>NW_028123921.1:600000-1025353 GCF_965194805.1 Balaenoptera borealis
TTGGTTGGCCAAAAAGGGCGTATGCGTTTTTTCCTGAATATATTCAGGAAAAAACGCATACGCCCTTTTTGGCCAAGGGCATCATTGTCAACGTTTTGCCGCTTTTCATGTGCTTTAAAGGCGATTCGTATCTACCTCCTGAAATCTGTTTCGTGCAATTCTGCCTTGATTTCAAATCCTCTTCTTTGCCTTCCCTCAATATATTTGTGGACGAGAGTTATCATTTATAACTCTGCAGGTTTGTGAATTGCAGTGCCCTGAACCTCCATTTTACAACTCGCTTTTTTGGGAGCTGGCCGCAAAAGCGCAGGATGGCTTCAGGCCCTGTTCTGGTTCCGGGGGGCAGGCTGAGCCTGTGGTTAATTCTTCTTCCTGATGGGAAAATAGAGTGACCTGTGCCTGTCCTGACACCAAGAGCTAGTCTCTCGTTGGTTCCCCGTCTTCCCGTTCATCCTCAGGACAAATTGCAACCTGTACGGAACAGGAGGTTAAAGGTGCTGATGCTCCAAGTAGGGAGATTGCTAGTAAATCGGCTGGAATGGCGAACCCGGGCACAAGGAGATGAGAAATGAGGTGCGTTTTAGAAACCTTTCCCCATCACACGGTGTACCATCTTCTGGGTTTCTCATGCATGTTTTCGATGTAGGAAGATGCCCTTGAAGCTGGAGATTTGGGACCCATGCGATGGGTACCACGCAGTATTACTTTAAAGGGTCTGCGTTTGCTCACCCAACCTCACCAAACCTCTCAGCCCCAAGAGTGTCCACCCTTATGTCTCATCCAGCTGTGGGTCTAGATATGGTCAATCCAGGTTGCATCACAGCCCCTGAACTCATTGTGTAAGAATTTCTATCTCTTTCACTGTCGTTGTTTCATGGGTTTTTCAAAGTAATTTATTTTCATAATGGGGTTTAGCTGCTTTTCACGGCTGTGTTTATGCCGCTTTACACCCACTTGACACACTAACAGAGAGATATCAATACATAGGTTTTAAGATTATTACTAGTCAGATATATTCTTGTGCGGTGAATAGGGCGTGTTGAGTCCAGTTCTCTGAGCAAGGAGTAGGTCTTGTCTACTACATATTGGGTTTATGGAACGGTATCTGAGCTAATTTGATACCCTTGTTTTATGTATCACCCCACCTCACCTTTCCCGTTAAGCAGCCATAGTCTGTTTTCTGCATGTGTGACTCTGTTCTGTTTTGTAATTCAGTTCAAGTGTAACGGTTTTTACATTCCCTCTAAAAGTGATACCTTATGAGAAGTGTCCTTTTCTGTGTGACTTATTTCACTTAGAATCGTCGTACCTAAATCCACTCATCATGCTGCTACTAACCTTATGACATTGATTTCATGGCTGAGTGATATTCCATTGTACATAAGGACCACAACTTCTTTATCCATTTTTCTCTTTCCTGGGATATTGAAGGTGGAATGAAGTGGAGGTCCTTGTCAACAGAGCAGCCCTCAACTTTGGGGTGCTTGTGTCTTGCTGATTTTTCATTTTCCCAATTTATACCCCCATGAGTGGAAGTGCCCTATGCTCTCTAAGCTGTGTTTTTCAGATGTTTCAGGACACACCGTACACTTCTCCAGAGTGGCTGTTGGCAATTTACATCCCGCCCATCAGTGTAGCAAGGCTCCCATTTCTCCATGGCCTGTCCTGCATTTCTGGTTTTGACACTTTTTTCAGGATGGCCCTTTTGACCGATGGGAAGCGAGACTTCTCTGTAGCGCTGATTTGCCTTTCCAGGTTGCTTGGTTGGCCAAAAAGGGCGTATGCGTTTTTTCCTGAATATATTCAGGAAAAAACGCATACGCCCTTTTTGGCCAAGGGCATCATTGTCAACGTTTTGCCGCTTTTCATGTGCTTTAAAGGCGATTCGTATCTACCTCCTGAAATCTGTTTCCTGCAATTCTGCCTTGATTTCAAATCCTCTTCTTTGCCTTCCCTCAATATATTTGTGGACGAGAGTTATCATTTATAACTCTGCAGGTTTGTGAATTGCCGTGCCCTGAACCTCATTTTACAACTCGCTTTTTTGGGAGCTGGCCGCAAAAGCGCAGGATGGCTTCAGGCCCTGTTCTGGTTCCGGGGGGCAGGCTGAGCCTGTGGTTAATTCTTCTTCCTGATGGGAAAATAGAGTGACCTGTGCCTGTCCCAACACCAAGAGCTAGTCTCTCGTTGGTTCCCCGTCTTCCCGTTCATCCTCAGGACAAATTGCAACCTGTACGGAACAGGAGTTTAAAGGTGCTGATGCTCCAAGTAGGGAGATTGCTAGTAAAGTGGCTGGAATGGCGAACCCGGGCACAAGGAGATGAGAAATGAGGTGCGTTTTAGAAACCTTTCCCCATCACACGGTGTACCATCTTCTGGGTTTCTCATGCATGTTTTCGATGTAGGAAGATGACCTTGAAGCTGGAGATTTGGGACCCATGCGATGGGTACCACGCAGTATTACTTTAAAGGGTCTGCGTTTGCTCACCCAACCTCACCAAACCTCTCAGCCCCAAGAGTGTCCACCCTTATGTCTCATCCAGCTGTGGGTCTAGATATGGTCAATCCAGGTTGCATCACAGCCCCTGAACTCATTGTGTAAGAATTTCTATCTATTTCACTGTCGTTGTTTCATGGGTTTTTCAAAGTAATTTATTTTCATAATGGGGTTTAGCTGCTTTTCACGGCTGTGTTTATGCCGCTTTACACCCACTTGACACACTAACAGAGAGATATCAATACATAGGTTTCAAGATTATTACCAGTCAGATATATTCTTGTGCGGTGAATAGGGCGTGTTGAGTCCAGTTCTCTGAGCAAGGAGTAGGTCTTGTCTACTACATATTGGGTTTATGGAACAGTATCTGAGCTAATTTGATACCCTTGTTTTATGTATCACCCCACCTCACCTTTCCCGTTAAGCAGCCATAGTGTGTTTTCTGCATGTGTGACTCTGTTCTGTTTTGTAATTCAGTTCAAGTGTAACGGTTTTTACATTCCCTCTAAAAGTGATACCTTATGAGAAGTGTCCATTTCTGTGTGACTTATTTCTCTTAGAATCGTCGTACCTAAATCCACTCATCATGCTGCTACTAACCTTATGACATTGATTTCATGGCTGAGTGATATTCCATTGTACATAAGGACCACAACTTCTTTATCCATTTTTCTCTTTCCTGGGATATTGAAGGTGGAATGAAGTGGAGGTCCTTGTCAACAGAGCAGCCCTCAACTTTGGGGTGCTTGTGTCTTGCTGATTTTTCATTTTCCCAATTTATACCCCCATGAGTGGAAGTGCCCTATGCTCTCTAAGCTGTGTTTTTCAGATGTTTCAGGACACACCGTACACTTCTCCAGAGTGGCTGTTGGCAATTTACATCCCGCCCATCAGTGTAGCAAGGCTCCCATTTCTCCATGGCCTGTCCTGCATTTCTGGTTTTGACACTTTTTTCAGCATGGCCCTTTTGACCGATGGGAAACGAGACTTCTCTGTAGCGCTGATTTGCCTTTCCAGGTTGCTTGGTTGGCCAAAAAGGGCGTATGCGTTTTTTCCTGAATATATTCAGGAAAAAACGCATACGCCCTTTTTGGCCAAGGGCATCATTGTCAACGTTTTGCCGCTTTTCATGTGCTTTA
Organism: Balaenoptera borealis; assembly: GCF_965194805.1. Classification (NCBI taxonomy): domain Eukaryota; kingdom Metazoa; phylum Chordata; class Mammalia; order Artiodactyla; family Balaenopteridae; genus Balaenoptera; species Balaenoptera borealis. The sequence continues at coordinate 603,637 of NW_028123921.1, forward strand.
AAGGCGATTCGTATCTACCTCCTGAAATCTGTTTCATGCAATTCTGCCTTGATTTCAAATCCTCTTCTTTGCCTTCCCTCAATATATTTGTGGACGAGAGTTATCATTTATAACTCTGCAGGTTTGTGAATTGCAGTGCCCTGAACCTCCATTTTACAACTCGCTTTTTTGGGAGCTGGCCGCAAAAGCGCAGGATGGCTTCAGGCCCTGTTCTGGTTCCGGGGGGCAGGCTGAGCCTGTGGTTAATTCTTCTTCCTGATGGGAAAATAGAGTGACCTGTGCCTGTCCTGACACCAAGAGCTAGTCTCTCGTTGGTTCCCCGTCTTCCCGTTCATCCTCAGGACAAATTGCAACCTGTACGGAACAGGAGGTTAAAGGTGCTGATGCTCCAAGTAGGGAGATTGCTAGTAAATCGGCTGGAATGGCGAACCCGGGCACAAGGAGATGAGAAATGAGGTGCGTTTTAGAAACCTTTCCCCATCACACGGTGTACCATCTTCAGGGTTTCTCATGCATGTTTTCGATGTAGGAAGATGCCCTTGAAGCTGGAGATTTGGGACCCATGCGATGGGTACCACGCAGTATTACTTTAAAGGGTCTGCGTTTGCTCACCCAACCTCACCAAACCTCTCAGCCCCAAGAGTGTCCACCCTTATGTCTCATCCAGCTGTGGGTCTAGATATGGTCAATCCAGGTTGCATCACAGCCCCTGAACTCATTGTGTAAGAATTTCTATCTCTTTCACTGTCGTTGTTTCATGGGTTTTTCAAAGTAATTTATTTTCATAATGGGGTTTAGCTGCTTTTCACGGCTGTGTTTATGCCGCTTTACACCCACTTGACACACTAACAGAGAGATATCAATACATAGGTTTTAAGATTATTACTAGTCAGATATATTCTTGTGCGGTGAATAGGGCGTGTTGAGTCCAGTTCTCTGAGCAAGGAGTAGGTCTTGTCTACTACATATTGGGTTTATGGAACGGTATCTGAGCTAATTTGATACCCTTGTTTTATGTATCACCCCACCTCACCTTTCCCGTTAAGCAGCCATAGTCTGTTTTCTGCATGTGTGACTCTGTTCTGTTTTGTAATTCAGTTCAAGTGTAACGGTTTTTACATTCCCTCTAAAAGTGATACCTTATGAGAAGTGTCCTTTTCTGTGTGACTTATTTCACTTAGAATCGTCGTACCTAAATCCACTCATCATGCTGCTACTAACCTTATGACATTGATTTCATGGCTGAGTGATATTCCATTGTACATAAGGACCACAACTTCTTTATCCATTTTTCTCTTTCCTGGGATATTTAAGGTGGAATGAAGTGGAGGTCCTTGTCAACAGAGCAGCCCTCAACTTTGGGGTGCTTGTGTCTTGCTGATTTTTCATTTTCCCAATTTATACCCCCATGAGTGGAAGTGCCCTATGCTCTCTAAGCTGTGTTTTTCAGATGTTTCAGGACTCACCGGACACTTCTCCAGAGTGGCTCTTGGCAATTTACATCCCGCCCATCAGTGTAGCAAGGCTCCCATTTCTCCATGTCCTGTCCTGCATTTCTGGTTTTGACACTTTTTTCAGCATGGCCCTTTTGACGGATGGGAAGCGAGACTTCTCTGTAGCGCTGATTTGCCTTTCCAGGTTGCTTGGTTGGCCAAAAAGGGGGTATGCGTTTTTTCCTGAATATATTCAGGAAAAAACGCATACGCCCTTTTTGGCCAAGGGCATCATTGTCAACGTTTTGCCGCTTTTCATGTGCTTTAAAGGCGATTCGTATCTACCTCCTGAAATCTGTTTCGTGCAATTCTGCCTTGATTTTAAATCCTCTTCTTTGCCTTCCCTCAATATATTTGTGGACGAGAGTTATCATTTATAACTCTGCAGGTTTGTGAATTGCAGTGCCCTGAACCTCCATTTTACAACTCGCTTTTTTGGGAGCTGGCCGCAAAAGCGCAGGATGGCTTCAGGCCCTGTTCTGGTTCCAGGGGGCAGGCTGAGCCTGTGGTTAATTCTTCTTCCTTATGGGAAAATAGAGTGACCTGTGCCTGTCCCGACACCAAGAGCTAGTCTCTCGTTGGTTCCCCGTCTTCCCGTTCATCCTCAGGACAATTTGCAACCTGTACGGAACAGGAGGTTAAAGGTGCTGATGCTCCAAGTAGGGAGATTGCTAGTAACGCGGCTGGAATGGCGAACCCGGGCACAAGGAGATGAGAAATGAGGTGCGTTTTAGAAACCTTTCCCAATCACACGGTGTACCATCTTCTGGGGTTCTCATGCATGTTTTCGATGTAGGAAGATGCCCTTGAACCTGGAGATTTGGGACCCATGCGATGGGTACCACGCAGTATTACTTTAAAGGGTCTGCGTTTGCTCACCCAACCTCACCAAACCTCTCAGCCCCAAGAGTGTCCACCCTTATGTCTCATCCAGCTGTGGGTCTAGATATGGTCAATCCAGGTTGCATCACAGCCCCTGAACTCATTGTGTAAGAATTTCTATCTCTTTCACTGTCGTTGTTTCATGGGTTTTTCAAAGTAATTTATTTTCATAATGGGGTTTAGCTGCTTTTCACGGCTGTGTTTATGCCGCTTTACACCCACTTGACACACTAACAGAGAGATATCAATACATAGGTTTTAAGATTATTACTAGTCAGATATATTCTTGTGCGGTGAATAGGGCGTGTTGAGTCCAGTTCTCTGAGCAAGGAGTAGGTCTTGTCTACTACATATTGGGTTTATGGAACGGTATCTGAGCTAATTTGATACCCTTGTTTTATGTATCACCCCACCTCACCTTTCCCGTTAAGCAGCCATAGTCTGTTTTCTGCATGTGTGACTCTGTTCTGTTTTGTAATTCAGTTCAAGTGTAACGGTTTTTACATTCCCTCTAAAAGTGATACCTTATGAGAAGTGTCCTTTTCTGTGTGACTTATTTCACTTAGAATCGTCGTACCTAAATCCACTCATCATGCTGCTACTAACCTTATGACATTGATTTCATGGCTGAGTGATATTCCATTGTACATAAGGACCACAACTTCTTTATCCATTTTTCTCTTTCCTGGGATATTTAAGGTGGAATGAAGTGGAGGTCCTTGTCAACAGAGCAGCCCTAAACTTTGGGGTGCTTGTGTTTTGCTGATTTTTCATTTTCCCAATTTATACACCCATGAGTGGAAGTGCCCTATGCTCTCTAAGCTGTGTTTTTTAGATGTTTCAGGACTCACCATACACTTCTCCAGAGTGGCTGTTGGCAATTTACATCCCGCCCATCAGTGTAGCAAGGCTCCCATTTCTCCATGGCCTGTCCTGCATTTCTGGTTTTGACACTTTTTTCAGCATGGCCCTTTTGACCGATGGGAAGCAAGACTTCTCTGTAGCGCTGATTTGCCTTTCCAGGTTGCTTGGTTGGCCAAAAAGGGCGTATGCGTTTTTTCCTGAATATATTCAGGAAAAAACGCATACGCCCTTTTTGGCCAAGGGCATCATTGTCAATGTTTTGCCGCTTTTCATGTGCTTTAAAGGCGATTCGTATCTACCTCCTGAAATCTGTTTCCTGCAATTCTGCCTTGATTTCAAATCCTCTTCTTTGCCTTCCCTCAATATATTTGTGGACGAGAGTTATCATTTATAACTCTGCAGGTTTGTGAATTGCAGTGCCCTGAACCTCCATTTTACAACTCGCTTTTTTGGGAGCTGGCCGCAAAAGCGCAGGATGGCTTCAGGCCCTGTTCTGGTTCCGGGGGGCAGGCTGAGCCTGTGGTTAATTCTTCTTCCTGATGGGAAAATAGAGTGACCTGTGCCTGTCCCGACACCAAGAGCTAGTCTCTCGTTGGTTCCCCGTCTTCCCGTTCATCCTCAGGACAAATTGCAACCTGTACGGAACAGGAGGTTAAAGGTGCTGATGCTCCAAGTAGGGAGATTGCTAGTAAATCGGCTGGAATGGCGAACCCGGGCACAAGGAGATGAGAAATGAGGTGCGTTTTAGAAACCTTTCCCCATCACACGGTGTACCATCTTCTGGGTTTCTCATGCATGTTTTCGATGTAGGAAGATGCCCTTGAAGCTGGAGATTTGGGACCCATGCGATGGGTACCACGCAGTATTACTTTAAAGGGTCTGCGTTTGCTCACCCAACCTCACCAAACCTCTCAGCCCCAAGAGTGTCCACCCTTATGTCTCATCCAGCTGTGGGTCTAGATATGGTCAATCCAGGTTGCATCACAGCCCCTGAACTCATTGTGTAAGAATTTCTGTCTCTTTCACTGTCGTTGTTTCATGGGTTTTTCAAAGTAATTTATTTTCATAATGGGGTTTAGCTGCTTTTCACGGCTGTGTTTATGCCGCTTTACACCCACTTGACACACTAACAGAGAGATATCAATACATAGGTTTTAAGATTATTACTAGTCAGATATATTCTTGTGCGGTGAATAGGGCGTGTTGAGTCCAGTTCTCTGAGCAAGGAGTAGGTCTTGTCTACTACATATTGGGTTTATGGAACGGTATCTGAGCTAATTTGATACCCTTGTTTTATGTATCACCCCACCTCACCTTTCCCGTTAAGCAGCCATAGTCTGTTTTCTGCATGTGTGACTCTGTTCTGTTTTGTAATTCAGTTCAAGTGTAACGGTTTTTACATTCCCTCTAAAAGTGATACCTTATGAGAAGTGTCCTTTTCTGTGTGACTTATTTCACTTAGAATCGTCGTACCTAAATCCACTCATCATGCTGCTACTAACCTTATGACATTGATTACATGGCTGAGTGATATTCCATTGTACATAAGGACCACAACTTCTTTATCCATTTTTCTCTTTCCTTGGATATTTAAGGTGGAATGAAGTGGAGGTCCTTGTCAACAGAGCAGCCCTCAACTTTGGGGTGCTTGTGTCTTGCTGATTTTTCATTTTCCCAATTTATACCCCCATGAGTGGAAGTGCCCTATGCTCTCTAAGCTGTGTTTTTCAGATGTTTCAGGACTCACCGGACACTTCTCCAGAGTGGCTCTTGGCAATTTACATCCCGCCCATCAGTGTAGCAAGGCTCCCATTTCTCCATGGCCTGTCCTGCATTTCTGGTTTTGACACTTTTTTCAGCATGGCCCTTTTGACGGATGGGAAGCGAGACTTCTCTGTAGCGCTGATTTGCCTTTCCAGGTTGCTTGGTTGGCCAAAAAGGGCGTATGCGTTTTTTCCTGAATATATTCAGGAAAAAACGCATACGCCCTTTTTGGCCAAGGGCATCATTGTCAACGTTTTGCCGCTTTTCATGTGCTTTAAAGGCGATTCGTATCTACCTCCTGAAATCTGTTTCGTGCAATTCTGCCTTGATTTCAAATCCTCTTCTTTGCCTTCCCTCAATATATTTGTGGACGAGAGTTATCATTTATAACTCTGCAGGTTTGTGAATTGCAGTGCCCTGAACCTCCATTTTACAACTCGCTTTTTTGGGAGCTGGCCGCAAAAGCGCAGGATGGCTTCAGGCCCTGTTCTGGTTCCGGGGGGCAGGCTGAGCCTGTGGTTAATTCTTCTTCCTGATGGGAAAATAGAGTGACCTGTGCCTGTCCCGACACCAAGAGCTAGTCTCTCGTTGGTTCCCCGTCTTCCCGTTCATCCTCAGGACAAATTGCAACCTGTACGGAACAGGAGGTTAAAGGTGCTGATGCTCCAAGTAGGGAGATTGCAAGTAACGCGGCTGGAATGGCGAACCCGGGCACAAGGAGATGAGAAATGAGGTGCGTTTTAGAAACCTTTCCCCATCACACGGTGTACCATCTTCTGGGTTTCTCATGCATGTTTTCGATGTAGGAAGATGCCCTTGAACCTGGAGATTTGGGACCCATGCGATGGGTACCACGCAGTATTACTTTAAAGGGTCTGCGTTTGCTCACCCAACCTCACCAAACCTCTCAGCCCCAAGAGTGTCCACCCTTATGTCTCATCCAGCTGTGGGTCTAGATATGGTCAATCCAGGTTGCATCACAGCCCATGAACTCATTGTGTAAGAATTTCTATCTCTTTCACTGTCGTTGTTTCATGGGTTTTTCAAAGTAATTTATTTTCATAATGGGGTTTAGCTGCTTTTCACGGCTGTGTTTATGCCGCTTTACACCCACTTGACACACTAACAGAGAGATATCAATACATAGGTTTTAAGATTATTACTAGTCAGATATATTCTTGTGCGGTGAATAGGGCGTGTTGAGTCCAGTTCTCTGAGCAAGGAGTAGGTCTTGTCTACTACATATTGGGTTTATGGAACGGTATCTGAGCTAATTTGATACCCTTGTTTTATGTATCACCCCACCTCACCTTTCCCGTTAAGCAGCCATAGTCTGTTTTCTGCATGTGTGACTCTGTTCTGTTTTGTAATTCAGTTCAAGTGTAACGGTTTTTACATTCCCTCTAAAAGTGATACCTTATGAGAAGTGTCCTTTTCTGTGTGACTTATTTCACTTAGAATCGTCGTACCTAAATCCACTCATCATGCTGCTACTAACCTTATGACATTGATTTCATGGCTGAGTGATATTCCATTGTACATGAGGACCACAACTTCTTTATCCATTTTTCTCTTTCCTTGGATATTTAAGGTGGAATGAAGTGGAGGTCCTTGTCAACAGAGCAGCCCTCAACTTTGGGGTGCTTGTGTCTTGCTGATTTTTCATTTTCCCAATTTATACCCCCATGAGTGGAAGTGCCCTATGCTCTCTAAGCTGTGTTTTTCAGATGTTTCAGGACACACCGTACACTTCTCCAGAGTGGCTGTTGGCAATTTACATCCCGCCCATCAGTGTAGCAAGGCTCCCATTTCTCCATGGCCTGTCCTGCATTTCTGGTTTTGACACTTTTTTCAGCATGGCCCTTTTGACCGATGGGAAGCGAGACTTCTTTGTAGCGCTGATTTGCCTTTCCGGGTTGCTTGGTTGGCCAAAAAGGGCGTCTGCGTTTTTTCCTGAATATATTCAGGAAAAAACGCATACGCCCTTTTTGGCCAAGGGCATCATTGTCAACGTTTTGCCGCTTTTCATGTGCTTTAAAGGCGATTCGAATCTACCTCCTGAAATCTGTTTCCTGCAATTCTGCCTTGATTTCAAATCCTCTTCTTTGCCTTCCCTCAATATATTTGTGGACGAGAGTTATCATTTATAACTCTGCAGGTTTGTGAATTGCAGTGCCCTGGACCTCCATTTTACAACTCGCTTTTTTGGGAGCTGGCCGCAAAAGCGCAGGATGGCTTCAGGCCCTGTTCTGGTTCCGGGGGGCAGGCTGAGCCTGTGGTTAATTCTTCTTCCTGATGGGAAAATAGAGTGACCTTTGCCTGTCCCAACACCAAGAGCTAGTATCTCGTTGGTTCCCCGTCTTCCCGTTCATCCTCAGGACAAATTGCAACCTGTATGGAACAGGAGGTTAAAGGTGCTGATTTTCCAAGTAGGGAGATTGCTAGTAAAGAGGCTGGAATGGCGAACCCGGGCACAAGGAGATGAGAAATGAGGTGCGCTTTAGAAACCTTTCCCCATCACACGGTGTACTATCTTCTGGGTTTCTCATGCATGTTTTCGATGTAGGAAGATGCCCTTGAAGCTGGAGATTTGGGACCCATTCGATGGGTACCACGCAGTATTACTTTAAAGGGTCTGCGTTTGCTCACCCAACCTCACCAAACCTCTCAGCCCCAAGAGTGTCCACCCTTATGTCTCATCCAGCTGTGCGTCTAGATATGGTCAATCCAGGTTGCATCACAGCCCCTGAACGCATTGTGTAAGAATTTCTCTCTCTTTCACTGTCGTTGTTTCATGGGTTTTTCAAAGTAATTTATTTTCATAATGGGGTTTAGCTGCTTTTCACTGCTGTGTTTATGCCGCTTTACACCCACTTGACACACTAACAGAGAGATATCAATACATAGGTTTTAAGATTATTAATAGTCAGATATATTCTTGTGCGGTGAATAGGGCGTGTTGAGTCCAGTTCTCTGAGCAAGGAGTAGGTCTTGTCTATTACATATTGGGTTTATGGAACGGTATCTGAGCTAATTTGATACCCTTGTTTTATGTATCACCCCACCTCACCTTTCCCGTTAAGCAGCCATAGTCTGTTTTCTGCATGTGTGACTCTGTTCTGTTTTGTAATTCAGTTCAAGTGTAACGGTTTTTACATTCCCTCTAAAAGTGATACCTTATGAGAAGTGACCTTTTCTGTGTGACTTATTTCACTTAGAATCGTCGTACCTAAATCCACTCATCATGCTGCTACTAACCTTATGACATTGATTTCATGGCTGAGTGATATTCCATTGTACATAAGGACCACAACTTCTTTATCCATTTTTCTCTTTCCTGGGATATTTAAGGTGGAATGAAGTGGAGGTCCTTGTCAACAGAGCAGCCCTCAACTTTGGGGTGCTTGTGTCTTGCTGATTTTTCATTTTCCCAATTTATACCCCCATGAGTGGAAGTGCCCTATGCTCTCTAAGCTGTGTTTTTCAGATGTTTCAGGACTCACCGGACACTTCTCCAGAGTGGCTCTTGGCAATTTACATCCCGCCCATCAGTGTAGCAAGGCTCCCATTTCTCCATGGCCTGTCCTGCATTTCTGCTTTTGACACTTTTTTCAGCATGGCCCTTTTGACGGATGGGAAGCGAGACTTCTCTGTAGCGCTGATTTGCCTTTCCAGGTTGCTTGGTTGGCCAAAAAGGGCGTATGCGTTTTTTCCTGAATATATTCAGGAAAAAACGCATACGCCCTTTTTGGCCAAGGGCATCATTGTCAACGTTTTGCCGCTTTTCATGTGCTTTAAAGGCGATTCGTATCTACCTCCTGAAATCTGTTTCGTGCAATTCTGCCTTGATTTCAAATCCTCTTCTTTGCCTTCCCTCAATATATTTGTGGACGAGAGTTATCATTTATAACTCTGCAGGTTTGTGAATTGCAGTGCCCTGAACCTCCATTTTACAACTCGCTTTTTTGGGAGCTGGCCGCAAAAGCGCAGGATGGCTTCAGGCCCTGTTCTGGTTCCGGGGGGCAGGCTGAGCCTGTGGTTAATTCTTCTTCCTGATGGGAAAATAGAGTGACCTGTGCCTGTCCCGACACCAAGAGCTAGTCTCTCGTTGGTTCCCCGTCTTCCCGTTCATCCTCAGGACAAATTGCAACCTGTACGGAACAGGAGGTTAAAGGTGCTGATGCTCCAAGTAGGGAGATTGCTAGTAACGCGGCTGGAATGGCGAACCCGGGCACAAGGAGATGAGAAATGAGGTGCGTTTTAGAAACCTTTCCCCATCACACGGTGTACCATCTTCTGGGTTTCTCATGCATGTTTTCGATGTAGGAAGATGCCCTTGAACCTGGAGATTTGGGACCCATGCGATGGGTACCACGCAGTATTACTTTAAAGGGTCTGCGTTTGCTCACCCAACCTCACCAAACCTCTCAGCCCCAAGAGTGTCCACCCTTATGTCTCATCCAGCTGTGGGTCTAGATATGGTCAATCCAGGTTGCATCACAGCCCCTGAACTCATTGTGTAAGAATTTCTATCTCTTTCACTGTCGTTGTTTCATGGGTTTTTCAAAGTAATTTATTTTCATAATGGGGTTTAGCTGCTTTTCATGGCTGTGTTTATGCCGCTTTACACCCACTTGACACACTAACAGAGAGATATCAATACATAGGTTTTAAGATTATTACTAGTCAGATATATTCTTGTGCGGTGAATAGGGCGTGTTGAGTCCAGTTCTCTGAGCAAGGAGTAGGTCTTGTCTACTACATATTGGGTTTATGGAACGGTATCTGAGCTAATTTGATACCCTTGTTTTATGTATCACCCCACCTCACCTTTCCCGTTAAGCAGCCATAGTCTGTTTTCTGCATGTGTGACTCTGTTCTGTTTTGTAATTCAGTTCAAGTGTAACGGTTTTTACATTCCCTCTAAAAGTGATACCTTATGAGAAGTGTCCTTTTCTGTGTGACTTATTTCACTTAGAATCGTCGTACCTAAATCCACTCATCATGCTGCTACTAACCTTATGACATTGATTTCATGGCTGAGTGATATTCCATTGTACAGGAGGACCACAACTTCTTTATCCATTTTTCTCTTTCCTTGGATATTTAAGGTGGAATGAAGTGGAGGTCCTTGTCAACAGAGCAGCCCTAAACTTTGGGGTGCTTGTGTCTTGCTGATTTTTCATTTTCCCAATTTATACCCCCATGAGTAGAAGTGCCCTATGATCTCTAAGCTGTGTTTTTCAGATGTTTCAGGACACACCGTACACTTCTCCAGAGTGGCTGTTGGCAATTTACATCCCGCCCATCAGTGTAGCAAGGCTCCCATTTCTCCATGGCCTGTCCTGCATTTCTGGTTTTGACACTTTTTTCAGCATGGCCCTTTTGACCGATGGGAAGCGAGACTTCTTTGTAGCGCTGATTTGCCTTTCCAGGTTGCTTGGTTGGCCAAAAAGGGCGTATGCGTTTTTTCCTGAATATATTCAGGAAAAAACGCATACGCCCTTTTTGGCCAAGGGCATCATTGTCAACGTTTTGCCGCTTTTCATGTGCTTTAAAGGCAATTCGAATCTACCTCCTGAAATCTGTTTCCTGCAATTCTGCCTTGATTTCAAATCCTCTTCTTTGCCTTCCCTCAATATATTTGTGGACGAGAGTTATCATTTATAACTCTGCAGGTTTGTGAATTGCAGTGCCCTGGACCTCCATTTTACAACTCGCTTTTTTGGGAGCTGGCCGCAAAAGCGCAGGATGGCTTCAGGCCCTGTTCTGGTTCCGGGGGGCAGGCTGAGCCTGTGGTTAATTCTTCTTCCTGATGGGAAAATAGAGTGACCTGTGCCTGTCCCAACACCAAGAGCTAGTCTCTCGTTGGTTCCCCGTCTTCCCGTTCATCCTCAGGACAAATTGCAACCTGTACGGAACAGGAGGTTAAAGGTGCTGATTTTCCAAGTAGGGAGATTGCTAGTAAAGCGGCTGGAATGGCGAACCCGGGCACAAGGAGATGAGAAATGAGGTGCGTTTTAGAAACCTTTCCCCATCACACGGTGTACTATCTTCTGGGTTTCTCATGCATGTTTTCGATGTAGGAAGATGCCCTTGAAGCTGGAGATTTGGGACCCATTCGATGGGTACCACGCAGTATTACTTTAAAGGGTCTGCGTTTGCTCACCCAACCTCACCAAACCTCTCAGCCCCAAGAGTGTCCACCCTTATGTCTCATCCAGCTGTGGGTCTAGATATGGTCAATCCAGGTTGCATCACAGCCCCTGAACGCATTGTGTAAGAATTTCTCTCTCTTTCACTGTCGTTGTTTCATGGGTTTTTCAAAGTAATTTATTTTCATAATGGGGTTTAGCTGCTTTTCACTGCTGTGTTTATGCCGCTTTACACCCACTTGACACACTAACAGAGAGATATCAATACATAGGTTTTAAGATTATTACTAGTCAGATATATTCTTGTGCGGTGAATAGGGCGTGTTGAGTCCAGTTCTCTGAGCAAGGAGTAGGTCTTGTCTATTACATATTGGGTTTATGGAACGGTATCTGAGCTAATTTGATACCCTTGTTTTATGTATCACCCCACCTCACCTTTCCCGTTAAGCAGCCATAGTCTGTTTTCTGCATGTGTGACTCTGTTCTGTTTTGTAATTCAGTTCAAGTGTAACGGTTTTTACATTCCCTCTAAAAGTGATACCTTATGAGAAGTGACCTTTTCTGTGTGACTTATTTCACTTAGAATCGTCGTACCTAAATCCACTCATCATGCTGCTACTAACCTTATGACATTGATTTCATGGCTGAGTGATATTCCATTGTACATAAGGACCACAACTTCTTTATCCATTTTTCTCTTTCCTGGGATATTTAAGGTGGAATGAAGTGGAGGTCCTTGTCAACAGAGCAGCCCTCAACTTTGGGGTGCTTGTGTCTTGCTGATTTTTCATTTTCCCAATTTATACCCCCATGAGTGGAAGTGCCCTATGCTCTCTAAGCTGTGTTTTTCAGATGTTTCAGGACTCACCGGACACTTCTCCAGAGTGGCTCTTGGCAATTTACATCCCGCCCATCAGTGTAGCAAGGCTCCCATTTCTCCATGGCCTGTCCTGCATTTCTGGTTTTGACACTTTTTTCAGCATGGCCCTTTTGACGGATGGGAAGCGAGACTTCTCTGTAGCGCTGATTTGCCTTTCCAGGTTGCTTGGTTGGCCAAAAAGGGCGTATGCGTTTTTTCCTGAATATATTCAGGAAAAAACGCATACGCCCTTTTTGGCCAAGGGCATCATTGTCAACGTTTTGCCGCTTTTCATGTGCTTTAAAGGCGATTCGTATCTACCTCCTGAAATCTGTTTCGTGCAATTCTGCCTTGATTTCAAATCCTCTTCTTTGCCTTCCCTCAATATATTTGTGGACGAGAGTTATCATTTATAACTCTGCAGGTTTGTGAATTGCAGTGCCCTGAACCTCCATTTTACAACTCGCTTTTTTGGGAGCTGGCCGCAAAAGCGCAGGATGGCTTCAGGCCCTGTTCTGGTTCCGGGGGGCAGGCTGAGCCTGTGGTTAATTCTTCTTCCTGATGGGAAAATAGAGTGACCTGTGCCTGTCCCGACACCAAGAGCTAGTCTCTCGTTGGTTCCCCGTCTTCCCGTTCATCCTCAGGACAAATTGCAACCTGTACGGAACAGGAGGTTAAAGGTGCTGATGCTCCAAGTAGGGAGATTGCTAGTAACGCGGCTGGAATGGCGAACCCGGGCACAAGGAGATGAGAAATGAGGTGCGTTTTAGAAACCTTTCCCCATCACACGGTGTACCATCTTCTGGGTTTCTCATGCATGTTTTCGATGTAGGAAGATGCCCTTGAACCTGGAGATTTGGGACCCATGCGATGGGTACCACGCAGTATTACTTTAAAGGGTCTGCGTTTGCTCACCCAACCTCACCAAACCTCTCAGCCCCAAGAGTGTCCACCCTTATGTCTCATCCAGCTGTGGGTCTAGATATGGTCAATCCAGGTTGCATCACAGCCCCTGAACTCATTGTGTAAGAATTTCTATCTCTTTCACTGTCGTTGTTTCATGGGTTTTTCAAAGTAATTTATTTTCATAATGGGGTTTAGCTGCTTTTCACGGCTGTGTTTATGCCGCTTTACACCCACTTGACACACTAACAGAGAGATATCAATACATAGGTTTTAAGATTATTACTAGTCAGATATATTCTTGTGCGGTGAATAGGGCGTGTTGAGTCCAGTTCTCTGAGCAAGGAGTAGGTCTTGTCTACTACATATTGGGTTTATGGAACGGTATCTGAGCTAATTTGATACCCTTGTTTTATGTATCACCCCACCTCACCTTTCCCGTTAAGCAGCCATAGTCTGTTTTCTGCATGTGTGACTCTGTTCTGTTTTGTAATTCAGTTCAAGTGTAACGGTTTTTACATTCCCTCTAAAAGTGATACCTTATGAGAAGTGTCCTTTTCTGTGTGACTTATTTCACTTAGAATCGTCGTACCTAAATCCACTCATCATGCTGCTACTAACCTTATGACATTGATTTCATGGCTGAGTGATATTCCATTGTACATGAGGACCACAACTTCTTTATCCATTTTTCTCTTTCCTTGGATATTTAAGGTGGAATGAAGTGGAGGTCCTTGTCAACAGAGCAGCCCTAAACTTTGGGGTGCTTGTGTCTTGCTGATTTTTCATTTTCCCAATTTATACCCCCATGAGTAGAAGTGCCCTATGCTCTCTAAGTTGTGTTTTTCAGATGTTTCAGGACACACCGTACACTTCTCCAGAGTGGCTGTTGGCAATTTACATCCCGCCCATCAGTGTAGCAAGGCTCCCATTTCTCCATGGCCTGTCCTGCATTTCTGGTTTTGACACTTTTTTCAGCATGGCCCTTTTGACCGATGGGAAGCGAGACTTCTTTGTAGCGCTGATTTGCCTTTCCAGGTTGCTTGGTTGGCCAAAAAGGGCGTATGCGTTTTTTCCTGAATATATTCAGGAAAAAACGCATACGCCCTTTTTGGCCAAGGGCATCATTGTCAACATTTTGCCGCTTTTCATGTGCTTTAAAGGCGATTCGAATCTACCTCCTGAAATCTGTTTCGTGCAATTCTGCCTTGATTTCAAATCCTCTTCTTTGCCTTCCCTCAATATATTTGTGGACGAGAGTTATCATTTATAACTCTGCAGGTTTGTGAATTGCAGTGCCCTGGACCTCCATTTTACAACTCGCTTTTTTGGGAGCTGGCCGCAAAAGCGCAGGATGGCTTCAGGCCCTGTTCTGGTTCCGGGGGGCAGGCTGAGCCTGTGGTTAATTCTTCTTCCTGATGGGAAAATAGAGTGACCTGTGCCTGTCCCGACACCAAGAGCTAGTCTCTCGTTGGTTCCCCGTCTTCCCGTTCATCCTCAGGACAAATTGCAACCTGTACGGAACAGGAGGTTAAAGGTGCTGATGCTCCAAGTAGGGAGATTGCTAGTAACGCGGCTGGAATGGCGAACCCGGGCACAAGGAGATGAGAAATGAGGTGCGTTTTAGAAACCTTTCCCCATCACACGGTGTACCATCTTCTGGGTTTCTCATGCATGTTTTCGATGTAGGAAGATGCCCTTGAAGCTGGAGATTTGGGACCCATTCGATGGGTACCACGCAGTATTACTTTAAAGGGTCTGCGTTTGCTCACCCAACCTCACCAAACCTCTCAGCCCCAAGAGTGTCCACCCTTATGTCTCATCCAGCTGTGGGTCTAGATATGGTCAATCCAGGTTGCATCACAGCCCCTGAACGCATTGTGTAAGAATTTCTCTCTCTTTCACTGTCGTTGTTTCATGGGTTTTTCAAAGTAATTTATTTTCATAATGGGGTTTAGCTGCTTTTCACTGCTGTGTTTATGCCGCTTTACACCCACTTGACACACTAACAGAGAGATATCAATACATAGGTTTTAAGATTATTACTAGTCAGATATATTCTTGTGCGGTGAATAGGGCGTGTTGAGTCCAGTTCTCTGAGCAAGGAGTAGGTCTTGTCTACTACATATTGGGTTTATGGAACGGTATCTGAGCTAATTTGATACCCTTGTTTTATGTATCACCCCACCTCACCTTTCCCGTTAAGCAGCCATAGTCTGTTTTCTGCATGTGTGACTCTGTTCTGTTTTGTAATTCAGTTCAAGTGTAACGGTTTTTACATTCCCTCTAAAAGTGATACCTTATGAGAAGTGTCCTTTTCTGTGTGACTTATTTCACTTAGAATCGTCGTACCTAAATCCACTCATCATGCTGCTACTAACCTTATGACATTGATTTCATGGCTGAGTGATATTCCATTGTACATAAGGACCACAACTTCTTTATCCATTTTTCTCTTTCCTTGGATATTTAAGGTGGAATGAAGTGGAGGTCCTTGTCAACAGAGCAGCCCTCAACTTTGGGGTGCTTGTGTCTTGCTGATTTTTCATTTTCCCAATTTATACCCCCATGAGTGGAAGTGCCCTATGCTCTCTAAGCTGTGTTTTTCAGATGTTTCAGGACTCACCGGACACTTCTCCAGAGTGGCTCTTGGCAATTTACATCCCGCCCATCAGTGTAGCAAGGCTCCCATTTCTCCATGGCCTGTCCTGCATTTCTGGTTTTGACACTTTTTTCAGCATGGCCCTTTTGACGGATGGGAAGCGAGACTTCTCTGTAGCGCTGATTTGCCTTTCCAGGTTGCTTGGTTGGCCAAAAAGGGCGTATGCGTTTTTTCCTGAATATATTCAGGAAAAAACGCATACGCCCTTTTTGGCCAAGGGCATCATTGTCAACGTTTTGCCGCTTTTCATGTGCTTTAAAGGCGATTCGTATCTACCTCCTGAAATCTGTTTCGTGCAATTCTGCCTTGATTTCAAATCCTCTTCTTTGCCTTCCCTCAATATATTTGTGGACGAGAGTTATCATTTATAACTCTGCAGGTTTGTGAATTGCAGTGCCCTGAACCTCCATTTTACAACTCGCTTTTTTGGGAGCTGGCCGCAAAAGCGCAGGATGGCTTCAGGCCCTGTTCTGGTTCCGGGGGGCAGGCTGAGCCTGTGGTTAATTCTTCTTCCTGATGGGAAAATAGAGTGACCTGTGCCTGTCCCGACACCAAGAGCTAGTCTCTCGTTGGTTCCCCGTCTTCCCGTTCATCCTCAGGACAAATTGCAACCTGTACGGAACAGGAGGTTAAAGGTGCTGATGCTCCAAGTAGGGAGATTGCTAGTAACGCGGCTGGAATGGCGAACCCGGGCACAAGGAGATGAGAAATGAGGTGCGTTTTAGAAACCTTTCCCCATCACACGGTGTACCATCTTCTGGGTTTCTCATGCATGTTTTCGATGTAGGAAGATGCCCTTGAACCTGGAGATTTGGGACCCATGCGATGGGTACCACGCAGTATTACTTTAAAGGGTCTGCGTTTGCTCACCCAACCTCACCAAACCTCTCAGCCCCAAGAGTGTCCACCCTTATGTCTCATCCAGCTGTGGGTCTAGATATGGTCAATCCAGGTTGCATCACAGCCCCTGAACTCATTGTGTAAGAATTTCTATCTCTTTCACTGTCGTTGTTTCATGGGTTTTTCAAAGTAATTTATTTTCATAATGGGGTTTAGCTGCTTTTCACGGCTGTGTTTATGCCGCTTTACACCCACTTGACACACTAACAGAGAGATATCAATACATAGGTTTTAAGATTATTACTAGTCAGATATATTCTTGTGCGGTGAATAGGGCGTGTTGAGTCCAGTTCTCTGAGCAAGGAGTAGGTCTTGTCTACTACATATTGGGTTTATGGAACGGTATCTGAGCTAATTTGATACCCTTGTTTTATGTATCACCCCACCTCACCTTTCCCGTTAAGCAGCCATAGTCTGTTTTCTGCATGTGTGACTCTGTTCTGTTTTGTAATTCAGTTCAAGTGTAACGGTTTTTACATTCCCTCTAAAAGTGATACCTTATGAGAAGTGTCCTTTTCTGTGTGACTTATTTCACTTAGAATCGTCGTACCTAAATCCACTCATCATGCTGCTACTAACCTTATGACATTGATTTCATGGCTGAGTGATATTCCATTGTACATGAGGACCACAACTTCTTTATCCATTTTTCTCTTTCCTTGGATATTTAAGGTGGAATGAAGTGGAGGTCCTTGTCAACAGAGCAGCCCTCAACTTTGGGGTGCTTGTGTCTTGCTGATTTTTCATTTTCCCAATTTATACCCCCATGAGTGGAAGTGCCCTATGCTCTCTAAGCTGTGTTTTTCAGATGTTTCAGGACACACCGTACACTTCTCCAGAGTGGCTGTTGGCAATTTACATCCCGCCCATCAGTGTAGCAAGGCTCCCATTTCTCCATGGCCTGTCCTGCATTTCTGGTTTTGACACTTTTTTCAGCATGGCCCTTTTGACCGATGGGAAGCGAGACTTCTTTGTAGCGCTGATTTGCCTTTCCGGGTTGCTTGGTTGGCCAAAAAGGGCGTATGCGTTTTTTCCTGAATATATTCAGGAAAAAACGCATACGCCCTTTTTGGCCAAGGGCATCATTGTCAACGTTTTGCCGCTTTTCATGTGCTTTAAAGGCGATTCGAATCTACCTCCTGAAATCTGTTTCCTGCAATTCTGCCTTGATTTCAAATCCTCTTCTTTGCCTTCCCTCAATATATTTGTGGACGAGAGTTATCATTTATAACTCTGCAGGTTTGTGAATTGCAGTGCCCTGGACCTCCATTTTACAACTCGCTTTTTTGGGAGCTGGCCGCAAAAGCGCAGGATGGCTTCAGGCCCTGTTCTGGTTCCGGGGGGCAGGCTGAGCCTGTGGTTAATTCTTCTTCCTGATGGGAAAATAGAGTGACCTTTGCCTGTCCCAACACCAAGAGCTAGTCTCTCGTTGGTTCCCCGTCTTCCCGTTCATCCTCAGGACAAATTGCAACCTGTATGGAACAGGAGGTTAAAGGTGCTGATTTTCCAAGTAGGGAGATTGCTAGTAAAGAGGCTGGAATGGCGAACCCGGGCACAAGGAGATGAGAAATGAGGTGCGTTTTAGAAACCTTTCCCCATCACACGGTGTACTATCTTCTGGGTTTCTCATGCATGTTTTCGATGTAGGAAGATGCCCTTGAAGCTGGAGATTTGGGACCCATTCGATGGGTACCACGCAGTATTACTTTAAAGGGTCTGCGTTTGCTCACCCAACCTCACCAAACCTCTCAGCCCCAAGAGTGTCCACCCTTATGTCTCATCCAGCTGTGCGTCTAGATATGGTCAATCCAGGTTGCATCACAGCCCCTGAACGCATTGTGTAAGAATTTCTCTCTCTTTCACTGTCGTTGTTTCATGGGTTTTTCAAAGTAATTTATTTTCATAATGGGGTTTAGCTGCTTTTCACTGCTGTGTTTATGCCGCTTTACACCCACTTGACACACTAACAGAGAGATATCAATACATAGGTTTTAAGATTATTACTAGTCAGATATATTCTTGTGCGGTGAATAGGGCGTGTTGAGTCCAGTTCTCTGAGCAAGGAGTAGGTCTTGTCTATTACATATTGGGTTTATGGAACGGTATCTGAGCTAATTTGATACCCTTGTTTTATGTATCACCCCACCTCACCTTTCCCGTTAAGCAGCCATAGTCTGTTTTCTGCATGTGTGACTCTGTTCTGTTTTGTAATTCAGTTCAAGTGTAACGGTTTTTACATTCCCTCTAAAAGTGATACCTTATGAGAAGTGACCTTTTCTGTGTGACTTATTTCACTTAGAATCGTCGTACCTAAATCCACTCATCATGCTGCTACTAACCTTATGACATTGATTTCATGGCTGAGTGATATTCCATTGTACATAAGGACCACAACTTCTTTATCCATTTTTCTCTTTCCTGGGATATTTAAGGTGGAATGAAGTGGAGGTCCTTGTCAACAGAGCAGCCCTCAACTTTGGGGTGCTTGTGTCTTGCTGATTTTTCATTTTCCCAATTTATACCCCCATGAGTGGAAGTGCCCTATGCTCTCTAAGCTGTGTTTTTCAGATGTTTCAGGACTCACCGAACACTTCTCCAGAGTGGCTCTTGGCAATTTACATCCCGCCCATCAGTGTAGCAAGGCTCCCATTTCTCCATGGCCTGTCCTGCATTTCTGCTTTTGACACTTTTTTCAGCATGGCCCTTTTGACAGATGGGAAGCGAGACTTCTCTGTAGCGCTGATTTGCCTTTCCAGGTTGCTTGGTTGGCCAAAAAGGGCGTATGCGTTTTTTCCTGAATATATTCAGGAAAAAACGCATACGCCCTTTTTGGCCAAGGGCATCATTGTCAACGTTTTGCCGCTTTTCATGTGCTTTAAAGGCGATTCGTATCTACCTCCTGAAATCTGTTTCGTGCAATTCTGCCTTGATTTCAAATCCTCTTCTTTGCCTTCCCTCAATATATTTGTGGACGAGAGTTATCATTTATAACTCTGCAGGTTTGTGAATTGCAGTGCCCTGAACCTCCATTTTACAACTCGCTTTTTTGGGAGCTGGCCGCAAAAGCGCAGGATGGCTTCAGGCCCTGTTCTGGTTCCGGGGGGCAGGCTGAGCCTGTGGTTAATTCTTCTTCCTGATGGGAAAATAGAGTGACCTGTGCCTGTCCCGACACCAAGAGCTAGTCTCTCGTTGGTTCCCCGTCTTCCCGTTCATCCTCAGGACAAATTGCAACCTGTACGGAACAGGAGGTTAAAGGTGCTGATGCTCCAAGTAGGGAGATTGCTAGTAACGCGGCTGGAATGGCGAACCCGGGCACAAGGAGATGAGAAATGAGGTGCGTTTTAGAAACCTTTCCCCATCACACGGTGTACCATCTTCTGGGTTTCTCATGCATGTTTTCGATGTAGGAAGATGCCCTTGAACCTGGAGATTTGGGACCCATGCGATGGGTACCACGCAGTATTACTTTAAAGGGTCTGCGTTTGCTCACCCAACCTCACCAAACCTCTCAGCCCCAAGAGTGTCCACCCTTATGTCTCATCCAGCTGTGGGTCTAGATATGGTCAATCCAGGTTGCATCACAGCCCCTGAACTCATTGTGTAAGAATTTCTATCTCTTTCACTGTCGTTGTTTCATGGGTTTTTCAAAGTAATTTATTTTCATAATGGGGTTTAGCTGCTTTTCATGGCTGTGTTTATGCCGCTTTACACCCACTTGACACACTAACAGAGAGATATCAATACATAGGTTTTAAGATTATTACTAGTCAGATATATTCTTGTGCGGTGAATAGGGCGTGTTGAGTCCAGTTCTCTGAGCAAGGAGTAGGTCTTGTCTACTACATATTGGGTTTATGGAACGGTATCTGAGCTAATTTGATACCCTTGTTTTATGTATCACCCCACCTCACCTTTCCCGTTAAGCAGCCATAGTCTGTTTTCTGCATGTGTGACTCTGTTCTGTTTTGTAATTCAGTTCAAGTGTAACGGTTTTTACATTCCCTCTAAAAGTGATACCTTATGAGAAGTGTCCTTTTCTGTGTGACTTATTTCACTTAGAATCGTCGTACCTAAATCCACTCATCATGCTGCTACTAACCTTATGACATTGATTTCATGGCTGAGTGATATTCCATTGTACATGAGGACCACAACTTCTTTATCCATTTTTCTCTTTCCTTGGATATTTAAGGTGGAATGAAGTGGAGGTCCTTGTCAACAGAGCAGCCCTAAACTTTGGGGTGCTTGTGTCTTGCTGATTTTTCATTTTCCCAATTTATACCCCCATGAGTAGAAGTGCCCTATGCTCTCTAAGCTGTGTTTTTCAGATGTTTCAGGACACACCGTACACTTCTCCAGAGTGGCTGTTGGCAATTTACATCCCGCCCATCAGTGTAGCAAGGCTCCCATTTCTCCATGGCCTGTCCTGCATTTCTGGTTTTGACACTTTTTTCAGCATGGCCCTTTTGACCGATGGGAAGCGAGACTTCTTTGTAGCGCTGATTTGCCTTTCCAGGTTGCTTGGTTGGCCAAAAAGGGCGTATGCGTTTTTTCCTGAATATATTCAGGAAAAAACGCATACGCCCTTTTTGGCCAAGGGCATCATTGTCAACGTTTTGCCGCTTTTCATGTGCTTTAAAGGCGATTCGAATCTACCTCCTGAAATCTGTTTCCTGCAATTCTGCCTTGATTTCAAATCCTCTTCTTTGCCTTCCCTCAATATATTTGTGGACGAGAGTTATCATTTATAACTCTGCAGGTTTGTGAATTGCAGTGCCCTGGACCTCCATTTTACAACTCGCTTTTTTGGGAGCTGGCCGCAAAAGCGCAGGATGGCTTCAGGCCCTGTTCTGGTTCCGGGGGGCAGGCTGAGCCTGTGGTTAATTCTTCTTCCTGATGGGAAAATAGAGTGACCTGTGCCTGTCCCAACACCAAGAGCTAGTCTCTCGTTGGTTCCCCGTCTTCCCGTTCATCCTCAGGACAAATTGCAACCTGTACGGAACAGGAGGTTAAAGGTGCTGATTTTCCAAGTAGGGAGATTGCTAGTAAAGCGGCTGGAATGGCGAACCCGGGCACAAGGAGATGAGAAATGAGGTGCGTTTTAGAAACCTTTCCCCATCACACGGTGTACTATCTTCTGGGTTTCTCATGCATGTTTTCGATGTAGGAAGATGCCCTTGAAGCTGGAGATTTGGGACCCATTCGATGGGTACCACGCAGTATTACTTTAAAGGGTCTGCGTTTGCTCACCCAACCTCACCATACCTCTCAGCCCCAAGAGTGTCCACCCTTATGTCTCATCCAGCTGTGGGTCTAGATATGGTCAATCCAGGTTGCATCACAGCCCCTGAACGCATTGTGTAAGAATTTCTCTCTCTTTCACTGTCGTTGTTTCATGGGTTTTTCAAAGTAATTTATTTTCATAATGGGGTTTAGCTGCTTTTCACTGCTGTGTTTATGCCGCTTTACACCCACTTGACACACTAACAGAGAGATATCAATACATAGGTTTTAAGATTATTACTAGTCAGATATATTCTTGTGCGGTGAATAGGGCGTGTTGAGTCCAGTTCTCTGAGCAAGGAGTAGGTCTTGTCTATTACATATTGGGTTTATGGAACGGTATCTGAGCTAATTTGATACCCTTGTTTTATGTATCACCCCACCTCACCTTTCCCGTTAAGCAGCCATAGTCTGTTTTCTGCATGTGTGACTCTGTTCTGTTTTGTAATTCAGTTCAAGTGTAACGGTTTTTACATTCCCTCTAAAAGTGATACCTTATGAGAAGTGACCTTTTCTGTGTGACTTATTTCACTTAGAATCGTCGTACCTAAATCCACTCATCATGCTGCTACTAACCTTATGACATTGATTTCATGGCTGAGTGATATTCCATTGTACATAAGGACCACAACTTCTTTATCCATTTTTCTCTTTCCTGGGATATTTAAGGTGGAATGAAGTGGAGGTCCTTGTCAACAGAGCAGCCCTCAACTTTGGGGTGCTTGTGTCTTGCTGATTTTTCATTTTCCCAATTTATACCCCCATGAGTGGAAGTGCCCTATGCTCTCTAA
Source organism: Balaenoptera borealis (assembly GCF_965194805.1). Lineage (NCBI taxonomy): Eukaryota > Metazoa > Chordata > Mammalia > Artiodactyla > Balaenopteridae > Balaenoptera > Balaenoptera borealis. The sequence continues at coordinate 626,193 of NW_028123921.1, forward strand.
GCTGTGTTTTTCAGATGTTTCAGGACTCACCGGACACTTCTCCAGAGTGGCTCTTGGCAATTTACATCCCGCCCATCAGTGTAGCAAGGCTCCCATTTCTCCATGGCCTGTCCTGCATTTCTGGTTTTGACACTTTTTTCAGCATGGCCCTTTTGACGGATGGGAAGCGAGACTTCTCTGTAGCGCTGATTTGCCTTTCCAGGTTGCTTGGTTGGCCAAAAAGGGCGTATGCGTTTTTTCCTGAATATATTCAGGAAAAAACGCATACGCCCTTTTTGGCCAAGGGCATCATTGTCAACGTTTTGTCGCTTTTCATGTGCTTTAAAGGCGATTCGTATCTACCTCCTGAAATCTGTTTCGTGCAATTCTGCCTTGATTTCAAATCCTCTTCTTTGCCTTCCCTCAATATATTTGTGGACGAGAGTTATCATTTATAACTCTGCAGGTTTGTGAATTGCAGTGCCCTGAACCTCCATTTTACAACTCGCTTTTTTGGGAGCTGGCCGCAAAAGCGCAGGATGGCTTCAGGCCCTGTTCTGGTTCCGGGGGGCAGGCTGAGCCTGTGGTTAATTCTTCTTCCTGATGGGAAAATAGAGTGACCTGTGCCTGTCCCGACACCAAGAGCTAGTCTCTCGTTGGTTCCCCGTCTTCCCGTTCATCCTCAGGACAAATTGCAACCTGTACGGAACAGGAGGTTAAAGGTGCTGATGCTCCAAGTAGGGAGATTGCTAGTAACGCGGCTGGAATGGCGAACCCGGGCACAAGGAGATGAGAAATGAGGTGCGTTTTAGAAACCTTTCCCCATCACACGGTGTACCATCTTCTGGGTTTCTCATGCATGTTTTCGATGTAGGAAGATGCCCTTGAACCTGGAGATTTGGGACCCATGCGATGGGTACCACGCAGTATTACTTTAAAGGGTCTGCGTTTGCTCACCCAACCTCACCAAACCTCTCAGCCCCAAGAGTGTCCACCCTTATGTCTCATCCAGCTGTGGGTCTAGATATGGTCAATCCAGGTTGCATCACAGCCCCTGAACTCATTGTGTAAGAATTTCTATCTCTTTCACTGTCGTTGTTTCATGGGTTTTTCAAAGTAATTTATTTTCATAATGGGGTTTAGCTGCTTTTCACGGCTGTGTTTATGCCGCTTTACACCCACTTGACACACTAACAGAGAGATATCAATACATAGGTTTTAAGATTATTACTAGTCAGATATATTCTTGTGCGGTGAATAGGGCGTGTTGAGTCCAGTTCTCTGAGCAAGGAGTAGGTCTTGTCTACTACATATTGGGTTTATGGAACGGTATCTGAGCTAATTTGATACCCTTGTTTTATGTATCACCCCACCTCACCTTTCCCGTTAAGCAGCCATAGTCTGTTTTCTGCATGTGTGACTCTGTTCTGTTTTGTAATTCAGTTCAAGTGTAACGGTTTTTACATTCCCTCTAAAAGTGATACCTTATGAGAAGTGACCTTTTCTGTGTGACTTATTTCACTTAGAATCGTCGTACCTAAATCCACTCATCATGCTGCTACTAACCTTATGACATTGATTTCATGGCTGAGTGATATTCCATTGTACATAAGGACCACAACTTCTTTATCCATTTTTCTCTTTCCTGGGATATTTAAGGTGGAATGAAGTGGAGGTCCTTGTCAACAGAGCAGCCCTCAACTTTGGGGTGCTTGTGTCTTGCTGATTTTTCATTTTCCCAATTTATACCCCCATGAGTGGAAGTGCCCTATGCTCTCTAAGCTGTGTTTTTCAGATGTTTCAGGACTCACCGGACACTTCTCCAGAGTGGCTCTTGGCAATTTACATCCCGCCCATCAGTGTAGCAAGGCTCCCATTTCTCCATGGCCTGTCCTGCATTTCTGGTTTTGACACTTTTTTCAGCATGGCCCTTTTGACGGATGGGAAGCGAGACTTCTCTGTAGCGCTGATTTGCCTTTCCAGGTTGCTTGGTTGGCCAAAAAGGGCGTATGCGTTTTTTCCTGAATATATTCAGGAAAAAACGCATACGCCCTTTTTGGCCAAGGGCATCATTGTCAACGTTTTGCCGCTTTTCATGTGCTTTAAAGGCGATTCGTATCTACCTCCTGAAATCTGTTTCGTGCAATTCTGCCTTGATTTCAAATCCTCTTCTTTGCCTTCCCTCAATATATTTGTGGACGAGAGTTATCATTTATAACTCTGCAGGTTTGTGAATTGCAGTGCCCTGAACCTCCATTTTACAACTCGCTTTTTTGGGAGCTGGCCGCAAAAGCGCAGGATGGCTTCAGGCCCTGTTCTGGTTCCGGGGGGCAGGCTGAGCCTGTGGTTAATTCTTCTTCCTGATGGGAAAATAGAGTGACCTGTGCCTGTCCCGACACCAAGAGCTAGTCTCTCGTTGGTTCCCCGTCTTCCCGTTCATCCTCAGGACAAATTGCAACCTGTACGGAACAGGAGGTTAAAGGTGCTGATGCTCCAAGTAGGGAGATTGCTAGTAACGCGGCTGGAATGGCGAACCCGGGCACAAGGAGATGAGAAATGAGGTGCGTTTTAGAAACCTTTCCCCATCACACGGTGTACCATCTTCTGGGTTTCTCATGCATGTTTTCGATGTAGGAAGATGCCCTTGAACCTGGAGATTTGGGACCCATGCGATGGGTACCACGCAGTATTACTTTAAAGGGTCTGCGTTTGCTCACCCAACCTCACCAAACCTCTCAGCCCCAAGAGTGTCCACCCTTATGTCTCATCCAGCTGTGGGTCTAGATATGGTCAATCCAGGTTGCATCACAGCCCCTGAACTCATTGTGTAAGAATTTCTATCTCTTTCACTGTCGTTGTTTCATGGGTTTTTCAAAGTAATTTATTTTCATAATGGGGTTTAGCTGCTTTTCACGGCTGTGTTTATGCCGCTTTACACCCACTTGACACACTAACAGAGAGATATCAATACATAGGTTTTAAGATTATTACTAGTCAGATATATTCTTGTGCGGTGAATAGGGCGTGTTGAGTCCAGTTCTCTGAGCAAGGAGTAGGTCTTGTCTACTACATATTGGGTTTATGGAACGGTATCTGAGCTAATTTGATACCCTTGTTTTATGTATCACCCCACCTCACCTTTCCCGTTAAGCAGCCATAGTCTGTTTTCTGCATGTGTGACTCTGTTCTGTTTTGTAATTCAGTTCAAGTGTAACGGTTTTTACATTCCCTCTAAAAGTGATACCTTATGAGAAGTGTCCTTTTCTGTGTGACTTATTTCACTTAGAATCGTCGTACCTAAATCCACTCATCATGCTGCTACTAACCTTATGACATTGATTTCATGGCTGAGTGATATTCCATTGTACATGAGGACCACAACTTCTTTATCCATTTTTCTCTTTCCTTGGATATTTAAGGTGGAATGAAGTGGAGGTCCTTGTCAACAGAGCAGCCCTCAACTTTGGGGTGCTTGTGTCTTGCTGATTTTTCATTTTCCCAATTCATACCCCCATGAGTGGAAGTGCCCTATGCTCTCTAAGCTGTGTTTTTCAGATGTTTCAGGACACACCGTACACTTCTCCAGAGTGGCTGTTGGCAATTTACATCCCGCCCATCAGTGTAGCAAGGCTCCCATTTCTCCATGGCCTGTCCTGCATTTCTGGTTTTGACACTTTTTTCAGCATGGCCCTTTTGACCGATGGGAAGCGAGACTTCTTTGTAGCGCTGATTTGCCTTTCCAGGTTGCTTGGTTGGCCAAAAAGGTCGTATGCGTTTTTTCCTGAATATATTCAGGAAAAAACGCATACGTCCTTTTTGGCCAAGGGCATCATTGTCAACATTTTGCCGCTTTTCATGTGCTTTAAAGGCGATTCGAATCTACCTCCTGAAATCTGTTTCCTGCAATTCTGCCTTGATTTCAAATCCTCTTCTTTGCCTTCCCTCAATATATTTGTGGACGAGAGTTATCATTTATAACTCTGCAGGTTTGTGAATTGCAGTGCCCTGGACCTCCATTTTACAACTCGCTTTTTTGGGAGCTGGCCGCAAAAGCGCAGGATGGCTTCAGGCCCTGTTCTGGTTCCGGGGGGCAGGCTGAGCCTGTGGTTAATTCTTCTTCCTGATGGGAAAATAGAGTGACCTGTGCCTGTCCCAACACCAAGAGCTAGTCTCTCGTTGGTTCCCCGTCTTCCCGTTCATCCTCAGGACAAATTGCAACCTGTACGGAACAGGAGGTTAAAGGTGCTGATTTTCCAAGTAGGGAGATTGCTAGTAAAGCGGCTGGAATGGCGAACCCGGGCACAAGGAGATGAGAAATGAGGTGCGTTTTAGAAACCTTTCCCCATCACACGGTGTACTATCTTCTGGGTTTCTCATGCATGTTTTCGATGTAGGAAGATGCCCTTGAAGCTGGAGATTTGGGACCCATTCGATGGGTACCACGCAGTATTACTTTAAAGGGTCTGCGTTTGCTCACCCAACCTCACCAAACCTCTCAGCCCCAAGAGTGTCCACCCTTATGTCTCATCCAGCTGTGCGTCTAGATATGGTCAATCCAGGTTGCATCACAGCCCCTGAACGCATTGTGTAAGAATTTCTCTCTCTTTCACTGTCGTTGTTTCATGGGTTTTTCAAAGTAATTTATTTTCATAATGGGGTTTAGCTGCTTTTCACTGCTGTGTTTATGCCGCTTTACACCCACTTGACACACTAACAGAGAGATATCAATACATAGGTTTTAAGATTATTACTAGTCAGATATATTCTTGTGCGGTGAATAGGGCGTGTTGAGTCCAGTTCTCTGAGCAAGGAGTAGGTCTTGTCTATTACATATTGGGTTTATGGAACGGTATCTGAGCTAATTTGATACCCTTGTTTTATGTATCACCCCACCTCACCTTTCCCGTTAAGCAGCCATAGTCTGTTTTCTGCATGTGTGACTCTGTTCTGTTTTGTAATTCAGTTCAAGTGTAACGGTTTTTACATTCCCTCTAAAAGTGATACCTTATGAGAAGTGACCTTTTCTGTGTGACTTATTTCACTTAGAATCGTCGTACCTAAATCCACTCATCATGCTGCTACTAACCTTATGACATTGATTTCATGGCTGAGTGATATTCCATTGTACATAAGGACCACAACTTCTTTATCCATTTTTCTCTTTCCTGGGATATTTAAGGTGGAATGAAGTGGAGGTCCTTGTCAACAGAGCAGCCCTCAACTTTGGGGTGCTTGTGTCTTGCTGATTTTTCATTTTCCCAATTTATACCCCCATGAGTGGAAGTGCCCTATGCTCTCTAAGCTGTGTTTTTCAGATGTTTCAGGACTCACCGGACACTTCTCCAGAGTGGCTCTTGGCAATTTACATCCCGCCCATCAGTGTAGCAAGGCTCCCATTTCTCCATGGCCTGTCCTGCATTTCTGCTTTTGACACTTTTTTCAGCATGGCCCTTTTGACAGATGGGAAGCGAGACTTCTCTGTAGCGCTGATTTGCCTTTCCAGGTTGCTTGGTTGGCCAAAAAGGGCGTATGCGTTTTTTCCTGAATATATTCAGGAAAAAACGCATACGCCCTTTTTGGCCAAGGGCATCATTGTCAACGTTTTGCCGCTTTTCATGTGCTTTAAAGGCGATTCGTATCTACCTCCTGAAATCTGTTTCGTGCAATTCTGCCTTGATTTCAAATCCTCTTCTTTGCCTTCCCTCAATATATTTGTGGACGAGAGTTATCATTTATAACTCTGCAGGTTTGTGAATTGCAGTGCCCTGAACCTCCATTTTACAACTCGCTTTTTTGGGAGCTGGCCGCAAAAGCGCAGGATGGCTTCAGGCCCTGTTCTGGTTCCGGGGGGCAGGCTGAGCCTGTGGTTAATTCTTCTTCCTGATGGGAAAATAGAGTGACCTGTGCCTGTCCCGACACCAAGAGCTAGTCTCTCGTTGGTTCCCCGTCTTCCCGTTCATCCTCAGGACAAATTGCAACCTGTACGGAACAGGAGGTTAAAGGTGCTGATGCTCCAAGTAGGGAGATTGCTAGTAACGCGGCTGGAATGGCGAACCCGGGCACAAGGAGATGAGAAATGAGGTGCGTTTTAGAAACCTTTCCCCATCACACGGTGTACCATCTTCTGGGTTTCTCATGCATGTTTTCGATGTAGGAAGATGCCCTTGAACCTGGAGATTTGGGACCCATGCGATGGGTACCACGCAGTATTACTTTAAAGGGTCTGCGTTTGCTCACCCAACCTCACCAAACCTCTCAGCCCCAAGAGTGTCCACCCTTATGTCTCATCCAGCTGTGGGTCTAGATATGGTCAATCCAGGTTGCATCACAGCCCCTGAACTCATTGTGTAAGAATTTCTATCTCTTTCACTGTCGTTGTTTCATGGGTTTTTCAAAGTAATTTATTTTCATAATGGGGTTTAGCTGCTTTTCATGGCTGTGTTTATGCCGCTTTACACCCACTTGACACACTAACAGAGAGATATCAATACATAGGTTTTAAGATTATTACTAGTCAGATATATTCTTGTGCGGTGAATAGGGCGTGTTGAGTCCAGTTCTCTGAGCAAGGAGTAGGTCTTGTCTACTACATATTGGGTTTATGGAACGGTATCTGAGCTAATTTGATACCCTTGTTTTATGTATCACCCCACCTCACCTTTCCCGTTAAGCAGCCATAGTCTGTTTTCTGCATGTGTGACTCTGTTCTGTTTTGTAATTCAGTTCAAGTGTAACGGTTTTTACATTCCCTCTAAAAGTGATACCTTATGAGAAGTGTCCTTTTCTGTGTGACTTATTTCACTTAGAATCGTCGTACCTAAATCCACTCATCATGCTGCTACTAACCTTATGACATTGATTTCATGGCTGAGTGATATTCCATTGTACATGAGGACCACAACTTCTTTATCCATTTTTCTCTTTCCTTGGATATTTAAGGTGGAATGAAGTGGAGGTCCTTGTCAACAGAGCAGCCCTAAACTTTGGGGTGCTTGTGTCTTGCTGATTTTTCATTTTCCCAATTTATACCCCCATGAGTAGAAGTGCCCTATGCTCTCTAAGCTGTGTTTTTCAGATGTTTCAGGACACACCGTACACTTCTCCAGAGTGGCTGTTGGCAATTTACATCCCGCCCATCAGTGTAGCAAGGCTCCCATTTCTCCATGGCCTGTCCTGCATTTCTGGTTTTGACACTTTTTTCAGCATGGCCCTTTTGACCGATGGGAAGCGAGACTTCTTTGTAGCGCTGATTTGCCTTTCCAGGTTGCTTGGTTGGCCAAAAAGGGCGTATGCGTTTTTTCCTGAATATATTCAGGAAAAAACGCATACGCCCTTTTTGGCCAAGGGCATCATTGTCAACGTTTTGCCGCTTTTCATGTGCTTTAAAGGCGATTCGAATCTACCTCCTGAAATCTGTTTCCTGCAATTCTGCCTTGATTTCAAATCCTCTTCTTTGCCTTCCCTCAATATATTTGTGGACGAGAGTTATCATTTATAACTCTGCAGGTTTGTGAATTGCAGTGCCCTGGACCTCCATTTTACAACTCGCTTTTTTGGGAGCTGGCCGCAAAAGCGCAGGATGGCTTCAGGCCCTGTTCTGGTTCCGGGGGGCAGGCTGAGCCTGTGGTTAATTCTTCTTCCTGATGGGAAAATAGAGTGACCTGTGCCTGTCCCAACACCAAGAGCTAGTCTCTCGTTGGTTCCCCGTCTTCCCGTTCATCCTCAGGACAAATTGCAACCTGTACGGAACAGGAGGTTAAAGGTGCTGATTTTCCAAGTAGGGAGATTGCTAGTAAAGCGGCTGGAATGGCGAACCCGGGCACAAGGAGATGAGAAATGAGGTGCGTTTTAGAAACCTTTCCCCATCACACGGTGTACTATCTTCTGGGTTTCTCATGCATGTTTTCGATGTAGGAAGATGCCCTTGAAGCTGGAGATTTGGGACCCATTCGATGGGTACCACGCAGTATTACTTTAAAGGGTCTGCGTTTGCTCACCCAACCTCACCATACCTCTCAGCCCCAAGAGTGTCCACCCTTATGTCTCATCCAGCTGTGGGTCTAGATATGGTCAATCCAGGTTGCATCACAGCCCCTGAACGCATTGTGTAAGAATTTCTCTCTCTTTCACTGTCGTTGTTTCATGGGTTTTTCAAAGTAATTTATTTTCATAATGGGGTTTAGCTGCTTTTCACTGCTGTGTTTATGCCGCTTTACACCCACTTGACACACTAACAGAGAGATATCAATACATAGGTTTTAAGATTATTACTAGTCAGATATATTCTTGTGCGGTGAATAGGGCGTGTTGAGTCCAGTTCTCTGAGCAAGGAGTAGGTCTTGTCTATTACATATTGGGTTTATGGAACGGTATCTGAGCTAATTTGATACCCTTGTTTTATGTATCACCCCACCTCACCTTTCCCGTTAAGCAGCCATAGTCTGTTTTCTGCATGTGTGACTCTGTTCTGTTTTGTAATTCAGTTCAAGTGTAACGGTTTTTACATTCCCTCTAAAAGTGATACCTTATGAGAAGTGACCTTTTCTGTGTGACTTATTTCACTTAGAATCGTCGTACCTAAATCCACTCATCATGCTGCTACTAACCTTATGACATTGATTTCATGGCTGAGTGATATTCCATTGTACATAAGGACCACAACTTCTTTATCCATTTTTCTCTTTCCTGGGATATTTAAGGTGGAATGAAGTGGAGGTCCTTGTCAACAGAGCAGCCCTCAACTTTGGGGTGCTTGTGTCTTGCTGATTTTTCATTTTCCCAATTTATACCCCCATGAGTGGAAGTGCCCTATGCTCTCTAAGCTGTGTTTTTCAGATGTTTCAGGACTCACCGGACACTTCTCCAGAGTGGCTCTTGGCAATTTACATCCCGCCCATCAGTGTAGCAAGGCTCCCATTTCTCCATGGCCTGTCCTGCATTTCTGGTTTTGACACTTTTTTCAGCATGGCCCTTTTGACGGATGGGAAGCGAGACTTCTCTGTAGCGCTGATTTGCCTTTCCAGGTTGCTTGGTTGGCCAAAAAGGGCGTATGCGTTTTTTCCTGAATATATTCAGGAAAAAACGCATACGCCCTTTTTGGCCAAGGGCATCATTGTCAACGTTTTGTCGCTTTTCATGTGCTTTAAAGGCGATTCGTATCTACCTCCTGAAATCTGTTTCGTGCAATTCTGCCTTGATTTCAAATCCTCTTCTTTGCCTTCCCTCAATATATTTGTGGACGAGAGTTATCATTTATAACTCTGCAGGTTTGTGAATTGCAGTGCCCTGAACCTCCATTTTACAACTCGCTTTTTTGGGAGCTGGCCGCAAAAGCGCAGGATGGCTTCAGGCCCTGTTCTGGTTCCGGGGGGCAGGCTGAGCCTGTGGTTAATTCTTCTTCCTGATGGGAAAATAGAGTGACCTGTGCCTGTCCCGACACCAAGAGCTAGTCTCTCGTTGGTTCCCCGTCTTCCCGTTCATCCTCAGGACAAATTGCAACCTGTACGGAACAGGAGGTTAAAGGTGCTGATGCTCCAAGTAGGGAGATTGCTAGTAACGCGGCTGGAATGGCGAACCCGGGCACAAGGAGATGAGAAATGAGGTGCGTTTTAGAAACCTTTCCCCATCACACGGTGTACCATCTTCTGGGTTTCTCATGCATGTTTTCGATGTAGGAAGATGCCCTTGAACCTGGAGATTTGGGACCCATGCGATGGGTACCACGCAGTATTACTTTAAAGGGTCTGCGTTTGCTCACCCAACCTCACCAAACCTCTCAGCCCCAAGAGTGTCCACCCTTATGTCTCATCCAGCTGTGGGTCTAGATATGGTCAATCCAGGTTGCATCACAGCCCCTGAACTCATTGTGTAAGAATTTCTATCTCTTTCACTGTCGTTGTTTCATGGGTTTTTCAAAGTAATTTATTTTCATAATGGGGTTTAGCTGCTTTTCACGGCTGTGTTTATGCCGCTTTACACCCACTTGACACACTAACAGAGAGATATCAATACATAGGTTTTAAGATTATTACTAGTCAGATATATTCTTGTGCGGTGAATAGGGCGTGTTGAGTCCAGTTCTCTGAGCAAGGAGTAGGTCTTGTCTACTACATATTGGGTTTATGGAACGGTATCTGAGCTAATTTGATACCCTTGTTTTATGTATCACCCCACCTCACCTTTCCCGTTAAGCAGCCATAGTCTGTTTTCTGCATGTGTGACTCTGTTCTGTTTTGTAATTCAGTTCAAGTGTAACGGTTTTTACATTCCCTCTAAAAGTGATACCTTATGAGAAGTGTCCTTTTCTGTGTGACTTATTTCACTTAGAATCGTCGTACCTAAATCCACTCATCATGCTGCTACTAACCTTATGACATTGATTTCATGGCTGAGTGATATTCCATTGTACATGAGGACCACAACTTCTTTATCCATTTTTCTCTTTCCTTGGATATTTAAGGTGGAATGAAGTGGAGGTCCTTGTCAACAGAGCAGCCCTAAACTTTGGGGTGCTTGTGTCTTGCTGATTTTTCATTTTCCCAATTTATACCCCCATGAGTAGAAGTGCCCTATGCTCTCTAAGCTGTGTTTTTCAGATGTTTCAGGACACACCGTACACTTCTCCAGAGTGGCTGTTGGCAATTTACATCCCGCCCATCAGTGTAGCAAGGCTCCCATTTCTCCATGGCCTGTCCTGCATTTCTGGTTTTGACACTTTTTTCAGCATGGCCCTTTTGACCGATGGGAAGCGAGACTTCTTTGTAGCGCTGATTTGCCTTTCCAGGTTGCTTGGTTGGCCAAAAAGGGCGTATGCGTTTTTTCCTGAATATATTCAGGAAAAAACGCATACGCCCTTTTTGGCCAAGGGCATCATTGTCAACGTTTTGCCGCTTTTCATGTGCTTTAAAGGCGATTCGAATCTACCTCCTGAAATCTGTTTCCTGCAATTCTGCCTTGATTTCAAATCCTCTTCTTTGCCTTCCCTCAATATATTTGTGGACGAGAGTTATCATTTATAACTCTGCAGGTTTGTGAATTGCAGTGCCCTGGACCTCCATTTTACAACTCGCTTTTTTGGGAGCTGGCCGCAAAAGCGCAGGATGGCTTCAGGCCCTGTTCTGGTTCCGGGGGGCAGGCTGAGCCTGTGGTTAATTCTTCTTCCTGATGGGAAAATAGAGTGACCTGTGCCTGTCCCAACACCAAGAGCTAGTCTCTCGTTGGTTCCCCGTCTTCCCGTTCATCCTCAGGACAAATTGCAACCTGTACGGAACAGGAGGTTAAAGGTGCTGATTTTCCAAGTAGGGAGATTGCTAGTAAAGCGGCTGGAATGGCGAACCCGGGCACAAGGAGATGAGAAATGAGGTGCGTTTTAGAAACCTTTCCCCATCACACGGTGTACCATCTTCTGGGTTTCTCATGCATGTTTTCGATGTAGGAAGATGCCCTTGAAGCTGGAGATTTGGGACCCATTCGATGGGTACCACGCAGTATTACTTTAAAGGGTCTGCGTTTGCTCACCCAACCTCACCAAACCTCTCAGCCCCAAGAGTGTCCACCCTTATGTCTCATCCAGCTGTGGGTCTAGATATGGTCAATCCAGGTTGCATCACAGCCCCTGAACGCATTGTGTAAGAATTTCTCTCTCTTTCACTGTCGTTGTTTCATGGGTTTTTCAAAGTAATTTATTTTCATAATGGGGTTTAGCTGCTTTTCACTGCTGTGTTTATGCCGCTTTACACCCACTTGACACACTAACAGAGAGATATCAATACATAGGTTTTAAGATTATTACTAGTCAGATATATTCTTGTGCGGTGAATAGGGCGTGTTGAGTCCAGTTCTCTGAGCAAGGAGTAGGTCTTGTCTACTACATATTGGGTTTATGGAACGGTATCTGAGCTAATTTGATACCCTTGTTTTATGTATCACCCCACCTCACCTTTCCCGTTAAGCAGCCATAGTCTGTTTTCTGCATGTGTGACTCTGTTCTGTTTTGTAATTCAGTTCAAGTGTAACGGTTTTTACATTCCCTCTAAAAGTGATACCTTATGAGAAGTGACCTTTTCTGTGTGACTTATTTCACTTAGAATCGTCGTACCTAAATCCACTCATCATGCTGCTACTAACCTTATGACATTGATTTCATGGCTGAGTGATATTCCATTGTACATAAGGACCACAACTTCTTTATCCATTTTTCTCTTTCCTGGGATATTTAAGGTGGAATGAAGTGGAGGTCCTTGTCAACAGAGCAGCCCTCAACTTTGGGTTGCTTGTGTCTTGCTGATTTTTCATTTTCCCAATTTATACCCCCATGAGTGGAAGTGCCCTATGCTCTCTAAGCTGTGTTTTTTAGATGTTTCAGGACTCACCGTACACTTCTCCAGAGTGGCTGTTGGCAATTTACATCCCGCCCATCAGTGTAGCAAGGCTCCCATTTCTCCATGGCCTGTCCTGCATTTCTGGTTTTGACACTTTTTTCAGCATGGCCCTTTTGACGGATGGGAAGCGAGACTTCTCTGTAGCGCTGATTTGCCTTTCCAGGTTGCTTGGTTGGCCAAAAAGGGCGTATGCGTTTTTTCCTGAATATATTCAGGAAAAAACGCATACGCCCTTTTTGGCCAAGGGCATCATTGTCAACGTTTTGCCGCTTTTCATGTGCTTTAAAGGCGATTCGTATCTACCTCCTGAAATCTGTTTCGTGCAATTCTGCCTTGATTTCAAATCCTCTTCTTTGCCTTCCCTCAATATATTTGTGGACGAGAGTTATCATTTATAACTCTGCAGGTTTGTGAATTGCAGTGCCCTGAACCTCCATTTTACAACTCGCTTTTTTGGGAGCTGGCCGCAAAAGCGCAGGATGGCTTCAGGCCCTGTTCTGGTTCCGGGGGGCAGGCTGAGCCTGTGGTTAATTCTTCTTCCTGATGGGAAAATAGAGTGACCTGTGCCTGTCCCGACACCAAGAGCTAGTCTCTCGTTGGTTCCCCGTCTTCCCGTTCATCCTCAGGACAAATTGCAACCTGTACGGAACAGGAGGTTAAAGGTGCTGATGCTCCAAGTAGGGAGATTGCTAATAACGCGGCTGGAATGGCGATCCCGGGCACAAGGAGATGAGAAATGAGGTGCGTTTTAGAAACCTTTCCCCATCACACGGTGTACCATCTTCTGGGGTTCTCATGCATGTTTTCGATGTAGGAAGATGCCCTTGAACCTGGAGATTTGGGACCCATGCGATGGGTACCACGCAGTATTACTTTAAAGGGTCTGCGTTTGCTCACCCAACCTCACCAAACCTCTCAGCCCCAAGAGTGTCCACCCTTATGTCTCATCCAGCTGTGGGTCTAGATATGGTCAATCCAGGTTGCATCACAGCCCCTGAACTCATTGTGTAAGAATTTCTATCTCTTTCACTGTCGTTGTTTCATGGGTTTTTCAAAGTAATTTATTTTCATAATGGGGTTTAGCTGCTTTTCACGGCTGTGTTTATGCCGCTTTACACCCACTTGACACACTAACAGAGAGATATCAATACATAGGTTTTAAGATTATTACTAGTCAGATATATTCTTGTGCGGTGAATAGGGCGTGTTGAGTCCAGTTCTCTGAGCAAGGAGTAGGTCTTGTCTACTACATATTGGGTTTATGGAACGGTATCTGAGCTAATTTGATACCCTTGTTTTATGTATCACCCCACCTCACCTTTCCCGTTAAGCAGCCATAGTCTGTTTTCTGCATGTGTGACTCTGTTCTGTTTTGTAATTCAGTTCAAGTGTAACGGTTTTTACATTCCCTCTAAAAGTGATACCTTATGAGAAGTGTCCTTTTCTGTGTGACTTATTTCACTTAGAATCGTCGTACCTAAATCCACTCATCATGCTGCTACTAACCTTATGACATTGATTTCATGGCTGAGTGATATTCCATTGTACATAAGGACCACAACTTCTTTATCCATTTTTCTCTTTCCTTGGATATTTAAGGTGGAATGAACTGGAGGTCCTTGTCAACAGAGCAGCCCTCAACTTTGGGGTGCTTGTGTCTTGCTGATTTTTCATTTTCCCAATTTATACCCCCATGAGTGGAAGTGCCCTATGCTCTCTAAGCTGTGTTTTTTAGATGTTTCAGGACTCACCGTACACTTCTCCAGAGTGGCTGTTGGCAATTTACATCCCGCCCATCAGTGTAGCAAGGCTCCCATTTCTCCATGGCCTGTCCTGCATTTCTGGTTTTGACACTTTTTTCAGCATGGCCCTTTTGTCCGATGGGAAGCAAGACTTCTCTGTAGCGCTGATTTGCCTTTCCAGGTTGCTTGGTTGGCCAAAAAGGGTGTATGCGTTTTTTCCTGAATATATTCAGGAAAAAACGCAAACGCCCTTTTTGGCCAAGGGCATCATTGTCAACGTTTTGCCGCTTTTCATGTGCTTTAAAGGCGATTCGTATCTACCTCCTGAAATCTGTTTCCTGCAATTCTGCCTTGATTTCAAATCCTCTTCTTTGCCTTCCCTCAATATATTTGTGGACGAGAGTTATCATTTATAACTCTGCAGGTTTGTGAATTGCAGTGCCCTGAACCTCCATTTTACAACTCGCTTTTTTGGGAGCTGGCCGCAAAAGCGCAGGATGGCTTCAGGCCCTGTTCTGGTTCCGGGGGGCAGGCTGAGCCTGTGGTTAATTCTTCTTCCTGATGGGAAAATAGAGTGACCTGTGCCTGTCCCGACACCAAGAGCTAGTCTCTCGTTGGTTCCCCGTCTTCCCGTTCATCCTCAGGACAAATTGCAACCTGTACGGAACAGGAGGTTAAAGGTGCTGATGCTCCAAGTAGGGAGATTGCTAGTAAATCGGCTGGAATGGCGAACCCGGGCACAAGGAGATGAGAAATGAGGTGCGTTTTAGAAACCTTTCCCAATCACACGGTGTACCATCTTCTGGGTTTCTCATGCATGTTTTCGATGTAGGAAGATGCCCTTGAACCTGGAGATTTGGGACCCATGCGATGGGTACCACGCAGTATTACTTTAAAGGGTCTGCGTTTGCTCACCCAACCTCACCAAACCTCTCAGCCCCAAGAGTGTCCACCCTTATGTCTCATCCAGCTGTGGGTCTAGATATGGTCAATCCAGGTTGCATCACAGCCCCTGAACTCATTGTGTAAGAATTTCTATCTCTTTCACTGTCGTTGTTTCATGGGTTTTTCAAAGTAATTTATTTTCATAATGGGGTTTAGCTGCTTTTCACGGCTGTGTTTATGCCGCTTTACACCCACTTGACACACTAACAGAGAGATATCAATACATAGGTTTTAAGATTATTACTAGTCAGATATATTCTTGTGCGGTGAATAGGGCGTGTTGAGTCCAGTTCTCTGAGCAAGGAGTAGGTCTTGTCTACTACATATTGGGTTTATGGAACGGTATCTGAGCTAATTTGATACCCTTGTTTTATGTATCACCCCACCTCACCTTTCCCGTTAAGCAGCCATAGTCTGTTTTCTGCATGTGTGACTCTGTTCTGTTTTGTAATTCAGTTCAAGTGTAACGGTTTTTACATTCCCTCTAAAAGTGATACCTTATGAGAAGTGTCCTTTTCTGTGTGACTTATTTCACTTAGAATCGTCGTACCTAAATCCACTCATCATGCTGCTACTAACCTTATGACATTGATTTCATGGCTGAGTGATATTCCATTGTACATAAGGACCACAACTTCTTTATCCATTTTTCTCTTTCCTTGGATATTTAAGGTGGAATGAACTGGAGGTCCTTGTCAACAGAGCAGCCCTCAACTTTGGGGTGCTTGTGTCTTGCTGATTTTTCATTTTCCCAATTTATACCCCCATGAGTGGAAGTGCCCTATGCTCTCTAAGCTGTGTTTTTTAGATGTTTCAGGACTCACCGTACACTTCTCCAGAGTGGCTGTTGGCAATTTACATCCCGCCCATCAGTGTAGCAAGGCTCCCATTTCTCCATGGCCTGTCCTGCATTTCTGGTTTTGACACTTTTTTCAGCATGGCCCTTTTGTCCGATGGGAAGCAAGACTTCTCTGTAGCGCTGATTTGCCTTTCCAGGTTGCTTGGTTGGCCAAAAAGGGTGTATGCGTTTTTTCCTGAATATATTCAGGAAAAAACGCAAACGCCCTTTTTGGCCAAGGGCATCATTGTCAACGTTTTGCCGCTTTTCATGTGCTTTAAAGGCGATTCGTATCTACCTCCTGAAATCTGTTTCCTGCAATTCTGCCTTGATTTCAAATCCTCTTCTTTGCCTTCCCTCAATATATTTGTGGACGAGAGTTATCATTTATAACTCTGCAGGTTTGTGAATTGCAGTGCCCTGAACCTCCATTTTACAACTCGCTTTTTTGGGAGCTGGCCGCAAAAGCGCAGGATGGCTTCAGGCCCTGTTCTGGTTCCGGGGGGCAGGCTGAGCCTGTGGTTAATTCTTCTTCCTGATGGGAAAATAGAGTGACCTGTGCCTGTCCCGACACCAAGAGCTAGTCTCTCGTTGGTTCCCCGTCTTCCCGTTCATCCTCAGGACAAATTGCAACCTGTACGGAACAGGAGGTTAAAGGTGCTGATGCTCCAAGTAGGGAGATTGCTAGTAAATCGGCTGGAATGGCGAACCCGGGCACAAGGAGATGAGAAATGAGGTGCGTTTTAGAAACCTTTCCCAATCACACGGTGTACCATCTTCTGGGTTTCTCATGCATGTTTTCGATGTAGGAAGATGCCCTTGAACCTGGAGATTTGGGACCCATGCGATGGGTACCACGCAGTATTACTTTAAAGGGTCTGCGTTTGCTCACCCAACCTCACCAAACCTCTCAGCCCCAAGAGTGTCCACCCTTATGTCTCATCCAGCTGTGGGTCTAGATATGGTCAATCCAGGTTGCATCACAGCCCCTGAACTCATTGTGTAAGAATTTCTATCTCTTTCACTGTCGTTGTTTCATGGGTTTTTCAAAGTAATTTATTTTCATAATGGGGTTTAGCTGCTTTTCACGGCTGTGTTTATGCCGCTTTACACCCACTTGACACACTAACAGAGAGATATCAATACATAGGTTTTAAGATTATTACTAGTCAGATATATTCTTGTGCGGTGAATAGGGCGTGTTGAGTCCAGTTCTCTGAGCAAGGAGTAGGTCTTGTCTACTACATATTGGGTTGATGGAACGGTATCTGAGCTAATTTGATACCCTTGTTTTATGTATCACCCCACCTCACCTTTCCCGTTAAGCAGCCATAGTCTGTTTTCTGCATGTGTGACTCTGTTCTGTTTTGTAATTCAGTTCAAGTGTAACGGTTTTTACATTCCCTCTAAAAGTGATACCTTATGAGAAGTGTCCTTTTCTGTGTGACTTATTTCACTTAGAATCGTCGTACCTAAATCCACTCATCATGCTGCTACTAACCTTATGACATTGATTTCATGGCTGAGTGATATTCCATTGTACATAAGGACCACAACTTCTTTATCCATTTTTCTCTTTCCTGGGATATTTAAGGTGGAATGAAGTGGAGGTCCTTGTCAACAGAGCAGCCCTAAACTTTGGGGTGCTTGTGTTTTGCTGATTTTTCATTTTCCCAATTTATACCCCCATGAGTGGAAGTGCCCTATGCTTTCTAAGCTGTGTTTTTTAGATGTTTCAGGACACACCGTACACTTCTCCAGAGTGGCTGTTGGCAATTTACATCCCGCCCATCAGTGTAGCAAGGCTCCCATTTCTCCATGGCCTGTCCTGCATTTCTGGTTTTGACACTTTTTTCAGCATGGCCCTTTTGACCGATGGGAAGCAAGACTTCTCTGTAGCGCTGATTTGCCTTTCCAGGTTGCTTGGTTGGCCAAAAAGGGCGTATGCGTTTTTTCCTGAATATATTCAGGAAAAAACGCATACGCCCTTTTTGGCCAAGGGCATCATTGTCAATGTTTTGCCGCTTTTCATGTGCTTTAAAGGCGATTCGTATCTACCTCCTGAAATCTGTTTCCTGCAATTCTGCCTTGATTTCAAATCCTCTTCTTTGCCTTCCCTCAATATATTTGTGGACGAGAGTTATCATTTATAACTCTGCAGGTTTGTGAATTGCAGTGCCCTGAACCTCCATTTTACAACTCTCTTTTTTGGGAGCTGGCCGCAAAAGCGCAGGATGGCTTCAGGCCCTGTTCTGGTTCCGGGGGGCAGGCTGAGCCTGTGGTTAATTCTTCTTCCTGATGGGAAAATAGAGTGACCTGTGCCTGTCCCGACACCAAGAGCTAGTCTCTCGTTGGTTCCCCGTCTTCCCGTTCATCCTCAGGACAAATTGCAACCTGTACGGAACAGGAGGTTAAAGGTGCTGATGCTCCAAGTAGGGAGATTGCTAGTAAATCGGCTGGAATGGCGAACCCGGGCACAAGGAGATGAGAAATGAGGTGCGTTTTAGAAACCTTTCCCCATCACACGGTGTACCATCTTCTGGGTTTCTCATGCATGTTTTCGATGTAGGAAGATGCCCTTGAAGCTGGAGATTTGGGACCCATGCGATGGGTACCACGCAGTATTACTTTAAAGGGTCTGCATTTGCTCACCCAACCTCACCAAACCTCTCAGCCCCAAGAGTGTCCACCCTTATGTCTCATCCAGCTGTGGGTCTAGATATGGTCAATCCAGGTTGCATCACAGCCCCTGAACTCATTGTGTAAGAATTTCTGTCTCTTTCACTGTCGTTGTTTCATGGGTTTTTCAAAGTAATTTATTTTCATAATGGGGTTTAGCTGCTTTTCACGGCTGTGTTTATGCCGCTTTACACCCACTTGACACACTAACAGAGAGATATCAATACATAGGTTTTAAGATTATTACTAGTCAGATATATTCTTGTGCGGTGAATAGGGCGTGTTGAGTCCAGTTCTCTGAGCAAGGAGTAGGTCTTGTATATTACATATTGGGTTTATGGAACGGTATCTGAGCTAATTTGATACCCTTGTTTTATGTATCACCCCACCTCACCTTTCCCGTTAAGCAGCCATAGTCTGTTTTCTGCATGTGTGACTCTGTTCTGTTTTGTAATTCAGTTCAAGTGTAACGGTTTTTACATTCCCTCTAAAAGTGATACCTTATGAGAAGTGTCCTTTTCTGTGTGACTTATTTCACTTAGAATCGTCATACCTAAATCCACTCATCATGCTGCTACTAACCTTATGACATTGATTACATGGCTGAGTGATATTCCATTGTACATAAAGACCACAACTTCTTTATCCATTTTTCTCTTTCCTTGGATATTTAAGGTGGAATGAAGTGGAGGTCCTTGTCAACAGAGCAGCCCTCAACTTTGGGGTGCTTGTGTCTTGCTGATTTTTCATTTTCCCAATTTATACCCCCATGAGTGGAAGTGCCCTATGCTCTCTAAGCTGTGTTTTTCAGATGTTTCAGGACTCACCGGACACTTCTCCAGAGTGGCTCTTGGCAATTTACATCCCGCCCATCAGTGTAGCAAGGCTCCCATTTCTCCATGGCCTGTCCTGCATTTCTGGTTTTGACACTTTTTTCAGCATGGCCCTTTTGACGGATGGGAAGCGAGACTTCTCTGTAGCGCTGATTTGCCTTTCCAGGTTGCTTGGTTGGCCAAAAAGGGCGTATGCGTTTTTTCCTGAATATATTCAGGAAAAAACGCATACGCCCTTTTTGGCCAAGGGCATCATTGTCAACGTTTTGCCGCTTTTCATGTGCTTTAAAGGCGATTCGTATCTACCTCCTGAAATCTGTTTCGTGCAATTCTGCCTTGATTTCAAATCCTCTTCTTTGCCTTCCCTCAATATATTTGTGGACGAGAGTTATCATTTATATCTCTGCAGGTTTGTGAATTGCAGTGCCCTGAACCTCCATTTTACAACTCGCTTTTTTGGGAGCTGGCCGCAAAAGCGCAGGATGGCTTCAGGCCCTGTTCTGGTTCCGGGGGGCAGGCTGAGCCTGTGGTTAATTCTTCTTCCTGATGGGAAAATAGAGTGACCTGTGCCTGTCCCGACACCAAGAGCTAGTCTCTCGTTGGTTCCCCGTCTTCCCGTTCATCCTCAGGACAAATTGCAACCTGTACGGAACAGGAGGTTAAAGGTGCTGATGCTCCAAGTAGGGAGATTGCTAGTAACGCGGCTGGAATGGCGAACCCGGGCACAAGGAGATGAGAAATGAGGTGCGTTTTAGAAACCTTTCCCCATCACACGGTGTACCATCTTCTGGGTTTCTCATGCATGTTTTCGATGTAGGAAGATGCCCTTGAACCTGGAGATTTGGGACCCATGCGATGGGTACCACGCAGTATTACTTTAAAGGGTCTGCGTTTGCTCACCCAACCTCACCAAACCTCTCAGCCCCAAGAGTGTCCACCCTTATGTCTCATCCAGCTGTGGGTCTAGATATGGTCAATCCAGGTTGCATCACAGCCCCTGAACTCATTGTGTAAGAATTTCTATCTCTTTCACTGTCGTTGTTTCATGGGTTTTTCAAAGTAATTTATTTTCATAATGGGGTTTAGCTGCTTTTCACGGCTGTGTTTATGCCGCTTTACACCCACTTGACACACTAACAGAGAGATATCAATACATAGGTTTTAAGATTATTACTAGTCAGATATATTCTTGTGCGGTGAATAGGGCGTGTTGAGTCCAGTTCTCTGAGCAAGGAGTAGGTCTTGTCTACTACATATTGGGTTTATGGAACGGTATCTGAGCTAATTTGATACCCTTGTTTTATGTATCACCAAACCTCACCTTTCCCGTTAAGCAGCCATAGTGTGTTTTCTGCATGTGTGACTCTGTTCTGTTTTGTAATTCAGTTCAAGTGTAACGGTTTTTACATTCCCTCTAAAAGTGATACCTTATGAGAAGTGTCCTTTTCTGTGTGACTTATTTCACTTAGAATCGTCGTACCTAAATCCACTCATCATGCTGCTACTAACCTTATGACATTGATTTCATGGCTGAGTGATATTCCATTGTACATGAGGACCACAACTTCTTTATCCATTTTTCTCTTTCCTTGGATATTTAAGGTGGAATGAAGTGGAGGTCCTTGTCAACAGAGCAGCCCTCAACTTTGGGGTGCTTGTGTCTTGCTGATTTTTCATTTTCCCAATTTATACCCCCATGAGTGGAAGTGCCCTATGCTCTCTAAGCTGTGTTTTTCAGATGTTTCAGGACACACCGTACACTTCTCCAGAGTGGCTGTTGGCAATTTACATCCCGCCCATCAGTGTAGCAAGGCTCCCATTTCTCCATGGCCTGTCCTGCATTTCTGGTTTTGACACTTTTTTCAGCATGGCCCTTTTGACCGATGGGAAGCGAGACTTCTCTGTAGCGCTGATTTGCCTTTCCAGGTTGCTTGGTTGGCCAAAAAGGGCGTATGCGTTTTTTCCTGAATATATTCAGGAAAAAACGCATACGCCCTTTTTGGCCAAGGGCATCATTGTCAACGTTTTGTCGCTTTTCATGTGCTTTAAAGGCGATTCGTATCTACCTCCTGAAATCTGTTTCGTGCAATTCTGCCTTGATTTCAAATCCTCTTCTTTGCCTTCCCTCAATATATTTGTGGACGAGAGTTATCATTTATAACTCTGCAGGTTTGTGAATTGCAGTGCCCTGAACCTCCATTTTACAACTCGCTTTTTTGGGAGCTGGCCGCAAAAGCGCAGGATGGCTTCAGGCCCTGTTCTGGTTCCGGGGGGCAGGCTGAGCCTGTGGTTAATTCTTCTTCCTGATGGGAAAATAGAGTGACCTGTGCCTGTCCCGACACCAAGAGCTAGTCTCTCGTTGGTTCCCCGTCTTCCCGTTCATCCTCAGGACAAATTGCAACCTGTACGGAACAGGAGGTTAAAGGTGCTGATGCTCCAAGTAGGGAGATTGCTAGTAACGCGGCTGGAATGGCGAACCCGGGCACAAGGAGATGAGAAATGAGGTGCGTTTTAGAAACCTTTCCCCATCACACGGTGTACCATCTTCTGGGTTTCTCATGCATGTTTTCGATGTAGGAAGATGCCCTTGAACCTGGAGATTTGGGACCCATGCGATGGGTACCACGCAGTATTACTTTAAAGGGTCTGCGTTTGCTCACCCAACCTCACCAAACCTCTCAGCCCCAAGAGTGTCCACCCTTATGTCTCATCCAGCTGTGGGTCTAGATATGGTCAATCCAGGTTGCATCACAGCCCCTGAACTCATTGTGTAAGAATTTCTATCTCTTTCACTGTCGTTGTTTCATGGGTTTTTCAAAGTAATTTATTTTCATAATGGGGTTTAGCTGCTTTTCACGGCTGTGTTTATGCCGCTTTACACCCACTTGACACACTAACAGAGAGATATCAATACATAGGTTTTAAGATTATTACTAGTCAGATATATTCTTGTGCGGTGAATAGGGCGTGTTGAGTCCAGTTCTCTGAGCAAGGAGTAGGTCTTGTCTACTACATATTGGGTTTATGGAACGGTATCTGAGCTAATTTGATACCCTTGTTTTATGTATCACCCCACCTCACCTTTCCCGTTAAGCAGCCATAGTCTGTTTTCTGCATGTGTGACTCTGTTCTGTTTTGTAATTCAGTTCAAGTGTAACGGTTTTTACATTCCCTCTAAAAGTGATACCTTATGAGAAGTGTCCTTTTCTGTGTGACTTATTTCACTTAGAATCGTCGTACCTAAATCCACTCATCATGCTGCTACTAACCTTATGACATTGATTTCATGGCTGAGTGATATTCCATTGTACATGAGGACCACAACTTCTTTATCCATTTTTCTCTTTCCTTGGATATTTAAGGTGGAATGAAGTGGAGGTCCTTGTCAACAGAGCAGCCCTAAACTTTGGGGTGCTTGTGTCTTGCTGATTTTTCATTTTCCCAATTTATACCCCCATGAGTAGAAGTGCCCTATGCTCTCTAAGCTGTGTTTTTCAGATGTTTCAGGACACACCGTACACTTCTCCAGAGTGGCTGTTGGCAATTTACATCCCGCCCATCAGTGTAGCAAGGCTCCCATTTCTCCATGGCCTGTCCTGCATTTCTGGTTTTGACACTTTTTTCAGCATGGCCCTTTTGACCGATGGGAAGCGAGACTTCTTTGTAGCGCTGATTTGCCTTTCCAGGTTGCTTGGTTGGCCAAAAAGGGCGTATGCGTTTTTTCCTGAATATATTCAGGAAAAAACGCATACGCCCTTTTTGGCCAAGGGCATCATTGTCAACGTTTTGCCGCTTTTCATGTGCTTTAAAGGCGATTCGAATCTACCTCCTGAAATCTGTTTCCTGCAATTCTGCCTTGATTTCAAATCCTCTTCTTTGCCTTCCCTCAATATATTTGTGGACGAGAGTTATCATTTATAACTCTGCAGGTTTGTGAATTGCAGTGCCCTGGACCTCCATTTTACAACTCGCTTTTTTGGGAGCTGGCCGCAAAAGCGCAGGATGGCTTCAGGCCCTGTTCTGGTTCCGGGGGGCAGGCTGAGCCTGTGGTTAATTCTTCTTCCTGATGGGAAAATAGAGTGACCTGTGCCTGTCCCAACACCAAGAGCTAGTCTCTCGTTGGTTCCCCGTCTTCCCGTTCATCCTCAGGACAAATTGCAACCTGTACGGAACAGGAGGTTAAAGGTGCTGATTTTCCAAGTAGGGAGATTGCTAGTAAAGCGGCTGGAATGGCGAACCCGGGCACAAGGAGATGAGAAATGAGGTGCGTTTTAGAAACCTTTCCCCATCACACGGTGTACCATCTTCTGGGTTTCTCATGCATGTTTTCGATGTAGGAAGATGCCCTTGAAGCTGGAGATTTGGGACCCATTCGATGGGTACCACGCAGTATTACTTTAAAGGGTCTGCGTTTGCTCACCCAACCTCACCAAACCTCTCAGCCCCAAGAGTGTCCACCCTTATGTCTCATCCAGCTGTGGGTCTAGATATGGTCAATCCAGGTTGCATCACAGCCCCTGAACGCATTGTGTAAGAATTTCTCTCTCTTTCACTGTCGTTGTTTCATGGGTTTTTCAAAGTAATTTATTTTCATAATGGGGTTTAGCTGCTTTTCACTGCTGTGTTTATGCCGCTTTACACCCACTTGACACACTAACAGAGAGATATCAATACATAGGTTTTAAGATTATTACTAGTCAGATATATTCTTGTGCGGTGAATAGGGCGTGTTGAGTCCAGTTCTCTGAGCAAGGAGTAGGTCTTGTCTACTACATATTGGGTTTATGGAACGGTATCTGAGCTAATTTGATACCCTTGTTTTATGTATCACCCCACCTCACCTTTCCCGTTAAGCAGCCATAGTCTGTTTTCTGCATGTGTGACTCTGTTCTGTTTTGTAATTCAGTTCAAGTGTAACGGTTTTTACATTCCCTCTAAAAGTGATACCTTATGAGAAGTGACCTTTTCTGTGTGACTTATTTCACTTAGAATCGTCGTACCTAAATCCACTCATCATGCTGCTACTAACCTTATGACATTGATTTCATGGCTGAGTGATATTCCATTGTACATAAGGACCACAACTTCTTTATCCATTTTTCTCTTTCCTGGGATATTTAAGGTGGAATGAAGTGGAGGTCCTTGTCAACAGAGCAGCCCTCAACTTTGGGTTGCTTGTGTCTTGCTGATTTTTCATTTTCCCAATTTATACCCCCATGAGTGGAAGTGCCCTATGCTCTCTAAGCTGTGTTTTTTAGATGTTTCAGGACTCACCGTACACTTCTCCAGAGTGGCTGTTGGCAATTTACATCCCGCCCATCAGTGTAGCAAGGCTCCCATTTCTCCATGGCCTGTCCTGCATTTCTGGTTTTGACACTTTTTTCAGCATGGCCCTTTTGACGGATGGGAAGCGAGACTTCTCTGTAGCGCTGATTTGCCTTTCCAGGTTGCTTGGTTGGCCAAAAAGGGCGTATGCGTTTTTTCCTGAATATATTCAGGAAAAAACGCATACGCCCTTTTTGGCCAAGGGCATCATTGTCAACGTTTTGCCGCTTTTCATGTGCTTTAAAGGCGATTCGTATCTACCTCCTGAAATCTGTTTCGTGCAATTCTGCCTTGATTTCAAATCCTCTTCTTTGCCTTCCCTCAATATATTTGTGGACGAGAGTTATCATTTATAACTCTGCAGGTTTGTGAATTGCAGTGCCCTGAACCTCCATTTTACAACTCGCTTTTTTGGGAGCTGGCCGCAAAAGCGCAGGATGGCTTCAGGCCCTGTTCTGGTTCCGGGGGGCAGGCTGAGCCTGTGGTTAATTCTTCTTCCTGATGGGAAAATAGAGTGACCTGTGCCTGTCCCGACACCAAGAGCTAGTCTCTCGTTGGTTCCCCGTCTTCCCGTTCATCCTCAGGACAAATTGCAACCTGTACGGAACAGGAGGTTAAAGGTGCTGATGCTCCAAGTAGGGAGATTGCTAATAACGCGGCTGGAATGGCGATCCCGGGCACAAGGAGATGAGAAATGAGGTGCGTTTTAGAAACCTTTCCCCATCACACGGTGTACCATCTTCTGGGGTTCTCATGCATGTTTTCGATGTAGGAAGATGCCCTTGAACCTGGAGATTTGGGACCCATGCGATGGGTACCACGCAGTATTACTTTAAAGGGTCTGCGTTTGCTCACCCAACCTCACCAAACCTCTCAGCCCCAAGAGTGTCCACCCTTATGTCTCATCCAGCTGTGGGTCTAGATATGGTCAATCCAGGTTGCATCACAGCCCCTGAACTCATTGTGTAAGAATTTCTATCTCTTTCACTGTCGTTGTTTCATGGGTTTTTCAAAGTAATTTATTTTCATAATGGGGTTTAGCTGCTTTTCACGGCTGTGTTTATGCCGCTTTACACCCACTTGACACACTAACAGAGAGATATCAATACATAGGTTTTAAGATTATTACTAGTCAGATATATTCTTGTGCGGTGAATAGGGCGTGTTGAGTCCAGTTCTCTGAGCAAGGAGTAGGTCTTGTCTACTACATATTGGGTTTATGGAACGGTATCTGAGCTAATTTGATACCCTTGTTTTATGTATCACCCCACCTCACCTTTCCCGTTAAGCAGCCATAGTCTGTTTTCTGCATGTGTGACTCTGTTCTGTTTTGTAATTCAGTTCAAGTGTAACGGTTTTTACATTCCCTCTAAAAGTGATACCTTATGAGAAGTGTCCTTTTCTGTGTGACTTATTTCACTTAGAATCGTCGTACCTAAATCCACTCATCATGCTGCTACTAACCTTATGACATTGATTTCATGGCTGAGTGATATTCCATTGTACATAAGGACCACAACTTCTTTATCCATTTTTCTCTTTCCTTGGATATTTAAGGTGGAATGAAGTGGAGGTCCTTGTCAACAGAGCAGCCCTCAACTTTGGGGTGCTTGTGTCTTGCTGATTTTTCATTTTCCCAATTTATACCCCCATGAGTGGAAGTGCCCTATGCTCTCTAAGCTGTGTTTTTTAGATGTTTCAGGACTCACCGTACACTTCTCCAGAGTGGCTGTTGGCAATTTACATCCCGCCCATCAGTGTAGCAAGGCTCCCATTTCTCCATGGCCTGTCCTGCATTTCTGGTTTTGACACTTTTTTCAGCATGGCCCTTTTGACGGATGGGAAGCGAGACTTCTCTGTAGCGCTGATTTGCCTTTCCAGGTTGCTTGGTTGGCCAAAAAGGGCGTATGCGTTTTTTCCTGAATATATTCAGGAAAAAACGCATATGCCCTTTTTGGCCAAGGGCATCATTGTCAACGTTTTGCCGCTTTTCATGTGCTTTAAAGGCGATTCGTATCTACCTCCTGAAATCTGTTTCGTGCAATTCTGCCTTGATTTCAAATCCTCTTCTTTGCCTTCCCTCAATATATTTGTGGACGAGAGTTATCATTTATAACTCTGCAGGTTTGTGAATTGCAGTGCCCTGAACCTCCATTTTACAACTCGCTTTTTTGGGAGCTGGCCGCAAAAGCGCAGGATGGCTTCAGGCCCTGTTCTGGTTCCGGGGGGCAGGCTGAGCCTGTGGTTAATTCTTCTTCCTGATGGGAAAATAGAGTGACCTGTGCCTGTCCCGACACCAAGAGCTAGTCTCTCGTTGGTTCCCCGTCTTCCCGTTCATCCTCAGGACAAATTGCAACCTGTACGGAACAGGAGGTTAAAGGTGCTGATGCTCCAAGTAGGGAGATTGCTAATAACGCGGCTGGAATGGCGAACCCGGGCACAAGGAGATGAGAAATGAGGTGCGTTTTAGAAACCTTTCCCCATCACACGGTGTACCATCTTCTGGGTTTCTCATGCATGTTTTCGATGTAGGAAGATGCCCTTGAACCTGGAGATTTGGGACCCATGCGATGGGTACCACGCAGTATTACTTTAAAGGGTCTGCGTTTGCTCACCCAACCTCACCAAACCTCTCAGCCCCAAGAGTGTCCACCCTTATGTCTCATCCAGCTGTGGGTCTAGATATGGTCAATCCAGGTTGCATCACAGCCCCTGAACTCATTGTGTAAGAATTTCTATCTCTTTCACTGTCGTTGTTTCATGGGTTTTTCAAAGTAATTTATTTTCATAATGGGGTTTAGCTGCTTTTCACGGCTGTGTTTATGCCGCTTTACACCCACTTGACACACTAACAGAGAGATATCAATACATAGGTTTTAAGATTATTACTAGTCAGATATATTCTTGTGCGGTGAATAGGGCGTGTTGAGTCCAGTTCTCTGAGCAAGGAGTAGGTCTTGTCTACTACATATTGGGTTTATGGAACGGTATCTGAGCTAATTTGATACCCTTGTTTTATGTATCACCCCACCTCACCTTTCCCGTTAAGCAGCCATAGTCTGTTTTCTGCATGTGTGACTCTGTTCTGTTTTGTAATTCAGTTCAAGTGTAACGGTTTTTACATTCCCTCTAAAAGTGATACCTTATGAGAAGTGTCCTTTTCTGTGTGACTTATTTCACTTAGAATCGTTGTACCTAAATCCACTCATCATGCTGCTACTAACCTTATGACATTGATTTCATGGCTGAGTGATATTCCATTGTACATGAGGACCACAACTTCTTTATCCATTTTTCTCTTTCCTTGGATATTTAAGGTGGAATGAAGTGGAGGTCCTTGTCAACAGAGCAGCCCTCAACTTTGGGGTGCTTGTGTCTTGCTGATTTTTCATTTTCCCAATTTATACCCCCATGAGTAGAAGTGCCCTATGCTCTCTAAGCTGTGTTTTTCAGATGTTTCAGGACACACCGTACACTTCTCCAGAGTGGCTGTTGGCAATTTACATCCCGCCCATCAGTGTAGCAAGGCTCCCATTTCTCCATGGCCTGTCCTGCATTTCTGGTTTTGACACTTTTTTCAGCATGGCCCTTTTGACCGATGGGAAGCGAGACTTCTTTGTAGCGCTGATTTGCCTTTCCAGGTTGCTTGGTTGGCCAAAAAGGGCGTATGCGTTTTTTCCTGAATATATTCAGGAAAAAACGCATACGCCCTTTTTGGCCAAGGGCATCATTGTCAACGTTTTGCCGCTTTTCATGTGCTTTAAAGGCGATTCGAATCTACCTCCTGAAATCTGTTTCCTGCAATTCTGCCTTGATTTCAAATCCTCTTCTTTGCCTTCCCTCAATATATTTGTGGACGAGAGTTATCATTTATAACTCTGCAGGTTTGTGAATTGCAGTGCCCTGGACCTCCATTTTACAACTCGCTTTTTTGGGAGCTGGCCGCAAAAGCGCAGGATGGCTTCAGGCCCTGTTCTGGTTCCGGGGGGCAGGCTGAGCCTGTGGTTAATTCTTCTTCCTGATGGGAAAATAGAGTGACCTGTGCCTGTCCCAACACCAAGAGCTAGTCTCTCGTTGGTTCCCCGTCTTCCCGTTCATCCTCAGGACAAATTGCAACCTGTACGGAACAGGAGGTTAAAGGTGCTGATTTTCCAAGTAGGGAGATTGCTAGTAAAGCGGCTGGAATGGCGAACCCGGGCACAAGGAGATGAGAAATGAGGTGCGTTTTAGAAACCTTTCCCCATCACACGGTGTACTATCTTCTGGGTTTCTCATGCATGTTTTCGATGTAGGAAGATGCCCTTGAAGCTGGAGATTTGGGACCCATTCGATGGGTACCACGCAGTATTCCTTTAAAGGGTCTGCGTTTGCTCACCCAACCTCACCAAACCTCTCAGCCCCAAGAGTGTCCACCCTTATGTCTCATCCAGCTGTGGGTCTAGATATGGTCAATCCAGGTTGCATCACAGCCCCTGAACGCATTGTGTAAGAATTTCTCTCTCTTTCACTGTCGTTGTTTCATGGGTTTTTCAAAGTAATTTATTTTCATAATGGGGTTTAGCTGCTTTTCACTGCTGTGTTTATGCCGCTTTACACCCACTTGACACACTAACAGAGAGATATCAATACATAGGTTTTAAGATTATTAATAGTCAGATATATTCTTGTGCGGTGAATAGGGCGTGTTGAGTCCAGTTCTCTGAGCAAGGAGTAGGTCTTGTCTATTACATATTGGGTTTATGGAACGGTATCTGAGCTAATTTGATACCCTTGTTTTATGTATCACCCCACCTCAACTTTCCCGTTAAGCAGCCATAGTCTGTTTTCTGCATGTGTGACTCTGTTCTGTTTTGTAATTCAGTTCAAGTGTAACGGTTTTTACATTCCCTCTAAAAGTGATACCTTATGAGAAGTGACCTTTTCTGTGTGACTTATTTCACTTAGAATCGTCGTACCTAAATCCACTCATCATGCTGCTACTAACCTTATGACATTGATTTCATGGCTGAGTGATATTCCATTGTACATAAGGACCACAACTTCTTTATCCATTTTTCTCTTTCCTGGGATATTTAAGGTGGAATGAAGTGGAGGTCCTTGTCAACAGAGCAGCCCTCAACTTTGGGGTGCTTGTGTCTTGCTGATTTTTCATTTTCCCAATTTATACCCCCATGAGTGGAAGTGCCCTATGCTCTCTAAGCTGTGTTTTTTAGATGTTTCAGGACTCACCGTACACTTCTCCAGAGTGGCTGTTGGCAATTTACATCCCGCCCATCAGTGTAGCAAGGCTCCCATTTCTCCATGGCCTGTCCTGCATTTCTGGTTTTGACACTTTTTTCAGCATGGCCCTTTTGACGGATGGGAAGCGAGACTTCTCTGTAGCGCTGATTTGCCTTTCCAGGTTGCTTGGTTGGCCAAAAAGGGCGTATGCGTTTTTTCCTGAATATATTCAGGAAAAAACGCATACGCCCTTTTTGGCCAAGGGCATCATTGTCAACGTTTTGCCGCTTTTCATGTGCTTTAAAGGCGATTCGTATCTACCTCCTGAAATCTGTTTCGTGCAATTCTGCCTTGATTTCAAATCCTCTTCTTTGCCTTCCCTCAATATATTTGTGGACGAGAGTTATCATTTATAACTCTGCAGGTTTGTGAATTGCAGTGCCCTGAACCTCCATTTTACAACTCGCTTTTTTGGGAGCTGGCCGCAAAAGCGCAGGATGGCTTCAGGCCCTGTTCTGGTTCCGGGGGGCAGGCTGAGCCTGTGGTTAATTCTTCTTCCTGATGGGAAAATAGAGTGACCTGTGCCTGTCCCGACACCAAGAGCTAGTCTCTCGTTGGTTCCCCGTCTTCCCGTTCATCCTCAGGACAAATTGCAACCTGTACGGAACAGGAGGTTAAAGGTGCTGATGCTCCAAGTAGGGAGATTGCTAAT
Organism: Balaenoptera borealis; assembly: GCF_965194805.1. NCBI lineage: Eukaryota > Metazoa > Chordata > Mammalia > Artiodactyla > Balaenopteridae > Balaenoptera > Balaenoptera borealis. Next base: position 656,846 of record NW_028123921.1, read on the forward strand.
AACGCGGCTGGAATGGCGATCCCGGGCACAAGGAGATGAGAAATGAGGTGCGTTTTAGAAACCTTTCCCCATCACACGGTGTACCATCTTCTGGGGTTCTCATGCATGTTTTCGATGTAGGAAGATGCCCTTGAACCTGGAGATTTGGGACCCATGCGATGGGTACCACGCAGTATTACTTTAAAGGGTCTGCGTTTGCTCACCCAACCTCACCAAACCTCTCAGCCCCAAGAGTGTCCACCCTTATGTCTCATCCAGCTGTGGGTCTAGATATGGTCAATCCAGGTTGCATCACAGCCCCTGAACTCATTGTGTAAGAATTTCTATCTCTTTCACTGTCGTTGTTTCATGGGTTTTTCAAAGTAATTTATTTTCATAATGGGGTTTAGCTGCTTTTCACGGCTGTGTTTATGCCGCTTTACACCCACTTGACACACTAACAGAGAGATATCAATACATAGGTTTTAAGATTATTACTAGTCAGATATATTCTTGTGCGGTGAATAGGGCGTGTTGAGTCCAGTTCTCTGAGCAAGGAGTAGGTCTTGTCTACTACATATTGGGTTTATGGAACGGTATCTGAGCTAATTTGATACCCTTGTTTTATGTATCACCCCACCTCACCTTTCCCGTTAAGCAGCCATAGTCTGTTTTCTGCATGTGTGACTCTGTTCTGTTTTGTAATTCAGTTCAAGTGTAACGGTTTTTACATTCCCTCTAAAAGTGATACCTTATGAGAAGTGTCCTTTTCTGTGTGACTTATTTCACTTAGAATCGTCGTACCTAAATCCACTCATCATGCTGCTACTAACCTTATGACATTGATTTCATGGCTGAGTGATATTCCATTGTACATAAGGACCACAACTTCTTTATCCATTTTTCTCTTTCCTTGGATATTTAAGGTGGAATGAAGTGGAGGTCCTTGTCAACAGAGCAGCCCTCAACTTTGGGGTGCTTGTGTCTTGCTGATTTTTCATTTTCCCAATTTATACCCCCATGAGTGGAAGTGCCCTATGCTCTCTAAGCTGTGTTTTTTAGATGTTTCAGGACTCACCGTACACTTCTCCAGAGTGGCTGTTGGCAATTTACATCCCGCCCATCAGTGTAGCAAGGCTCCCATTTCTCCATGGCCTGTCCTGCATTTCTGGTTTTGACACTTTTTTCAGCATGGCCCTTTTGACCGATGGGAAGCGAGACTTCTCTGTAGCGCTGATTTGCCTTTCCAGGTTGCTTGGTTGGCCAAAAAGGGCGTATGCGTTTTTTCCTGAATATATTCAGGAAAAAACGCATACGCCCTTTTTGGCCAAGGGCATCATTGTCAACGTTTTGCCGCTTTTCATGTGCTTTAAAGGCGATTCGTATCTACCTCCTGAAATCTGTTTCGTGCAATTCTGCCTTGATTTCAAATCCTCTTCTTTGCCTTCCCTCAATATATTTGTGGACGAGAGTTATCATTTATAACTCTGCAGGTTTGTGAATTGCAGTGCCCTGAACCTCCATTTTACAACTCGCTTTTTTGGGAGCTGGCCGCAAAAGCGCAGGATGGCTTCAGGCCCTGTTCTGGTTCCGGGGGGCAGGCTGAGCCTGTGGTTAATTCTTCTTCCTGATGGGAAAATAGAGTGACCTGTGCCTGTCCCGACACCAAGAGCTAGTCTCTCGTTGGTTCCCCGTCTTCCCGTTCATCCTCAGGACAAATTGCAACCTGTACGGAACAGGAGGTTAAAGGTGCTGATGCTCCAAGTAGGGAGATTGCTAATAACGCGGCTGGAATGGCGAACCCGGGCACAAGGAGATGAGAAATGAGGTGCGTTTTAGAAACCTTTCCCCATCACACGGTGTACCATCTTCTGGGTTTCTCATGCATGTTTTCGATGTAGGAAGATGCCCTTGAAGCTGGAGATTTGGGACCCATGCGATGGGTACCACGCAGTATTACTTTAAAGGGTCTGCGTTTGCTCACCCAACCTCACCAAACCTCTCAGCCCCAAGAGTGTCCACCCTTATGTCTCATCCAGCTGTGGGTCTAGATATGGTCAATCCAGGTTGCATCACAGCCCCTGAACTCATTGTGTAAGAATTTCTATCTCTTTCACTGTCGTTGTTTCATGGGTTTTTCAAAGTAATTTATTTTCATAATGGGGTTTAGCTGCTTTTCACGGCTGTGTTTATGCCGCTTTACACCCACTTGACACACTAACAGAGAGATATCAATACATAGGTTTTAAGATTATTACTAGTCAGATATATTCTTGTGCGGTGAATAGGGCGTGTTGAGTCCAGTTCTCTGAGCAAGGAGTAGGTCTTGTCTACTACATATTGGGTTTATGGAACGGTATCTGAGCTAATTTGATACCCTTGTTTTATGTATCACCCCACCTCACCTTTCCCGTTAAGCAGCCATAGTCTGTTTTCTGCATGTGTGACTCTGTTCTGTTTTGTAATTCAGTTCAAGTGTAACGGTTTTTACATTCCCTCTAAAAGTGATACCTTATGAGAAGTGTCCTTTTCTGTGTGACTTATTTCACTTAGAATCGTCGTACCTAAATCCACTCATCATGCTGCTACTAACCTTATGAGATTGATTTCATGGCTGAGTGATATTCCATTGTACATAAGGACCACAACTTCTTTATCCATTTTTCTCTTTCCTGGGATATTTAAGGTGGAATGAAGTGGAGGTCCTTGTCAACAGAGCAGCCCTCAACTTTGGGGTGCTTGTGTCTTGCTGATTTTTCATTTTCCCAATTTATACCCCCATGAGTGGAAGTGCCCTATGCTCTCTAAGCTGTGTTTTTTAGATGTTTCAGGACTCACCGTACACTTCTCCAGAGTGGCTGTTGGCAATTTACATCCCGCCCATCAGTGTAGCAAGGCTCCCATTTCTCCATGGCCTGTCCTGCATTTCTGGTTTTGACACTTTTTTCAGCATGGCCCTTTTGACCGATGGGAAGCAAGACTTCTCTGTAGCGCTGATTTGCCTTTCCAGGTTGCTTGGTTGGCCAAAAAGGGCGTATGCGTTTTTTCCTGAATATATTCAGGAAAAAACGCATACGCCCTTTTTGGCCAAGGGCATCATTGTCAACGTTTTGCCGCTTTTCATGTGCTTTAAAGGCGATTCGTATCTACCTCCTGAAATCTGTTTCGTGCAATTCTGCCTTGATTTCAAATCCTCTTCTGTGCCTTCCCTCAATATATTTGTGGACGAGAGTTATCATTTATAACTCTGCAGGTTTGTGAATTGCAGTGCCCTGAACCTCCATTTTACAACTCGCTTTTTTGGGAGCTGGCCGCAAAAGCGCAGGATGGCTTCAGGCCCTGTTCTGGTTCCGGGGGGCAGGCTGAGCCTGTGGTTAATTCTTCTTCCTGATGGGAAAATAGAGTGACCTGTGCCTGTCCCAACACCAAGAGCTAGTCTCTCGTTGGTTCCCCGTCTTCCCGTTCATCCTCAGGACAAATTGCAACCTGTACGGAACAGGAGGTTAAAGGTGCTGATGCTCCAAGTAGGGAGATTGCTAGTAAATCGGCTGGAATGGCAAACCCGGGCACAAGGAGATGAGAAATGAGGTGCGTTTTAGAAACCTTACCCCATCACACGGTGTACCATCTTCTGGGTTTCTCATGCATGTTTTCGATGTAGGAAGATGCCCTTGAAGCTGGAGATTTGGGACCCATGCGATGGGTACCACGCAGTATTACTTTAAAGGGTCTGCGTTTGCTCACCCAACCTCACCAAAACTCTCAGCCCCAAGAGTGTCCACCCTTATGTCTCATCCAGCTGTGGGTCTAGATATGGTCAATCCAGGTTGCATCACAGCCCCTGAACTCATTGTGTAAGAATTTCTGTCTCTTTCACTGTCGTTGTTTCATGGGTTTTTCAAAGTAATTTATTTTCATAATGGGGTTTAGCTGCTTTTCACGGCTGTGTTTATGCCGCTTTACACCCACTTGACACACTAACAGAGAGATATCAATACATAGGTTTTAAGATTATTACTAGTCAGATATATTCTTGTGCGGTGAATAGGGCGTGTTGAGTCCAGTTCTCTGAGCAAGGAGTAGGTCTTGTCTACTACATATTGGGTTTATGGAACGGTATCTGAGCTAATTTGATACCCTTGTTTTATGTATCACCCCACCTCACCTTTCCCGTTAAGCAGCCATAGTCTGTTTTCTGCATGTGTGACTCTGTTCTGTTTTGTAATTCAGTTCAAGTGTAACGGTTTTTACATTCCCTCTAAAAGTGATACCTTATGAGAAGTGTCCTTTTCTGTGTGACTTATTTCACTTAGAATCGTCGTACCTAAATCCACTCATCATGCTGCTACTAACCTTATGAGATTGATTTCATGGCTGAGTGATATTCCATTGTACATAAGGACCACAACTTCTTTATCCATTTTTCTCTTTCCTGGGATATTTAAGGTGGAATGAAGTGGAGGTCCTTGTCAACAGAGCAGCCCTCAACTTTGGGGTGCTTGTGTCTTGCTGATTTTTCATTTTCCCAATTTATACCCCCATGAGTGGAAGTGCCCTATGCTCTCTAAGCTGTGTTTTTTAGATGTTTCAGGACTCACCGTACACTTCTCCAGAGTGGCTGTTGGCAATTTACATCCCGCCCATCAGTGTAGCAAGGCTCCCATTTCTCCATGGCCTGTCCTGCATTTCTGGTTTTGACACTTTTTTCAGCATGGCCCTTTTGACCGATGGGAAGCAAGACTTCTCTGTAGCGCTGATTTGCCTTTCCAGGTTGCTTGGTTGGCCAAAAAGGGCGTATGCGTTTTTTCCTGAATATATTCAGGAAAAAACGCATACGCCCTTTTTGGCCAAGGGCATCATTGTCAACGTTTTGCCGCTTTTCATGTGCTTTAAAGGCGATTCGTATCTACCTCCTGAAATCTGTTTCGTGCAATTCTGCCTTGATTTCAAATCCTCTTCTTTGCCTTCCCTCAATATATTTGTGGACGAGAGTTATCATTTATAACTCTGCAGGTTTGTGAATTGCAGTGCCCTGAACCTCCATTTTACAACTCGCTTTTTTGGGAGCTGGCCGCAAAAGCGCAGGATGGCTTCAGGCCCTGTTCTGGTTCCGGGGGGCAGGCTGAGCCTGTGGTTAATTCTTCTTCCTGATGGGAAAATAGAGTGACCTGTGCCTGTCCCAACACCAAGAGCTAGTCTCTCGTTGGTTCCCCGTCTTCCCGTTCATCCTCAGGACAAATTGCAACCTGTACGGAACAGGAGGTTAAAGGTGCTGATGCTCCAAGTAGGGAGATTGCTAGTAAATCGGCTGGAATGGCAAACCCGGGCACAAGGAGATGAGAAATGAGGTGCGTTTTAGAAACCTTTCCCCATCACACGGTGTACCATCTTCTGGGTTTCTCATGCATGTTTTCGATGTAGGAAGATGCCCTTGAAGCTGGAGATTTGGGACCCATGCGATGGGTACCACGCAGTATTACTTTAAAGGGTCTGCGTTTGCTCACCCAACCTCACCAAACCTCTCAGCCCCAAGAGTGTCCACCCTTATGTCTCATCCAGCTGTGGGTCTAGATATGGTCAATCCAGGTTGCATCACAGCCCCTGAACTCATTGTGTAAGAATTTCTGTCTCTTTCACTGTCGTTGTTTCATGGGTTTTTCAAAGTAATTTATTTTCATAATGGGGTTTAGCTGCTTTTCACGGCTGTGTTTATGCCGCTTTACACCCACTTGACACACTAACAGAGAGATATCAATACATAGGTTTTAAGATTATTACTAGTCAGATATATTCTTGTGCGGTGAATAGGGCGTGTTGAGTCCAGTTCTCTGAGCAAGGAGTAGGTCTTGTCTACTACATATTGGGTTTATGGAACGGTATCTGAGCTAATTTGATACCCTTGTTTTATGTATCACCCCACCTCACCTTTCCCGTTAAGCAGCCATAGTCTGTTTTCTGCATGTGTGACTCTGTTCTGTTTTGTAATTCAGTTCAAGTGTAACGGTTTTTACATTCCCTCTAAAAGTGATACCTTATGAGAAGTGTCCTTTTCTGTGTGACTTATTTCACTTAGAATCGTCGTACCTAAATCCACTCATCATGCTGCTACTAACCTTATGACATTGATTTCATGGCTGAGTGATATTCCATTGTACATAAGGACCACAACTTCTTTATCCATTTTTCTCTTTCCTGGGATATTTAAGGTGGAATGAAGTGGAGGTCCTTGTCCACAGAGCAGCCCTCAACTTTGGGGTGCTTGTGTCTTGCTGATTTTTCATTTTCCCAATTTATACCCCCATGAGTGGAAGTGCCCTATGCTCTCTAAGCTGTGTTTTTTAGATGTTTCAGGACTCACCGTACACTTCTCCAGAGTGGCTGTTGGCAATTTACATCCCGCCCATCAGTGTAGCAAGGCTCCCATTTCTCCATGGCCTGTCCTGCATTTCTGGTTTTGACACTTTTTTCAGCATGGCCCTTTTGACCGATGGGAAGCGAGACTTCTCTGTAGCGCTGATTTGCCTTTCCAGGTTGCTTGGTTGGCCAAAAAGGGCGTATGCGTTTTTTCCTGAATATATTCAGGAAAAAACGCATACGCCCTTTTTGGCCAAGAGCATCATTGTCAACATTTTGCCGCTTTTCATGTGCTTTAAAGGCGATTCGAATCTACCTCCTGAAATCTGTTTCGTGCAATTCTGCCTTGATTTCAAATCCTCTTCTTTGCCTTCCCTCAATATATTTGTGGACGAGAGTTATCATTTATAACTCTGCAGGTTTGTGAATTGCAGTGCCCTGAACCTCCATTTTACAACTCGCTTTTTTGGGAGCTGGCCGCAAAAGCGCAGGATGGCTTCAGGCCCTGTTCTGGTTCCGGGGGGCAGGCTGAGCCTGTGGTTAATTCTTCTTCCTGATGGGAAAATAGAGTGACCTGTGCCTGTCCCGACACCAAGAGCTAGTCTCTCGTTGGTTCCCCGTCTTCCCGTTCATCCTCAGGACAAATTGCAACCTGTACGGAACAGGAGGTTAAAGGTGCTGATGCTCCAAGTAGGGAGATTGCTAGTAACGCGGCTGGAATGGCGAACCCGGGCACAAGGAGATGAGAAATGAGGTGCGTTTTAGAAACCTTTCCCCATCACACGGTGTACCATCTTCTGGGTTTCTCATGCATGTTTTCGATGTAGGAAGATGCCCTTGAAGCTGGAGATTTGGGACCCATGCGATGGGTACCACGCAGTATTACTTTAAAGGGTCTGCGTTTGCTCACCCAACCTCACCAAACCTCTCAGCCCCAAGAGTGTCCACCCTTATGTCTCATCCAGCTGTGGGTCTAGATATGGTCAATCCAGGTTGCATCACAGCCCCTGAACTCATTGTGTAAGAATTTCTGTCTCTTTCACTGTCGTTGTTTCATGGGTTTTTCAAAGTAATTTATTTTCATAATGGGGTTTAGCTGCTTTTCACGGCTGTGTTTATGCCGCTTTACACCCACTTGACACACTAACAGAGAGATATCAATACATAGGTTTTAAGATTATTACTAGTCAGATATATTCTTGTGCGGTGAATAGGGCGTGTTGAGTCCAGTTCTCTGAGCAAGGAGTAGGTCTTGTCTACTACATATTGGGTTTATGGAACGGTATCTGAGCTAATTTGATACCCTTGTTTTATGTATCACCCCACCTCACCTTTCCCGTTAAGCAGCCATAGTCTGTTTTCTGCATGTGTGACTCTGTTCTGTTTTGTAATTCAGTTCAAGTGTAACGGTTTTTACATTCCCTCTAAAAGTGATACCTTATGAGAAGTGTCCTTTTCTGTGTGACTTATTTCACTTAGAATCGTCGTACCTAAATCCACTCATCATGCTGCTACTAACCTTATGACATTGATTTCATGGCTGAGTGATATTCCATTGTACATAAGGACCACAACTTCTTTATCCATTTTTCTCTTTCCTGGGATATTTAAGGTGGAATGAAGTGGAGGTCCTGGTCAACAGAGCAGCCCTAAACTTTGGGGTGCTTGTGTCTTGCTGATTTTTCATTTTCCCAATTTATACCCCCATGAGTGGAAGTGCCCTATGCTCTCTAAGCTGTGTTTTTCAGATGTTTCAGGACTCACCGGACACTTCTCCAGAGTGGCTCTTGGCAATTTACATCCCGCCCATCAGTGTAGCAAGGCTCCCATTTCTCCATGGCCTGTCCTGCATTTCTGGTTTTGACACTTTTTTCAGCATGGCCCTTTTGACGGATGGGAAGCGAGACTTCTCTGTAGCGCTGATTTGCCTTTCCAGGTTGCTTGGTTGGCCAAAAAGGGCGTATGCGTTTTTTCCTGAATATATTCAGGAAAAAACGCATACGCCCTTTTTGGCCAAGGGCATCATTGTCAACGTTTTGCCGCTTTTCATGTGCTTTAAAGGCGATTCGTATCTACCTCCTGAAATCTGTTTCGTGCAATTCTGCCTTGATTTCAAATCCTCTTCTTTGCCTTCCCTCAATATATTTGTGGACGAGAGTTATCATTTATAACTCTGCAGGTTTGTGAATTGCAGTGCCCTGAACCTCCATTTTACAACTCGCTTTTTTGGGAGCTGGCCGCAAAAGCGCAGGATGGCTTCAGGCCCTGTTCTGGTTCCGGGGGGCAGGCTGAGCCTGTGGTTAATTCTTCTTCCTGATGGGAAAATAGAGTGACCTGTGCCTGTCCCGACACCAAGAGCTAGTCTCTCGTTGGTTCCCCGTCTTCCCGTTCATCCTCAGGACAAATTGCAACCTGTACGGAACAGGAGGTTAAAGGTGCTGATGCTCCAAGTAGGGAGATTGCTAGTAACGCGGCTGGAATGGCGAACCCGGGCACAAGGAGATGAGAAATGAGGTGCGTTTTAGAAACCTTTCCCCATCACACGGTGTACCATCTTCTGGGTTTCTCATGCATGTTTTCGATGTAGGAAGATGCCCTTGAACCTGGAGATTTGGGACCCATGCGATGGGTACCACGCAGTATTACTTTAAAGGGTCTGCGTTTGCTCACCCAACCTCACCAAACCTCTCAGCCCCAAGAGTGTCCACCCTTATGTCTCATCCAGCTGTGGGTCTAGATATGGTCAATCCAGGTTGCATCACAGCCCCTGAACTCATTGTGTAAGAATTTCTATCTCTTTCACTGTCGTTGTTTCATGGGTTTTTCAAAGTAATTTATTTTCATAATGGGGTTTAGCTGCTTTTCACGGCTGTGTTTATGCCGCTTTACACCCACTTGACACACTAACAGAGAGATATCAATACATAGGTTTTAAGATTATTACTAGTCAGATATATTCTTGTGCGGTGAATAGGGCGTGTTGAGTCCAGTTCTCTGAGCAAGGAGTAGGTCTTGTCTACTACATATTGGGTTTATGGAACGGTATCTGAGCTAATTTGATACCCTTGTTTTATGTATCACCCCACCTCACCTTTCCCGTTAAGCAGCCATAGTCTGTTTTCTGCATGTGTGACTCTGTTCTGTTTTGTAATTCAGTTCAAGTGTAACGGTTTTTACATTCCCTCTAAAAGTGATACCTTATGAGAAGTGTCCTTTTCTGTGTGACTTATTTCACTTAGAATCGTCGTACCTAAATCCACTCATCATGCTGCTACTAACCTTATGACATTGATTTCATGGCTGAGTGATATTCCATTGTACATGAGGACCACAACTTCTTTATCCATTTTTCTCTTTCCTTGGATATTTAAGGTGGAATGAAGTGGAGGTCCTTGTCAACAGAGCAGCCCTAAACTTTGGGGTGCTTGTGTCTTGCTGATTTTTCATTTTCCCAATTTATACCCCCATGAGTGGAAGTGCCCTATGCTCTCTAAGCTGTGTTTTTCAGATGTTTCAGGACACACCGTACACTTCTCCAGAGTGGCTGTTGGCAATTTACATCCCGCCCATCAGTGTAGCAAGGCTCCCATTTCTCCATGGCCTGTCCTGCATTTCTGGTTTTGACACTTTTTTCAGCATGGCCCTTTTGACCGATGGGAAGCGAGACTTCTTTGTAGCGCTGATTTGCCTTTCCAGGTTGCTTGGTTGGCCAAAAAGGGCGTATGCGTTTTTTCCTGAATATATTCAGGAAAAAACGCATACGCCCTTTTTGGCCAAGGGCATCATTGTCAACGTTTTGCCGCTTTTCATGTGCTTTAAAGGCGATTCGAATCTACCTCCTGAAATCTGTTTCCTGCAATTCTGCCTTGATTTCAAATCCTCTTCTTTGCCTTCCCTCAATATATTTGTGGACGAGAGTTATCATTTATAACTCTGCAGGTTTGTGAATTGCAGTGCCCTGGACCTCCATTTTACAACTCGCTTTTTTGGGAGCTGGCCGCAAAAGCGCAGGATGGCTTCAGGCCCTGTTCTGGTTCCGGGGGGCAGGCTGAGCCTGTGGTTACTTCTTCTTCCTGATGGGAAAATAGAGTGACCTGTGCCTGTCCCAACACCAAGAGCTAGTCTCTCGTTGGTTCCCCGTCTTCCCGTTCATCCTCAGGACAAATTGCAACCTGTACGGAACAGGAGGTTAAAGGTGCTGATTTTCCAAGTAGGGAGATTGCTAGTAAAGCGGCTGGAATGGCGAACCCGGGCACAAGGAGATGAGAAATGAGGTGCGTTTTAGAAACCTTTCCCCATCACACGGTGTACTATCTTCTGGGTTTCTCATGCATGTTTTCGATGTAGGAAGATGCCCTTGAAGCTGGAGATTTGGGACCCATGCGATGGGTACCACGCAGTATTACTTTAAAGGGTCTGCGTTTGCTCACCCAACCTCACCAAACCTCTCAGCCCCAAGAGTGTCCACCCTTATGTCTCATCCAGCTGTGGGTCTAGATATGGTCAATCCAGGTTGCATCACAGCCCCTGAACTCATTGTGTAAGAATTTCTGTCTCTTTCACTGTCGTTGTTTCATGGGTTTTTCAAAGTAATTTATTTTCATAATGGGGTTTAGCTGCTTTTCACTGCTGTGTTTATGCCGCTTTACACCCACTTGACACACTAACAGAGAGATATCAATACATAGGTTTTAAGATTATTACTAGTCAGATATATTCTTGTGCGGTGAATAGGGCGTGTTGAGTCCAGTTCTCTGAGCAAGGAGTAGGTCTTGTCTATTACATATTGGGTTTATGGAACGGTATCTGAGCTAATTTGATACCCTTGTTTTATGTATCACCCCACCTCACCTTTCCCGTTAAGCAGCCATAGTCTGTTTTCTGCATGTGTGACTCTGTTCTGTTTTGTAATTCAGTTCAAGTGTAACGGTTTTTACATTCCCTCTAAAAGTGATACCTTATGAGAAGTGTCCTTTTCTGTGTGACTTATTTCACTTAGAATCGTCGTACCTAAATCCACTCATCATGCTGCTACTAACCTTATGACATTGATTTCATGGCTGAGTGATATTCCATTGTACATAAGGACCACAACTTCTTTATCCATTTTTCTCTTTCCTGGGATATTTAAGGTGGAATGAAGTGGAGGTCCTTGTCAACAGAGCAGCCCTCAACTTTGGGGTGCTTGTGTCTTGCTGATTTTTCATTTTCCCAATTTATACCCCCATGAGTGGAAGTGCCCTATGCTCTCTAAGCTGTGTTTTTCAGATGTTTCAGGACTCACCGGACACTTCTCCAGAGTGGCTCTTGGCAATTTACATCCCGCCCATCAGTGTAGCAAGGCTCCCATTTCTCCATGGCCTGTCCTGCATTTCTGGTTTTGACACTTTTTTCAGCATGGCCCTTTTGACCGATGGGAAGCAAGACTTCTCTGTAGCGCTGATTTGCCTTTCCAGGTTGCTTGGTTGGCCAAAAAGGGCGTATGCGTTTTTTCCTGAATATATTCAGGAAAAAACGCATACGCCCTTTTTGGCCAAGGGCATCATTGTCAACGTTTTGCCGCTTTTCATGTGCTTTAAAGGCGATTCGTATCTACCTCCTGAAATCTGTTTCGTGCAATTCTGCCTTGATTTCAAATCCTCTTCTTTGCCTTCCCTCAATATATTTGTGGACGAGAGTTATCATTTATAACTCTGCAGGTTTGTGAATTGCAGTGCCCTGAACCTCCATTTTACAACTCGCTTTTTTGGGAGCTGGCCGCAAAAGCGCAGGATGGCTTCAGGCCCTGTTCTGGTTCCGGGGGGCAGGCTGAGCCTGTGGTTAATTCTTCTTCCTGATGGGAAAATAGAGTGACCTGTGCCTGTCCCGACACCAAGAGCTAGTCTCTCGTTGGTTCCCCGTCTTCCCGTTCATCCTCAGGACAAATTGCAACCTGTACGGAACAGGAGGTTAAAGGTGCTGATGCTCCAAGTAGGGAGATTGCTAGTAAATCGGCTGGAATGGCGAACCCGGGCAGAAGGAGATGAGAAATGAGGTGCGTTTTAGAAACCTTTCCCCATCACACGGTGTACCATCTTCTGGGTTTCTCATGCATGTTTTCGATGTAGGAAGATGCCCTTGAAGCTGGAGATTTGGGACCCATGCGATGGGTACCACGCAGTATTACTTTAAAGGGTCTGCGTTTGCTCACCCAACCTCACCAAACCTCTCAGCCCCAAGAGTGTCCACCCTTATGTCTCATCCAGCTGTGGGTCTAGATATGGTCAATCCAGGTTGCATCACAGCCCCTGAACTCATTGTGTAAGAATTTCTGTCTCTTTCACTGTCGTTGTTTCATGGGTTTTTCAAAGTAATTTATTTTCATAATGGGGTTTAGCTGCTTTTCACGGCTGTGTTTATGCCGCTTTACACCCACTTGACACACTAACAGAGAGATATCAATACATAGGTTTTAAGATTATTACTAGTCAGATATATTCTTGTGCGGTGAATAGGGCGTGTTGAGTCCAGTTCTCTGAGCAAGGAGTAGGTCTTGTCTACTACATATTGGGTTTATGGAACGGTATCTGAGCTAGTTTGATACCCTTGTTTTATGTATCACCCCACCTCACCTTTCCCGTTAAGCAGCCATAGTCTGTTTTCTGCATGTGTGACTCTGTTCTGTTTTGTAATTCAGTTCAAGTGTAACGGTTTTTACATTCCCTCTAAAAGTGATACCTTATGAGAAGTGTCCTTTTCTGTGTGACTTATTTCACTTAGAATCGTCGTACCTAAATCCACTCATCATGCTGCTACTAACCTTATGACATTGATTTCATGGCTGAGTGATATTCCATTGTACATAAGGACCACAACTTCTTTATCCATTTTTCTCTTTCCTGGGATATTTAAGGTGGAATGAAGTGGAGGTCCTTGTCAACAGAGCAGCCCTCAACTTTGGGGTGCTTGTGTCTTGCTGATTTTTCATTTTCCCAATTTATACCCCCATGAGTGGAAGTGCCCTATGCTCTCTAAGCTGTGTTTTTCAGATGTTTCAGGACTCACCGGACACTTCTCCAGAGTGGCTCTTGGCAATTTACATCCCGCCCATCAGTGTAGCAAGGCTCCCATTTCTCCATGGCCTGTCCTGCATTTCTGGTTTTGACACTTTTTTCAGCATGGCCCTTTTGACGGATGGGAAGCGAGACTTCTCTGTAGCGCTGATTTGCGTTTCCAGGTTGCTTGGTTGGCCAAAAAGGGCGTATGCGTTTTTTCCTGAATATATTCAGGAAAAAACGCATACGCCCTTTTTGGCCAAGGGCATCATTGTCAACGTTTTGCCGCTTTTCATGTGCTTTAAAGGCGATTCGTATCTACCTCCTGAAATCTTTTTCGTGCAATTCTGCCTTGATTTCAAATCCTCTTCTTTGCCTTCCCTCAATATATTTGTGGACGAGAGTTATCATTTATAACTCTGCAGGTTTGTGAATTGCAGTGCCCTGAACCTCCATTTTACAACTCGCTTTTTTGGGAGCTGGCCGCAAAAGCGCAGGATGGCTTCAGGCCCTGTTCTGGTTCCGGGGGGCAGGCTGAGCCTGTGGTTAATTCTTCTTCCTGATGGGAAAATAGAGTGACCTGTGCCTGTCCCAACACCAAGAGCTAGTCTCTCGTTGGTTCCCCGTCTTCCCGTTCATCCTCAGGACAAATTGCAACCTGTACGGAACAGGAGGTTAAAGGTGCTGATTTTCCAAGTAGGGAGATTGCTAGTAAAGCGGCTGGAATGGCGAACCCGGGCACAAGGAGATGAGAAATGAGGTGCGTTTTAGAAACCTTTCCCCATCACACGGTGTACTATCTTCTGGGTTTCTCATGCATGTTTTCGATGTAGGAAGATGCCCTTGAAGCTGGAGATTTGGGACCCATTCGATGGGTACCACGAAGTATTACTTTAAAGGGTCTGCGTTTGCTCACCCAACCTCACCAAACCTCTCAGCCCCAAGAGTGTCCACCCTTATGTCTCATCCAGCTGTGGGTCTAGATATGGTCAATCCAGGTTGCATCACAGCCCCTGAACTCATTGTGTAAGAATTTCTGTCTCTTTCACTGTCGTTGTTTCATGGGTTTTTCAAAGTAATTTATTTTCATAATGGGGTTTAGCTGCTTTTCACGGCTGTGTTTATGCCGCTTTACACCCACTTGACACACTAACAGAGAGATATCAATACATAGGTTTTAAGATTATTACTAGTCAGATATATTCTTGTGCGGTGAATAGGGCGTGTTGAGTCCAGTTCTCTGAGCAAGGAGTAGGTCTTGTCTACTACATATTGGGTTTATGGAACGGTATCTGAGCTAATTTGATACCCTTGTTTTATGTATCACCCCACCTCACCTTTCCCGTTAAGCAGCCATAGTCTGTTTTCTGCATGTGTGACTCTGTTCTGTTTTGTAATTCAGTTCAAGTGTAACGGTTTTTACATTCCCTCTAAAAGTGATACCTTATGAGAAGTGTCCTTTTCTGTGTGACTTATTTCACTTAGAATCGTGTACCTAAATCCACTCATCATGCTGCTACTAACCTTATGACATTGATTTCATGGCTGAGTGATATTCCATTGTACATAAGGACCACAACTTCTTTATCCATTTTTCTCTTTCCTGGGATATTTAAGGTGGAATGAAGTGGAGGTCCTTGTCAACAGAGCAGCCCTCAACTTTGGGGTGCTTGTGTCTTGCTGATTTTTCATTTTCCCAATTTATACCCCCATGAGTGGAAGTGCCCTATGCTCTCTAAGCTGTGTTTTTCAGATGTTTCAGGACTCACCGGACACTTCTCCAGAGTGGCTCTTGGCAATTTACATCCCGCCCATCAGTGTAGCAAGGCTCCCATTTCTCCATGGCCTGTCCTGCATTTCTGGTTTTGACACTTTTTTCAGCATGGCCCTTTTGACGGATGGGAAGCGAGACTTCTCTGTAGCGCTGATTTGCCTTTCCAGGTTGCTTGGTTGGCCAAAAAGGGCGTATGCGTTTTTTCCTGAATATATTCAGGAAAAAACGCATACGCCCTTTTTGGCCAAGGGCATCATTGTCAACGTTTTGCCGCTTTTCATGTGTTTTAAAGGCGATTCGTATCTACCTCCTGAAATCTGTTTCGTGCAATTCTGCCTTGATTTCAAATCCTCTTCTTTGCCTTCCCTCAATATATTTGTGGACGAGAGTTATCATTTATAACTCTGCAGGTTTGTGAATTGCAGTGCCCTGAACCTCCATTTTACAACTCGCTTTTTTGGGAGCTGGCCGCAAAAGCGCAGGATGGCTTCAGGCCCTGTTCTGGTTCCGGGGGGCAGGCTGAGCCTGTGGTTAATTCTTATTCCTGATGGGAAAATAGAGTGACCTGTGCCTGTCCCGACACCAAGAGCTAGTCTCTCGTTGGTTCCCCGTCTTCCCGTTCATCCTCAGGACAAATTGCAACCTGTACGGAACAGGAGGTTAAAGGTGCTGATGCTCCAAGTAGGGAGATTGCTAGTAACGCGGCTGGAATGGCGAACCCGGGCACAAGGAGATGAGAAATGAGGTGCGTTTTAGAAACCTTTCCCCATCACACGGTGTACCATCTTCTGGGTTTCTCATGCATGTTTTCGATGTAGGAAGATGCCCTTGAACCTGGAGATTTGGGACCCATGCGATGGGTACCACGCAGTATTACTTTAAAGGGTCTGCGTTTGCTCACCCAACCTCACCAAACCTCTCAGCCCCAAGAGTGTCCACCCTTATGTCTCATCCAGCTGTGGGTCTAGATATGGTCAATCCAGGTTGCATCACAGCCCCTGAACTCATTGTGTAAGAATTTCTATCTCTTTCACTGTCGTTGTTTCATGGGTTTTTCAAAGTAATTTATTTTCATAATGGGGTTTAGCTGCTTTTCACGGCTGTGTTTATGCCGCTTTACACCCACTTGACACACTAACAGAGAGATATCAATACATAGGTTTTAAGATTATTACTAGTCAGATATATTCTTGTGCGGTGAATAGGGCGTGTTGAGTCCAGTTCTCTGAGCAAGGAGTAGGTCTTGTCTACTACATATTGGGTTTATGGAACGGTATCTGAGCTAATTTGATACCCTTGTTTTATGTATCACCCCACCTCACCTTTCCCGTTAAGCAGCCATAGTCTGTTTTCTGCATGTGTGACTCTGTTCTGTTTTGTAATTCAGTTCAAGTGTAACGGTTTTTACATTCCCTCTAAAAGTGATACCTTATGAGAAGTGTCCTTTTCTGTGTGACTTATTTCACTTAGAATCGTCGTACCTAAATCCACTCATCATGCTGCTACTAACCTTATGACATTGATTTCATGGCTGAGTGATATTCCATTGTACATGAGGACCACAACTTCTTTATCCATTTTTCTCTTTCCTTGGATATTTAAGGTGGAATGAAGTGGAGGTCCTTGTCAACAGAGCAGCCCTCAACTTTGGGGTGCTTGTGTCTTGCTGATTTTTCATTTTCCCAATTTATACCCCCATGAGTGGAAGTGCCCTATGCTCTCTAAGCTGTGTTTTTCAGATGTTTCAGGACACACCGTACACTTCTCCAGAGTGGCTGTTGGCAATTTACATCCCGCCCATCAGTGTAGCAAGGCTCCCATTTCTCCATGGCCTGTCCTGCATTTCTGGTTTTGACACTTTTTTCAGCATGGCCCTTTTGACCGATGGGAAGCGAGACTTCTTTGTAGCGCTGATTTGCCTTTCCAGGTTGCTTGGTTGGCCAAAAAGGGCGTATGCGTTTTTTCCTGAATATATTCAGGAAAAAACGCATACGCCCTTTTTGGCCAAGGGCATCATTGTCAACGTTTTGCTGCTTTTCATGTGCTTTAAAGGCGATTCGAATCTACCTCCTGAAATCTGTTTCCTGCAATTCTGCCTTGATTTCAAATCCTCTTCTTTGCCTTCCCTCAATATATTTGTGGACGAGAGTTATCATTTATAACTCTGCAGGTTTGTGAATTGCAGTGCCCTGGACCTCCATTTTACAACTCGCTTTTTTGGGAGCTGGCCGCAAAAGCGCAGGATGGCTTCAGGCCCTGTTCTGGTTCCGGGGGGCAGGCTGAGCCTGTGGTTACTTCTTCTTCCTGATGGGAAAATAGAGTGACCTGTGCCTGTCCCAACTCCAAGAGCTAGTCTCTCGTTGGTTCCCCGTCTTCCCGTTCATCCTCAGGACAAATTGCAACCTGTACGGAACAGGAGGTTAAAGGTGCTGATTTTCCAAGTAGGGAGATTGCTAGTAAAGCGGCTGGAATGGCGAACCCGGGCACAAGGAGATGAGAAATGAGGTGTGTTTTAGAAACCTTTCCCCATCACACGGTGTACTATCTTCTGGGTTTCTCATGCATGTTTTCGATGTAGGAAGATGCCCTTGAAGCTGGAGATTTGGGACCCATTCGATGGGTACCACGCAGTATTACTTTAAAGGGTCTGCGTTTGCTCACCCAACCTCACCAAACCTCTCAGCCCCAAGAGTGTCCACCCTTATGTCTCATCCAGCTGTGGGTCTAGATATGGTCAATCCAGGTTGCATCACAGCCCCTGAACGCATTGTGTAAGAATTTCTCTCTCTTTCACTGTCGTTGTTTCATGGGTTTTTCAAAGTAATTTATTTTCATAATGGGGTTTAGCTGCTTTTCACTGCTGTGTTTATGCCGCTTTACACCCACTTGACACACTAACAGAGAGATATCAATACATAGGTTTTAAGATTATTAATAGTCAGATATATTCTTGTGCGGTGAATAGGGCGTGTTGAGTCCAGTTCTCTGAGCAAGGAGTAGGTCTTGTCTATTACATATTGGGTTTATGGAACGGTATCTGAGCTAATTTGATACCCTTGTTTTATGTATCACCCCACCTCACCTTTCCCGTTAAGCAGCCATAGTCTGTTTTCTGCATGTGTGACTCTGTTCTGTTTTGTAATTCAGTTCAAGTGTAACGGTTTTTACATTCCCTCTAAAAGTGATACCTTATGAGAAGTGACCTTTTCTGTGTGACTTATTTCACTTAGAATCGTCGTACCTAAATCCACTCATCATGCTGCTACTAACCTTATGACATTGATTTCATGGCTGAGTGATATTCCATTGTACATAAGGACCACAACTTCTTTATCCATTTTTCTCTTTCCTGGGATATTTAAGGTGGAATGAAGTGGAGGTCCTTGTCAACAGAGCAGCCCTCAACTTTGGGGTGCTTGTGTCTTGCTGATTTTTCATTTTCCCAATTTATACCCCCATGAGTGGAAGTGCCCTATGCTCTCTAAGCTGTGTTTTTTAGATGTTTCAGGACTCACCGTACACTTCTCCAGAGTGGCTGTTGGCAATTTACATCCCGCCCATCAGTGTAGCAAGGCTCCCATTTCTCCATGGCCTGTCCTGCATTTCTGGTTTTGACACTTTTTTCAGCATGGCCCTTTTGACCGATGGGAAGCAAGACTTCTCTGTAGCGCTGATTTGCCTTTCCAGGTTGCTTGGTTGGCCAAAAAGGGCGTATGCGTTTTTTCCTGAATATATTCAGGAAAAAACGCATACGCCCTTTTTGGCCAAGGGCATCATTGTCAACGTTTTGCCGCTTTTCATGTGCTTTAAAGGCGATTCGTATCTACCTCCTGAAATCTGTTTCCTGCAATTCTGCCTTGATTTCAAATCCTCTTCTTTGCCTTCCCTCAATATATTTGTGGACGAGAGTTATCATTTATAACTCTGCAGGTTTGTGAATTGCAGTGCCCTGAACCTCCATTTTACAACTCGCTTTTTTGGGAGCTGGCCGCAAAAGCGCAGGATGGCTTCAGGCCCTGTTCTGGTTCCGGGGGGCAGGCTGAGCCTGTGGTTAATTCTTCTTCCTGATGGGAAAATAGAGTGACCTGTGCCTGTCCCGACACCAAGAGCTAGTCTCTCGTTGGTTCCCCGTCTTCCCGTTCATCCTCAGGACAAATTGCAACCTGTACGGAACAGGAGGTTAAAGGTGCTGATGCTCCAAGTAGGGAGATTGCTAGTAAATCGGCTGGAATGGCGAACCCGGGCACAAGGAGATGAGAAATGAGGTGCGTTTTAGAAACCTTTCCCCATCACACGGTGTACCATCTTCTGGGTTTCTCATGCATGTTTTCGATGTAGGAAGATGCCCTTGAAGCTGGAGATTTGGGACCCATGCGATGGGTAACACGCAGTATTACTTTAAAGGGTCTGCGTTTGCTCACCCAACCTCACCAAACC
Source organism: Balaenoptera borealis (assembly GCF_965194805.1). Lineage (NCBI taxonomy): Eukaryota > Metazoa > Chordata > Mammalia > Artiodactyla > Balaenopteridae > Balaenoptera > Balaenoptera borealis. Next base: position 676,424 of record NW_028123921.1, read on the forward strand.
TCTCAGCCCCAAGAGTGTCCACCCTTATGTCTCATCCAGCTGTGGGTCTAGATATGGTCAATCCAGGTTGCATCACAGCCCCTGAACTCATTGTGTAAGAATTTCTGTCTCTTTCACTGTCGTTGTTTCATGGGTTTTTCAAAGTAATTTATTTTCATAATGGGGTTTAGCTGCTTTTCACGGCTGTGTTTATGCCGCTTTACACCCACTTGACACACTAACAGAGAGATATCAATACATAGGTTTTAAGATTATTACTAGTCAGATATATTCTTGTGCGGTGAATAGGGCGTGTTGAGTCCAGTTCTCTGAGCAAGGAGTAGGTCTTGTCTACTACATATTGGGTTTATGGAACGGTATCTGAGCTAATTTGATACCCTTGTTTTATGTATCACCCCACCTCACCTTTCCCGTTAAGCAGCCATAGTCTGTTTTCTGCATGTGTGACTCTGTTCTGTTTTGTAATTCAGTTCAAGTGTAACGGTTTTTACATTCCCTCTAAAAGTGATACCTTATGAGAAGTGTCCTTTTCTGTGTGACTTATTTCACTTAGAATCGTCGTACCTAAATCCACTCATCATGCTGCTACTAACCTTATGACATTGATTTCATGGCTGAGTGATATTCCATTGTACATAAGGACCACAACTTCTTTATCCATTTTTCTCTTTCCTGGGATATTTAAGGTGGAATGAAGTGGAGGTCCTTGTCAACAGAGCAGCCCTCAACTTTGGGGTGCTTGTGTCTTGCTGATTTTTCATTTTCCCAATTTATACCCCCATGAGTGGAAGTGCCCTATGCTCTCTAAGCTGTGTTTTTCAGATGTTTCAGGACTCACCGGACACTTCTCCAGAGTGGCTCTTGGCAATTTACATCCCGCCCATCAGTGTAGCAAGGCTCCCATTTCTCCATGGCCTGTCCTGCATTTCTGGTTTTGACACTTTTTTCAGCATGGCCCTTTTGACGGATGGGAAGCGAGACTTCTCTGTAGCGCTGATTTGCCTTTCCAGGTTGCTTGGTTGGCCAAAAAGGGCGTATGCGTTTTTTCCTGAATATATTCAGGAAAAAACGCATACGCCCTTTTTGGCCAAGGGCATCATTGTCAACGTTTTGCCGCTTTTCATGTGCTTTAAAGGCGATTCGTATCTACCTCCTGAAATCTGTTTCGTGCAATTCTGCCTTGATTTCAAATCCTCTTCTTTGCCTTCCCTCAATATATTTGTGGACGAGAGTTATCATTTATAACTCTGCAGGTTTGTGAATTGCAGTGCCCTGAACCTCCATTTTACAACTCGCTTTTTTGGGAGCTGGCCGCAAAAGCGCAGGATGGCTTCAGGCCCTGTTCTGGTTCCGGGGGGCAGGCTGAGCCTGTGGTTAATTCTTCTTCCTGATGGGAAAATAGAGTGACCTGTGCCTGTCCCGACACCAAGAGCTAGTCTCTCGTTGGTTCCCCGTCTTCCCGTTCATCCTCAGGACAAATTGCAACCTGTACGGAACAGGAGGTTAAAGGTGCTGATGCTCCAAGTAGGGAGATTGCTAGTAACGCGGCTGGAATGGCGAACCCGGGCACAAGGAGATGAGAAATGAGGTGCGTTTTAGAAACCTTTCCCCATCACACGGTGTACCATCTTCTGGGTGTCTCATGCATGTTTTCGATGTAGGAAGATGCCCTTGAACCTGGAGATTTGGGACCCATGCGATGGGTACCACGCAGTATTACTTTAAAGGGTCTGCGTTTGCTCACCCAACCTCACCAAACCTCTCAGCCCCAAGAGTGTCCACCCTTATGTCTCATCCAGCTGTGGGTCTAGATATGGTCAATCCAGGTTGCATCACAGCCCCTGAATTCATTGTGTAAGAATTTCTGTCTCTTTCACTGTCGTTGTTTCATGGGTTTTTCAAAGTAATTTATTTTCATAATGGGGTTTAGCTGCTTTTCACGGCTGTGTTTATGCCGCTTTACACCCACTTGACACACTAACAGAGAGATATCAATACATAGGTTTTAAGATTATTACTAGTCAGATATATTCTTGTGCGGTGAATAGGGCGTGTTGAGTCCAGTTCTCTGAGCAAGGAGTAGGTCTTGTCTACTACATATTGGGTTTATGGAACGGTATCTGAGCTAATTTGATACCCTTGTTTTATGTATCACCCCACCTCACCTTTCCCGTTAAGCAGCCATAGTCTGTTTTCTGCATGTGTGACTCTGTTCTGTTTTGTAATTCAGTTCAAGTGTAACGGTTTTTACATTCCCTCTAAAAGTGATACCTTATGAGAAGTGTCCTTTTCTGTGTGACTTATTTCACTTAGAATCGTCGTACCTAAATCCACTCATCATGCTGCTACTAACCTTATGACATTGATTTCATGGCTGAGTGATATTCCATTGTACATAAGGACCACAACTTCTTTATCCATTTTTCTCTTTCCTTGGATATTTAAGGTGGAATGAAGTGGAGGTCCTTGTCAACAGAGCAGCCCTCAACTTTGGGGTGCTTGTGTCTTGCTGATTTTTAATTTTCCCAATTTATACCCCCATGAGTGGAAGTGCCCTATGCTCTCTAAGCTGTGTTTTTCAGATGTTTCAGGACACACCGTACACTTCTCCAGAGTGGCTGTTGGCAATTTACATCCCGCCCATCAGTGTAGCAAGGCTCTCATTTCTCCATGGCCTGTCCTGCATTTCTGGTTTTGACACTTTTTTCAGCATGGCCCTTTTGACCGATGGGAAGCGAGACTTCTCTGTAGCGCTGATTTGCCTTTCCAGGTTGCTTGGTTGGCCAAAAAGGGCGTATGCGTTTTTTCCTGAATATATTCAGGAAAAAACGCATACGCCCTTTTTGGCCAAGGGCATCATTGTCAACATTTTGCCGCTTTTCATGTGCTTTAAAGGCGATTCGAATCTACCTCCTGAAATCTGTTTCGTGCAATTCTGCCTTGATTGCAAATCCTCTTCTTTGCCTTCCCTCAATATATTTGTGGATGAGAGTTATCATTTATAACTCTGCAGGTTTGTGAATTGCAGTGCCCTGAACCTCCATTTTACAACTCGCTTTTTTGGGAGCTGGCCGCAAAAGCGCAGGATGGCTTCAGGCCCTGTTTTGGTTCCGGGGGGCAGGCTGAGCCTGTGGTTAATTCTTCTTCCTGATGGGAAAATAGAGTGACCTGTGCCTGTCCCAACACCAAGAGCTAGTCTCTCGTTGGTTCCCCGTCTTCCCGTTCATCCTCAGGACAAATTGCAACCTGTACGGAACAGGAGGTTAAAGGTGCTGATGCTCCAAGTAGGGAGATTGCTAGTAAAGCGGCTGGAATGGCGAACCCGGGCACAAGGAGATGAGAAATGAGGTGCGTTTTAGAAACCTTTCCCCATCACACGGTGTACTATCTTCTGGGTTTCTCATGCATGTTTTCGATGTAGGAAGATGCCCTTGAAGCTGGAGATTTGGGACCCATTCGATGGGTACCACGAAGTATTACTTTAAAGGGTCTGCGTTTGCTCACCCAACCTCACCAAACCTCTCAGCCCCAAGAGTGTCCACCCTTATGTCTCATCCAGCTGTCGGTCTAGATATGGTCAATCCAGGTTGCATCACAGCCCCTGAACGCATTGTGTAAGAATTTCTCTCTCTTTCACTGTCGTTGTTTCATGGGTTTTTCAAAGTAATTTATTTTCATAATGGGGTTTAGCTGCTTTTCACGGCTGTGTTTATGCCGCTTTACACCTACTTGACACACTAACAGAGAGATATCAATACATAGGTTTTAAGATTATTACTAGTCAGATATATTCTTGTGCGGTGAATAGGGCGTGTTGAGTCCAGTTCTCTGAGCAAGGAGTAGGTCTTGTCTACTACATATTGGGTTTATGGAACGGTATCTGAGCTAATTTGATACCCTTGTTTTATGTATCACCCCACCTCACCTTTCCCGTTAAGCAGCCATAGTCTGTTTTCTGCATGTGTGACTCTGTTCTGTTTTGTAATTCAGTTCAAGTGTAACGGTTTTGACATTCCCTCTATAAGTGATACCTTATGAGAAGTGTCCTTTTCTGTGTGACTTATTTCACTTAGAATCGTCGTACCTAAATCCACTCATCATGCTGCTACTAACCTTATGACATTGATTTCATGGCTGAGTGATATTCCATTGTACATAAGGACCACAACTTCTTTATCCATTTTTCTCTTTCCTTGGATATTTAAGGTGGAATGAAGTGGAGGTCTTTGTCAACAGAGCAGCCCTCAACTTTGGGGTGCTTGTGTCTTGCTGATTTTTTATTTTCCCAATTTATACCCCCATGAGTGGAAGTGCCCTATGCTCTCTAAGCTGTGTTTTTTAGATGTTTCAGGACTCACCGTACACTTCTCCAGAGTGGCTGTTGGCAATTTACATCCCGCCCATCAGTGTAGCAAGGCTCCCATTTCTCCATGGCCTGTCCTGCATTTCTGGTTTTGACACTTTTTTCAGCATGGCCCTTTTGACTGATGGGAAGCGAGACTTCTCTGTAGCGCTGATTTGCCTTTCCAGGTTGCTTGGTTGGCCAAAAAGGGCGTATGCGTTTTTTCCTGAATATATTCAGGAAAAAACGCATACGCCCTTTTTGGCCAAGGGCATCATTGTCAACGTTTTGCCGCTTTTCATGTTCTTTAAAGGCGATTCGTATCTACCTCCTGAAATCTGTTCCGTGCAATTCTGCCTTGATTTCAAATCCTCTTCTTTGCCTTCCCTCAATATATTTGTGGACGAGAGTTATCATTTATAACTCTGCAGGTTTGTGAATTGCAGTGCCCTGAACCTCCATTTTACCACTCGCTTTTTTGGGAGCTGGCCGCAAAAGCGCAGGATGGCTTCAGGCCCTGTTCTGGTTCCGGGGGGCAGGCTGAGCCTGTGGTTAATTCTTCTTCCTGATGGGAAAATAGAGTGACCTGTGCCTGTCCCGACACCAAGAGCTAGTCTCTCGTTGGTTCCCCGTCTTCCCGTTCATCCTCAGGACAAATTGCAACCTGTACGGAACAGGAGGTTAAAGGTGCTGATGCTCCAAGTAGGGAGATTGCTAGTAAAGCGGCTGGAATGGCGAACCCGGGCACAAGGAGATGAGAAATGAGGTGCGTTTTAGAAACCTTTCCCCATCACACGGTGTACCATCTTCTGGGTTTCTCATGCATGTTTTCGATGTAGGAAGATGCCCTTGAAGCTGGAGATTTGGGACCCATGCGATGGGTACCACGCAGTATTACTTTAAAGGGTCTGTGTTTGCTCACCCAACCTCACCAATCCTCTCAGCCCCAAGAGTGTCCACCCTTATGTCTCATCTAGCTGTGGGTCTAGATATGGTCAATCCAGGTTGCATCACAGCCCCTGAACGCATTGTGTAAGAATTTCTATCTCTTTCACTGTCGTTGTTTCATGGGTTTTTCAAAGTAATTTATTTTCATAATGGGGTTTAGCTGATTTTCACGGCTGTGTTTATGCCGCTTTACACCCACTTGACACACTAACAGAGAGATATCAATACATAGGTTTTAAGATTATTACTAGTCAGATATATTCTTGTGCGGTGAATAGGGCGTGTTGAGTCCAGTTCTCTGAGCAAGGAGTAGGTCTTGTCTATTACATATTGGGTTTATGGAACGGTATCTGAGCTAATTTGATACCCTTGTTTTATGTATCACCCCACCTCACCTTTCCCGTTAAGCAGCCATAGTGTGTTTTCTGCATGTGTGACTCTGTTCTGTTTTGTAATTCAGTTCAAGTGTAACGGTTTTTACATTCCCTCTATCAGTGATACCTTATGAGAAGTGTCCTTTTCTGTGTGACTTATTTCACTTAGAATCGTCGTACCTAAATCCACTCATCATGCTGCTACTAACCTTATGACATTGATTTCATGGCTGAGTGATATTCCATTGTACATAAGGACCACAACTTCTTTATCCATTTTTCTCTTTCCTGGGATATTTAAGGTGGAATGAAGTGGAGGTCCTTGTCAACAGAGCAGCCCTAAATTTTGGGGTGCTTGTGTCTTGCTGATTTTTCATTTTCCCAATTTATACCCCCATGAGTGGAAGTGCCCTATGCTCTCTAAGATGTGTTTTTCAGATGTTTCAGGACACACCGTACACTTCTCCAGAGTGGCTGTTGGCAATTTACATCCCGCCCATCAGTGTAGCAAGGCTCCCATTTCTGCATGGCCTGTACTGCATTTCTGGTTTTGACACTTTTTTCATCATGGCCCTTTTGACCAATGGGAAGCGAGACTTCTCTGTAGCGCTGATTTGCCTTTCCAGGTTGCTTGGTTGGCCAAAAAGGGCGTATGCGTTTTTTCCTGAATATATTCAGGAAAAAACGCATACGCCCTTTTTGGCCAAGGGCATCATTGTCAACGTTTTGCCGCTTTTCATGTGCTTTAAAGGCGATTCGTATCTACCTCCTGAAATCTGTTTCGTGCAATTCTGCCTTGATTTCAAATCCTCTTCTTTGCCTTCCCTCAATATATTTGTGGACGAGAGTTATCATTTATAACTCTGCAGGTTTGTGAATTGCAGTGCCCTGAACCTCCATTTTACAACTCGCTTTTTTGGGAGCTGGCCGCAAAAGCGCAGGATGGCTTCAGGCCCTGTTCTGGTTCCGGGGGGCAGGCTGAGCCTGTGGTTAATTCTTCTTCCTGATGGGAAAATAGAGTGACCTGTGCCTGTCCCGACACCAAGAGCTAGTCTCTCGTTGGTTCCCCGTCTTCCCGTTCATCCTCAGGACAAATTGCAACCTGTACGGAACAGGAGGTTAAAGGTGCTGATGCTCCAAGTAGGGAGATTGCTAGTAAAGCGGCTGGAATGGCGAACCCGGGCACAAGGAGATGAGAAATGAGGTGCGTTTTAGAAACCTTTCCCCATCACACGGTGTACCATCTTCTGGGTTTCTCATGCATGTTTTCGATGTAGGAAGATGCCCTTGAAGCTGGAGATTTGGGACCCATGCGATGGGTACCACGCAGTATTACTTTAAAGGGTCTGCGTTTGCTCACCCAACCTCACCAATCCTCTCAGCCCCAAGAGTGTCCACCCTTATGTCTCATCTAGCTGTGGGTCTAGATATGGTCAATCCAGGTTGCATCACAGCCCCTGAACTCATTGTGTAAGAATTTCTATCTCTTTCACTGTCGTTGTTTCATGGGTTTTTCAAAGTAATTTATTTTCATAATGGGGTTTAGCTGATTTTCACGGCTGTGTTTATGCCGCTTTACACCCACTTGACACACTAACAGAGAGATATCAATACATAGGTTTTAAGATTATTACTAGTCAGATATATTCTTGTGCAGTGAATAGGGCGTGTTGAGTCCAGTTCTCTGAGCAAGGAGTAGGTCTTGTCTACTACATATTGGGTTTATGGAATGGTATCTGAGCTAATTTGATACCCTTGTTTTATGTATCACCCCACCTCACCTTTCCCGTTAAGCAGCCATAGTCTGTTTTCTGCATGTGTGACTCTGTTCTGTTTTGTAATTCAGTTCAAGTGTAACGGTTTTTACATTCCCTCTAAAAGTGATACCTTATGAGAAGTGTCCTTTTCTGTGTGACTTATTTCACTTAGAATCGTCGTACTTAAATCCACTCATCATGCTGCTACTAACCTTATGACACTGATTTCATGGCTGAGTGATATTCCATTGTACATAAGGACCACAACTTCTTTATCCATTTTTCTCTTTCCTGGGATATTTAAGGTGGAATGAAGTGGAGGTCCTTGTCAACAGAACAGCCCTAAACTTTGGGGTGCTTGTGTCTTGCTGATTTTTCATTTTCCCAATTTATACCCCCATGAGTGGAAGTGCCCTATGCTCTCTAAGCTGTGTTTTTCAGATGTTTCAGGACACACCGTACACTTCTCCAGAGTGGCTGTTGGCAATTTACATCCCGCCTATCAGTGTAGCAAGGCTCTCATTTCTCCATGGCCTGTCCTGCATTTCTGGTTTTGACACATTTTTCAGCATGGCCCTTTTGACCGATGGGAAGTGAGACTTCTTTGTAGCGCTGATTTGCCTTTCCAGGTTGCTTGGTTGGCCAAAAAGGGCGTATGCGTTTTTTCCTGAATATATTCAGGAAAAAACGCATACGCCCTTTTTGGCCAAGGGCATCATTGTCAACATCTTGCCGCTTTTCATGTGCTTTAAAGGCGATTCGAATCTACCTCCTGAAATCTGTTTCCTGCAATTCTGCCTTGATTTCAAATCCTCTTCTTTGCCTTCCCTCAATATATTTGTGGACGAGAGTTATCATTTATAACTCTGCAGGTTTGTGAATTGCAGTGCCCTGAACCTCCATTTTACAACTCGCTTTTTTGGGAGCTGGCCGCAAAAGCGCAGGATGGCTTCAGGCCCTGTTCTGGTTCCGGGGGGCAGGCTGAGCCTGTGGTAAATTCTTCTTCCTGATGGGAAAATAGAGTGACCTGTGCCTGTCCCAACACCAACAGCTAGTCTCTCGTTGGTTCCCCGTCTTCCCGTTCATCCTCAGGACAAATTGCAACCTGTACGGAACAGGAGGTTAAAGGTGCTGATGCTCCTAGTAGGGAGATTGCTAGTAAAGCGGCTGGAATGGCGAACCCGGGCACAAGGAGATGAGAAATGAGGTGCGTTTTAGAAACCTTTCCCCATCACACGGTATACTATCTTCTGGGTTTCTCATGCATGTTTTCGATGTAGGAAGATGCCCTGGAAGCTGGAGATTTGGGACCCATGCGATGGGTACCACGAAGTATTACTTTAAAGGGTCTGCGTTTGCTCACCCAACCTCACCAAACCTCTCAGCCCCAAGAGTGTCCACCCTTATGTCTCATCCAGCTGTGGGTCTAGATATGGTCAATCCAGGTTGCATCACAGCCCCTGAACGCATTGTGTAAGAATTTCTCTCTCTTTCACTGTCGTTGTTTCATGGGTTTTTCAAAGTAATTTATTTTCATAATGGGGTTTAGCTGCTTTTCACTGCTGTGTTTATGCCGCTTTACACCCACTTGATACACTAACAGAGAGATATCAATACATAGGTTTTAAGATTATTACTAGTCAGATATATTCTTGTGCGGTGAATAGGGCGTGTTGAGTCCAGTTCTCTGAGCAAGGAGTAGGTCTTGTCTACTACATATTGGGTTTATGGAACGGTATCTGAGCTAATTTGATACCCTTGTTTTATGTATCACCCCACCTCACCTTTCCCGTTAAGCAGCCATAGTGTGTTTTCTGCATGTGTGACTCTGTTCTGTTTTGTAATTCAGTTCAAGTGTAACGGTTTTTACATTCCCTCTATCAGTGATACCTTATGAGAAGTGTCCTTTTCTGTGTGACTTATTTCACTTAGAATCGTCGTACCTAAATCCACTCATCATGCTGCTACTAACCTTATGACATTGATTTCATGGCTGAGTGATATTCCATTGTACATAAGGACCACAACTTCTTTATCCATTTTTCTCTTTCCTGGGATATTTAAGGTGGAATGAAGTGGAGGTCCTTGTCAACAGAGCAGCCCTCAACTTTGGGGTGCTTGTGTCTTGCTGATTTTTCATTTTCCCAATTTATACCCCCATGAGTGGAAGTGCCCTATGCTCTCTAAGATGTGTTTTTCAGATGTTTCAGGACACACCGTACACTTCTCCAGAGTGGCTGTTGGCAATTTACATCCCGCCCATCAGTGTAGCAAGGCTCCCATTTCTGCATGGCCTGTACTGCATTTCTGGTTTTGACACTTTTTTCATCATGGCCCTTTTGACCGATGGGAAGCGAGACTTCTCTGTAGCGCTGATTTGCCTTTCCAGGTTGCTTGGTTGGCCAAAAAGGGCGTATGCGTTTTTTCCTGAATATATTCAGGAAAAAACGCATACGCCCTTTTTGGCCAAGGGCATCATTGTCAACGTTTTGCCGCTTTTCATGTGCTTTAAAGGCGATTCGTATCTACCTCCTGAAATCTGTTTCCTGCAATTCTGCCTTGATTTCATATCCTCTTCTTTGCCTTCCCTCAATATATTTGTGGACGAGAGTTATCATTTATAACTCTGCAGGTTTGTGAATTGCAGTGCCCTGAACCTCCATTTTACAACTCGCTTTTTTGGGAGCTGGCCGCAAAAGCGCAGGATGGCTTCAGGCCCTGTTCTGGTTCCGGGAGGCAGGCTGAGCCTGTGGTTAATTCTTCTTCCTGATGGGAAAATAGAGTGACCTGTGCCTGTCCCGACACCAAGAGCTAGTCTCTCGTTGGTTCCCCATCTTCCCGTTCATCCTCAGGACAAATTGCAACCTGTACGGAACAAGAGGTTAAAGGTGCTGATGCTCCAAGTAGGGAGATTGCTAGTAAAGCGGCTGGAATGGCGAACCCGGGCACAAGGAGATGAGAAATGAGGTGCTTTTTAGAAACCTTTCCCCATCACATGGTGTACCATCTTCTGGGTTTCTCATGCATGTTTTCGATGTAGGAAGATGCCCTTGAAGCTGGAGATTTGGGACCCATTCGATGGGTACCACGAAGTATTACTTTAAAGGGTCTGCGTTTGCTCACCCAACCTCACCAAACCTCTCAGCCCCAAGAGTGTCCACCCTTATGTCTCATCCAGCTGTGGGTCTAGATATGGTCAATCCAGGTTGCATCACAGCCCCTGAACGCATTGTGTAAGAATTTCTCTCTCTTTCACTGTCGTTGTTTCATGGGTTTTTCAAAGTAATTTATTTTCATAATGGGGTTTAGCTGCTTTTCACGGCTGTGTTTATGCCGCTTTACACCCACTTGACACACTAACAGAGAGATATCAATACATAGGTTTTAAGATTATTACTAGTCAGATATATTCTTGTGCGGTGAATAGGGCGTGTTGAGTCCAGTTCTCTGAGCAAGGAGTAGGTCTTCTCTACTACATATTGGGTTTATGGAACGGTATCTGAGCTAATTTGATACCCTTGTTTTATGTATCACCCCACCTCACCTTTCCCGTTAAGCAGCCATAGTCTGATTTCTGCATGTGTGACTCTGTTCTGTTTTGTAATTCAGTTCAAGTGTAACGGTTTTTACATTCCCTCTAAAAGTGATACCTTATGAGAAGTGTCCTTTTCTGTGTGACTTATTTCACTTAGAATCGTCGTACCTAAATCCACTCATCATGCTGCTACTAACCTTATGACATTGATTTCATGGCTGAGTGATATTCCATTGTACATAAGGACCACAACTTCTTTATCCATTTTTCTCTTTCCTGGGATATTGAAGGTGGAATGAAGTGGAGGTCCTTGTCAACAGAGCAGCCCTCAACTTTGGGGTGCTTGTGTCTTGCTGATTTTTCATTTTCCCAATTTATACCCCCATGAGTGGAAGTGCCCTATGCTCTCTAAGCTGTGTTTTTTAGATGTTTCAGGACTCACCGTACACTTCTCCAGAGTGGCTGTTGGCAATTTACATCCCGCCCATCAGTGTAGCAAGGCTCCCATTTCTCCATGGCCTGTCCTGCATTTCTGGTTTTGACACTTTTTTCAGCATGGCCCTTTTGACCGATGGGAAGCGAGACTTCTCTGTAGCGCTGATTTGCCTTTCCAGGTTGCTTGGTTGGCCAAAAAGGGCGTATGCGTTTTTTCCTGAATATATTCAGGAAAAAACGCATACGCCCTTTTTGGCCAAGGGCATCATTGTCAACGTTTTGCCGCTTTTCATGTGCTTTAAAGGCGATTCGTATCTACCTCCTGAAATCTGTTTCGTGCAATTCTGCCTTGATTTCAAATCCTCTTCTTTGCCTTCCCTCAATATATTTGTGGACGAGAGTTATCATTTATAACTCTGCAGGTTTGTGAATTGCAGTGCCCTGAACCTCCATTTTACAACTCGCTTTTTTTGGGAGCTGGCCGCAAAAGCGCAGGATGGCTTCAGGCCCTGCTCTGGTTCCGGGGTCAGGCTGAGCCTGTGGTTAATTCTTCTTCCTGATGGGAAAATAGAGTGACCTGTGCCTGTCCCGACACCAAGAGCTAGTCTCTCGTTGGTTCCCCGTCTTCCCGTTCATCCTCAGGACAAATTGCAACCTGTACGGAACAGGAGGTTAAAGGTGCTGATGCTCCAAGTAGGGAGATTGCTAGTAAAGTGGCTGGAATGGCGAACCCGGGCACAAGGAGATGAGAAATGAGGTGCGTTTTAGAAACCTTTCCCCATCACACGGTGTACCATCTTCTGGGTTTCTCATGCATGTTTTTGATGTAGGAAGATGCCCTTGAACCTGGAGATTTCGGACCCATGCGATGGGTACCACGCAGTATTACTTTAAAGGGTCTGCGTTTGCTCACCCAACCTCACCAATCCTCTCAGCCCCAAGAGTGTCCACCCTTATGTCTCATCCAGCTGTGGGTCTAGATATGGTCAATCCAGGTTGCATCACAGCCCCTGAACTCATTGTGTAAGAATTTCTATCTCTTTCACTGTCGTTGTTTCATGGGTTTTTCAAAGTAATTTATTTTCATAATGGGGTTTAGCTGCTTTTCACGGCTGTGTTTATGCCGCTTTACACCCACTTGACACACTAACAGAGAGATATCAATACATAGGTTTTAAGTTTATTACTAGTCAGATATATTCTTGTGCGGTGAATAGGGCGTGTTGAGTCCAGTTCTCTGAGCAAGGAGTAGGTCTTGTCTACTACATATTGGGTTTATGGAATGGTATCTGAGCTAATTTGATACCCTTGTTTTATGTATCACCCCACGTCACCTTTCCCGTTAAGCAGCCATAGTGTGTTTTCTGCATGTGTGACTCTGTTCTGTTTTGTAATTCAGTTCAAGTGTAACGGTTTTTACATTCCCTCTATCAGTGATACCTTATGAGAAGTGTCCTTTTCTGTGTGACTTATTTCACTTAGAATCGTCGTACTTAAATCCACTCATCATGCTGCTACTAACCTTATGACATTGATTTCATGGCTGAGTGATATTCCATTGTACATAAGGACCACAACTTCTTTATCCATTTTTCTCTTTCCTGGGATATTTAAGGTGGAATGAAGTGGAGGTCCTTGTCAACAGAACAGCCCTAAACTTTGGGGTGCTTGTGTCTTGCTGATTTTTCATTTTCCCAATTTATACCCCCATGAGTGGAAGTGCCCTATGCTCTCTAAGCTGTGTTTTTCAGATGTTTCAGGACACACCGTACACTTCTCCAGAGTGGCTGTTGGCAATTTACATCCCGCCCATCAGTGTAGCAAGGCTCCCATTTCTCCATGGCCTGTCCTGCATTTCTGGTTTTGACACATTTTTCAGCATGGCCCTTTTGACCGATGGGAACTGAGACTTCTTTGTAGCGCTGATTTGCCTTTCCAGGTTGCTTGGTTGGCCAAAAAGGGCGTATGCGTTTTTTCCTGAATATATTCAGGAAAAAACGCATACGCCCTTTTTGGCCAAGGGCATCATTGTCAACATCTTGCCGCTTTTCATGTGCTTTAAAGGCGATTCGAATCTACCTCCTGAAATCTGTTTCCTGCAATTCTGCCTTGATTTCAAATCCTCTTCTTTGCCTTCCCTCAATATATTTGTGGACGAGAGTTATCATTTATAACTCTGCAGGTTTGTGAATTGCAGTGCCCTGAACCTCCATTTTACAACTCGCTTTTTTGGGAGCTGGCCGCAAAAGCGCAGGATGGCTTCAGGCCCTGTTCTGGTTCCGGGGGGCAGGCTGAGCCTGTGGTTAATTCTTCTTCCTGATGGGAAAATAGAGTGACCTGTGCCTGTCCCAACACCAAGAGCTAGTCTCTCGTTGGTTCCCCATCTTCCCGTTCATCCTCAGGACAAATTGCAACCTGTACGGAACAAGAGGTTAAAGGTGCTGATGCTCCAAGTAGGGAGATTGCTAGTAAAGCGGCTGGAATGGCGAACCCGGGCACAAGGAGATGAGAAATGAGGTGCTTTTTAGAAACCTTTCCCCATCACATGGTGTACCATCTTCTGGGTTTGTCATGCATGTTTTCGATGTAGGAAGATGCCCTTGAAGCTGGAGATTTGGGACCCATTCGATGGGTACCACGAAGTATTACTTTAAAGGGTCTGCGTTTGCTCACCCAACCTCACCAAACCTCTCAGCCCCAAGAGTGTCCACCCTTATGTCTCATCCAGCTGTGGGTCTAGATATGGTCAATCCAGGTTGCATCACAGCCCCTGAACGCATTGTGTAAGAATTTCTCTCTCTTTCACTGTCGTTGTTTCATGGGTTTTTCAAAGTAATTTATTTTCATAATGGGGTTTAGCTGCTTTTCACGGCTGTGTTTATGCCGCTTTACACCCACTTGACACACTAACAGAGAGATATCAATACATAGGTTTTAAGATTATTACTAGTCAGATATATTCTTGTGCGGTGAATAGGGCGTGTTGAGTCCAGTTCTCTGAGCAAGGAGTAGGTCTTCTCTACTACATATTGGGTTTATGGAACGGTATCTGAGCTAATTTGATACCCTTGTTTTATGTATCACCCCACCTCACCTTTCCCGTTAAGCAGCCATAGTCTGATTTCTGCATGTGTGACTCTGTTCTGTTTTGTAATTCAGTTCAAGTGTAACGGTTTTTACATTCCCTCTAAAAGTGATACCTTATGAGAAGTGTCCTTTTCTGTGTGACTTATTTCACTTAGAATCGTCGTACCTAAATCCACTCATCATGCTGCTACTAACCTTATGACATTGATTTCATGGCTGAGTGATATTCCATTGTACATAAGGACCACAACTTCTTTATCCATTTTTCTCTTTCCTGGGATATTGAAGGTGGAATGAAGTGGAGGTCCTTGTCAACAGAGCAGCCCTCAACTTTGGGGTGCTTGTGTCTTGCTGATTTTTCATTTTCCCAATTTATACCCCCATGAGTGGAAGTGCCCTATGCTCTCTAAGCTGTGTTTTTTAGATGTTTCAGGACTCACCGTACACTTCTCCAGAGTGGCTGTTGGCAATTTACATCCCGCCCATCAGTGTAGCAAGGCTCCCATTTCTCCATGGCCTGTCCTGCATTTCTGGTTTTGACACTTTTTTCAGCATGGCCCTTTTGACCGATGGGAAGCGAGACTTCTCTGTAGCGCTGATTTGCCTTTCCAGGTTGCTTGGTTGGCCAAAAAGGGCGTATGCGTTTTTTCCTGAATATATTCAGGAAAAAACGCATACGCCCTTTTTGGCCAAGGGCATCATTGTCAACGTTTTGCCGCTTTTCATGTGCTTTAAAGGCGATTCGTATCTACCTCCTGAAATCTGTTTCGTGCAATTCTTCCTTGATTTCAAATCCTCTTCTTTGCCTTCCCTCAATATATTTGTGGACGAGAGTTATCATTTATAACTCTGCAGGTTTGTGAATTGCAGTGCCCTGAACCTCCATTTTACAACTCGCTTTTTTTGGGAGCTGGCCGCAAAAGCGCAGGATGGCTTCAGGCCCTGCTCTGGTTCCGGGGTCAGGCTGAGCCTGTGGTTAATTCTTCTTCCTGATGGGAAAATAGAGTGACCTGTGCCTGTCCCGACACCAAGAGCTAGTCTCTCGTTGGTTCCCCGTCTTCCCGTTCATCCTCAGGACAAATTGCAACCTGTACGGAACAGGAGGTTAAAGGTGCTGATGCTCCAAGTAGGGAGATTGCTAGTAAAGTGGCTGGAATGGCGAACCCGGGCACAAGGAGATGAGAAATGAGGTGCGTTTTAGAAACCTTTCCCCATCACACGGTGTACCATCTTCTGGGTTTCTCATGCATGTTTTTGATGTAGGAAGATGCCCTTGAACCTGGAGATTTCGGACCCATGCGATGGGTACCACGCAGTATTACTTTAAAGGGTCTGCGTTTGCTCACCCAACCTCACCAATCCTCTCAGCCCCAAGAGTGTCCACCCTTATGTCTCATCCAGCTGTGGGTCTAGATATGGTCAATCCAGGTTGCATCACAGCCCCTGAACTCATTGTGTAAGAATTTCTATCTCTTTCACTGTCGTTGTTTCATGGGTTTTTCAAAGTAATTTATTTTCATAATGGGGTTTAGCTGCTTTTCACGGCTGTGTTTATGCCGCTTTACACCCACTTGACACACTAACAGAGAGATATCAATACATAGGTTTTAAGTTTATTACTAGTCAGATATATTCTTGTGCGGTGAATAGGGCGTGTTGAGTCCAGTTCTCTGAGCAAGGAGTAGGTCTTGTCTACTACATATTGGGTTTATGGAATGGTATCTGAGCTAATTTGATACCCTTGTTTTATGTATCACCCCACGTCACCTTTCCCGTTAAGCAGCCATAGTGTGTTTTCTGCATGTGTGACTCTGTTCTGTTTTGTAATTCAGTTCAAGTGTAACGGTTTTTACATTCCCTCTATCAGTGATACCTTATGAGAAGTGTCCTTTTCTGTGTGACTTATTTCACTTAGAATCGTCGTACTTAAATCCACTCATCATGCTGCTACTAACCTTATGACATTGATTTCATGGCTGAGTGATATTCCATTGTACATAAGGACCACAACTTCTTTATCCATTTTTCTCTTTCCTGGGATATTTAAGGTGGAATGAAGTGGAGGTCCTTGTCAACAGAACAGCCCTAAACTTTGGGGTGCTTGTGTCTTGCTGATTTTTCATTTTCCCAATTTATACCCCCATGAGTGGAAGTGCCCTATGCTCTCTAAGCTGTGTTTTTCAGATGTTTCAGGACACACCGTACACTTCTCCAGAGTGGCTGTTGGCAATTTACATCCCGCCCATCAGTGTAGCAAGGCTCCCATTTCTCCATGGCCTGTCCTGCATTTCTGGTTTTGACACATTTTTCAGCATGGCCCTTTTGACCGATGGGAACTGAGACTTCTTTGTAGCGCTGATTTGCCTTTCCAGGTTGCTTGGTTGGCCAAAAAGGGCGTATGCGTTTTTTCCTGAATATATTCAGGAAAAAACGCATACGCCCTTTTTGGCCAAGGGCATCATTGTCAACATCTTGCCGCTTTTCATGTGCTTTAAAGGCGATTCGAATCTACCTCCTGAAATCTGTTTCCTGCAATTCTGCCTTGATTTCAAATCCTCTTCTTTGCCTTCCCTCAATATATTTGTGGACGAGAGTTATCATTTATAACTCTGCAGGTTTGTGAATTGCAGTGCCCTGAACCTCCATTTTACAACTCGCTTTTTTGGGAGCTGGCCGCAAAAGCGCAGGATGGCTTCAGGCCCTGTTCTGGTTCCGGGGGGCAGGCTGAGCCTGTGGTTAATTCTTCTTCCTGATGGGAAAATAGAGTGACCTGTGCCTGTCCCAACACCAAGAGCTAGTCTCTCGTTGGTTCCCCATCTTCCCGTTCATCCTCAGGACAAATTGCAACCTGTACGGAACAGGAGGTTAAAGGTGCTGATGCTCCAAGTAGGGAGATTGCTAGTAAAGCGGCTGGAATGGCAAACCCGGGCACAAGGAGATGAGAAATGAGGTGCGTTTTAGAAACCTTTCCCCATCACACGGTGTATCATCTTCTGGGTTTCTCATGCATGTTTTCGATGTAGGAAGATGCCCTTGAAGCTGGAGATTTGGGACCCATTCGATGGGTACGACGAAGTATTACTTTAAAGGGTCTGCGTTTGCTCACCCAACCTCACCAAACCTCTCAGCCCCAAGAGTGTCCACCCTTATGTCTCATCCAGCTGTGGGTCTAGATATGGTCAATCCAGGTTGCATCACAGCCCCTGAACGCATTGTGTAAGAATTTCTCTCTCTTTCACTGTCGTTGTTTCATGGGTTTTTCAAAGTAATTTATTTTCATAATGGGGTTTAGCTGCTTTTCACTGCTGTGTTTATGCCGCTTTACACCCACTTGATACACTAACAGAGAGATATCAATACATAGGTTTTAAGATTATTACTAGTCAGATATATTCTTGTGCGGTGAATAGGGCGTGTTGAGTCCAGTTCTCTGAGCAAGGAGTAGGTCTTGTCTATTACATATTGGGTTTATGGAACGGTATCTGAGCTAATTTGATACCCTTGTTTTATGTATCACCCCACCTCACCTTTCCCGTTAAGCAGCCATAGTGTGTTTTCTGCATGTGTGACTCTGTTCTGTTTTGTAATTCAGTTCAAGTGTAACGGTTTTTACATTCCCTCTATCAGTGATACCTTATGAGAAGTGTCCTTTTCTGTGTGACTTATTTCACTTAGAATCGTCGTACCTAAATCCACTCATCATGCTGCTACTAACCTTATGACATTGATTTCATGGCTGAGTGATATTCCATTGTACATAAGGACCACAACTTCTTTATCCATTTTTCTCTTTCCTGGGATATTGAAGGTGGAATGAAGTGGAGGTCCTTGTCAACAGAGCAGCCCTCAACTTTGGGGTGCTTGTGTCTTGCTGATTTTTCATTTTCCCAATTTATACCCCCATGAGTGGAAGTGCCCTATGCTCTCTAAGATGTGTTTTTCAGATGTTTCAGGACACACCGTACACTTCTCCAGAGTGGCTGTTGGCAATTTACATCCCGCCCATCAGTGTAGCAAGGCTCCCATTTCTGCATGGCCTGTACTGCATTTCTGGTTTTGACACTTTTTTCATCATGGCCCTTTTGACCGATGGGAAGCGAGACTTCTCTGTAGCGCTGATTTGCCTTTCCAGGTTGCTTGGTTGGCCAAAAAGGGCGTATGCGTTTTTTCCTGAATATATTCAGGAAAAAACGCATACGCCCTTTTTGGCCAAGGGCATCATTGTCAACGTTTTGCCGCTTTTCATGTGCTTTAAAGGCGATTCGTATCTACCTCCTGAAATCTGTTTCCTGCAATTCTGCCTTGATTTCAAATCCTCTTCTTTGCCTTCCCTCAATATATTTGTGGACGAGAGTTATCATTTATAACTCTGCAGGTTTGTGAATTGCAGTGCCCTGAACCTCCATTTTACAACTCGCTTTTTTGGGAGCTGGCCGCAAAAGCGCAGGATGGCTTCAGGCCCTGTTCTGGTTCCGGGAGGCAGGCTGAGCCTGTGGTTAATTCTTCTTCCTGATGGGAAAATAGAGTGACCTGTGCCTGTCCCGACACCAAGAGCTAGTCTCTCGTTGGTTCCCCATCTTCCCGTTCATCCTCAGGACAAATTGCAACCTGTACGGAACAAGAGGTTAAAGGTGCTGATGCTCCAAGTAGGGAGATTGCTAGTAAAGCGGCTGGAATGGCGAACCCGGGCACAAGGAGATGAGAAATGAGGTGCTTTTTAGAAACCTTTCCCCATCACATGGTGTACCATCTTCTGGGTTTCTCATGCATGTTTTCGATGTAGGAAGATGCCCTTGAAGCTGGAGATTTGGGACCCATTCGATGGGTACCACGAAGTATTACTTTAAAGGGTCTGCGTTTGCTCACCCAACCTCACCAAACCTCTCAGCCCCAAGAGTGTCCACCCTTATGTCTCATCCAGCTGTGGGTCTAGATATGGTCAATCCAGGTTGCATCACAGCCCCTGAACGCATTGTGTAAGAATTTCTCTCTCTTTCACTGTCGTTGTTTCATGGGTTTTTCAAAGTAATTTATTTTCATAATGGGGTTTAGCTGCTTTTCACGGCTGTGTTTATGCCGCTTTACACCCACTTGACACACTAACAGAGAGATATCAATACATAGGTTTTAAGATTATTACTAGTCAGATATATTCTTGTGCGGTGAATAGGGCGTGTTGAGTCCAGTTCTCTGAGCAAGGAGTAGGTCTTCTCTACTACATATTGGGTTTATGGAACGGTATCTGAGCTAATTTGATACCCTTGTTTTATGTATCACCCCACCTCACCTTTCCCGTTAAGCAGCCATAGTCTGATTTCTGCATGTGTGACTCTGTTCTGTTTTGTAATTCAGTTCAAGTGTAACGGTTTTTACATTCCCTCTAAAAGTGATACCTTATGAGAAGTGTCCTTTTCTGTGTGACTTATTTCACTTAGAATCGTCGTACCTAAATCCACTCATCATGCTGCTACTAACCTTATGACATTGATTTCATGGCTGAGTGATATTCCATTGTACATAAGGACCACAACTTCTTTATCCATTTTTCTCTTTCCTGGGATATTGAAGGTGGAATGAAGTGGAGGTCCTTGTCAACAGAGCAGCCCTCAACTTTGGGGTGCTTGTGTCTTGCTGATTTTTCATTTTCCCAATTTATACCCCCATGAGTGGAAGTGCCCTATGCTCTCTAAGCTGTGTTTTTTAGATGTTTCAGGACTCACCGTACACTTCTCCAGAGTGGCTGTTGGCAATTTACATCCCGCCCATCAGTGTAGCAAGGCTCCCATTTCTCCATGGCCTGTCCTGCATTTCTGGTTTTGACACTTTTTTCAGCATGGCCCTTTTGACCGATGGGAAGCGAGACTTCTCTGTAGCGCTGATTTGCCTTTCCAGGTTGCTTGGTTGGCCAAAAAGGGCGTATGCGTTTTTTCCTGAATATATTCAGGAAAAAACGCATACGCCCTTTTTGGCCAAGGGCATCATTGTCAACGTTTTGCCGCTTTTCATGTGCTTTAAAGGCGATTCGTATCTACCTCCTGAAATCTGTTTCGTGCAATTCTGCCTTGATTTCAAATCCTCTTCTTTGCCTTCCCTCAATATATTTGTGGACGAGAGTTATCATTTATAACTCTGCAGGTTTGTGAATTGCAGTGCCCTGAACCTCCATTTTACAACTCGCTTTTTTTGGGAGCTGGCCGCAAAAGCGCAGGATGGCTTCAGGCCCTGCTCTGGTTCCGGGGTCAGGCTGAGCCTGTGGTTAATTCTTCTTCCTGATGGGAAAATAGAGTGACCTGTGCCTGTCCCGACACCAAGAGCTAGTCTCTCGTTGGTTCCCCGTCTTCCCGTTCATCCTCAGGACAAATTGCAACCTGTACGGAACAGGAGGTTAAAGGTGCTGATGCTCCAAGTAGGGAGATTGCTAGTAACGCGGCTGGAATGGCGAACCCGGGCACAAGGAGATGAGAAATGAGGTGCGTTTTAGAAACCTTTCCCCATCACACGGTGTACCATCTTCTGGGTTTCTCATGCATGTTTTCGATGTAGGAAGATGCCCTTGAACCTGGAGATTTGGGACCCATGCGATGGGTACCACGCAGTATTACTTTAAAGGGTCTGCGTTTGCTCACCCAACCTCACCAAACCTCTCAGCCCCAAGAGTGTCCACCCTTATGTCTCATCCAGCTGTGGGTCTAGATATGGTCAATCCAGGTTGCATCACAGCCCCTGAACTCATTGTGTAAGAATTTCTATCTCTTTCACTGTCGTTGTTTCATGGGTTTTTCAAAGTAATTTATTTTCATAATGGGGTTTAGCTGCTTTTCACGGCTGTGTTTATGCCGCTTTACACCCACTTGACACACTAACAGAGAGATATCAATACATAGGTTTTAAGATTATTACTAGTCAGATATATTCTTGTGCGGTGAATAGGGCGTGTTGAGTCCAGTTCTCTGAGCAAGGAGTAGGTCTTGTCTACTACATATTGGGTTTATGGAACGGTATCTGAGCTAATTTGATACCCTTGTTTTATGTATCACCCCACCTCACCTTTCCCGTTAAGCAGCCATAGTCTGTTTTCTGCATGTGTGACTCTGTTCTGTTTTGTAATTCAGTTCAAGTGTAACGGTTTTTACATTCCCTCTAAAAGTGATACCTTATGAGAAGTGTCCTTTTCTGTGTGACTTATTTCACTTAGAATCGTCGTACCTAAATCCACTCATCATGCTGCTACTAACCTTATGACATTGATTTCATGGCTGAGTGATATTCCATTGTACATGAGGACCACAACTTCTTTATCCATTTTTCTCTTTCCTTGGATATTTAAGGTGGAATGAAGTGGAGGTCCTTGTCAACAGAGCAGCCCTCAACTTTGGGGTGCTTGTGTCTTGCTGATTTTTCATTTTCCCAATTTATACCCCCATGAGTGGAAGTGCCCTATGCTCTCTAAGCTGTGTTTTTCAGATGTTTCAGGACACACCGTACACTTCTCCAGAGTGGCTGTTGGCAATTTACATCCCGCCCATCAGTGTAGCAAGGCTCCCATTTCTCCATGGCCTGTCCTGCATTTCTGGTTTTGACACTTTTTTCAGCATGGCCCTTTTGACCGATGGGAAGCGAGACTTCTTTGTAGCGCTGATTTGCCTTTCCAGGTTGCTTGGTTGGCCAAAAAGGGCGTATGCGTTTTTTCCTGAATATATTCAGGAAAAAACGCATACGCCCTTTTTGGCCAAGGGCATCATTGTCAACGTTTTGCTGCTTTTCATGTGCTTTAAAGGCGATTCGAATCTACCTCCTGAAATCTGTTTCCTGCAATTCTGCCTTGATTTCAAATCCTCTTCTTTGCCTTCCCTCAATATATTTGTGGACGAGAGTTATCATTTATAACTCTGCAGGTTTGTGAATTGCAGTGCCCTGGACCTCCATTTTACAACTCGCTTTTTTGGGAGCTGGCCGCAAAAGCGCAGGATGGCTTCAGGCCCTGTTCTGGTTCCGGGGGGCAGGCTGAGCCTGTGGTTACTTCTTCTTCCTGATGGGAAAATAGAGTGACCTGTGCCTGTCCCAACTCCAAGAGCTAGTCTCTCGTTGGTTCCCCGTCTTCCCGTTCATCCTCAGGACAAATTGCAACCTGTACGGAACAGGAGGTTAAAGGTGCTGATTTTCCAAGTAGGGAGATTGCTAGTAAAGCGGCTGGAATGGCGAACCCGGGCACAAGGAGATGAGAAATGAGGTGTGTTTTAGAAACCTTTCCCCATCACACGGTGTACTATCTTCTGGGTTTCTCATGCATGTTTTCGATGTAGGAAGATGCCCTTGAAGCTGGAGATTTGGGACCCATTCGATGGGTACCACGCAGTATTACTTTAAAGGGTCTGCGTTTGCTCACCCAACCTCACCAAACCTCTCAGCCCCAAGAGTGTCCACCCTTATGTCTCATCCAGCTGTGGGTCTAGATATGGTCAATCCAGGTTGCATCACAGCCCCTGAACGCATTGTGTAAGAATTTCTCTCTCTTTCACTGTCGTTGTTTCATGGGTTTTTCAAAGTAATTTATTTTCATAATGGGGTTTAGCTGCTTTTCACTGCTGTGTTTATGCCGCTTTACACCCACTTGACACACTAACAGAGAGATATCAATACATAGGTTTTAAGATTATTAATAGTCAGATATATTCTTGTGCGGTGAATAGGGCGTGTTGAGTCCAGTTCTCTGAGCAAGGAGTAGGTCTTGTCTATTACATATTGGGTTTATGGAACGGTATCTGAGCTAATTTGATACCCTTGTTTTATGTATCACCCCACCTCACCTTTCCCGTTAAGCAGCCATAGTCTGTTTTCTGCATGTGTGACTCTGTTCTGTTTTGTAATTCAGTTCAAGTGTAACGGTTTTTACATTCCCTCTAAAAGTGATACCTTATGAGAAGTGACCTTTTCTGTGTGACTTATTTCACTTAGAATCGTCGTACCTAAATCCACTCATCATGCTGCTACTAACCTTATGACATTGATTTCATGGCTGAGTGATATTCCATTGTACATAAGGACCACAACTTCTTTATCCATTTTTCTCTTTCCTGGGATATTTAAGGTGGAATGAAGTGGAGGTCCTTGTCAACAGAGCAGCCCTCAACTTTGGGGTGCTTGTGTCTTGCTGATTTTTCATTTTCCCAATTTATACCCCCATGAGTGGAAGTGCCCTATGCTCTCTAAGCTGTGTTTTTTAGATGTTTCAGGACTCACCGTACACTTCTCCAGAGTGGCTGTTGGCAATTTACATCCCGCCCATCAGTGTAGCAAGGCTCCCATTTCTCCATGGCCTGTCCTGCATTTCTGGTTTTGACACTTTTTTCAGCATGGCCCTTTTGACCGATGGGAAGCAAGACTTCTCTGTAGCGCTGATTTGCCTTTCCAGGTTGCTTGGTTGGCCAAAAAGGGCGTATGCGTTTTTTCCTGAATATATTCAGGAAAAAACGCATACGCCCTTTTTGGCCAAGGGCATCATTGTCAACGTTTTGCCGCTTTTCATGTGCTTTAAAGGCGATTCGTATCTACCTCCTGAAATCTGTTTCCTGCAATTCTGCCTTGATTTCAAATCCTCTTCTTTGCCTTCCCTCAATATATTTGTGGACGAGAGTTATCATTTATAACTCTGCAGGTTTGTGAATTGCAGTGCCCTGAACCTCCATTTTACAACTCGCTTTTTTGGGAGCTGGCCGCAAAAGCGCAGGATGGCTTCAGGCCCTGTTCTGGTTCCGGGGGGCAGGCTGAGCCTGTGGTTAATTCTTCTTCCTGATGGGAAAATAGAGTGACCTGTGCCTGTCCCGACACCAAGAGCTAGTCTCTCGTTGGTTCCCCGTCTTCCCGTTCATCCTCAGGACAAATTGCAACCTGTACGGAACAGGAGGTTAAAGGTGCTGATGCTCCAAGTAGGGAGATTGCTAGTAAATCGGCTGGAATGGCGAACCCGGGCACAAGGAGATGAGAAATGAGGTGCGTTTTAGAAACCTTTCCCCATCACACGGTGTACCATCTTCTGGGTTTCTCATGCATGTTTTCGATGTAGGAAGATGCCCTTGAAGCTGGAGATTTGGGACCCATGCGATGGGTAACACGCAGTATTACTTTAAAGGGTCTGCGTTTGCTCACCCAACCTCACCAAACCTCTCAGCCCCAAGAGTGTCCACCCTTATGTCTCATCCAGCTGTGGGTCTAGATATGGTCAATCCAGGTTGCATCACAGCCCCTGAACTCATTGTGTAAGAATTTCTGTCTCTTTCACTGTCGTTGTTTCATGGGTTTTTCAAAGTAATTTATTTTCATAATGGGGTTTAGCTGCTTTTCACGGCTGTGTTTATGCCGCTTTACACCCACTTGACACACTAACAGAGAGATATCAATACATAGGTTTTAAGATTATTACTAGTCAGATATATTCTTGTGCGGTGAATAGGGCGTGTTGAGTCCAGTTCTCTGAGCAAGGAGTAGGTCTTGTCTACTACATATTGGGTTTATGGAACGGTATCTGAGCTAATTTGATACCCTTGTTTTATGTATCACCCCACCTCACCTTTCCCGTTAAGCAGCCATAGTCTGTTTTCTGCATGTGTGACTCTGTTCTGTTTTGTAATTCAGTTCAAGTGTAACGGTTTTTACATTCCCTCTAAAAGTGATACCTTATGAGAAGTGTCCTTTTCTGTGTGACTTATTTCACTTAGAATCGTCGTACCTAAATCCACTCATCATGCTGCTACTAACCTTATGACATTGATTTCATGGCTGAGTGATATTCCATTGTACATAAGGACCACAACTTCTTTATCCATTTTTCTCTTTCCTGGGATATTTAAGGTGGAATGAAGTGGAGGTCCTTGTCAACAGAGCAGCCCTCAACTTTGGGGTGCTTGTGTCTTGCTGATTTTTCATTTTCCCAATTTATACCCCCATGAGTGGAAGTGCCCTATGCTCTCTAAGCTGTGTTTTTCAGATGTTTCAGGACTCACCGGACACTTCTCCAGAGTGGCTCTTGGCAATTTACATCCCGCCCATCAGTGTAGCAAGGCTCCCATTTCTCCATGGCCTGTCCTGCATTTCTGGTTTTGACACTTTTTTCAGCATGGCCCTTTTGACGGATGGGAAGCGAGACTTCTCTGTAGCGCTGATTTGCCTTTCCAGGTTGCTTGGTTGGCCAAAAAGGGCGTATGCGTTTTTTCCTGAATATATTCAGGAAAAAACGCATACGCCCTTTTTGGCCAAGGGCATCATTGTCAACGTTTTGCCGCTTTTCATGTGCTTTAAAGGCGATTCGTATCTACCTCCTGAAATCTGTTTCGTGCAATTCTGCCTTGATTTCAAATCCTCTTCTTTGCCTTCCCTCAATATATTTGTGGACGAGAGTTATCATTTATAACTCTGCAGGTTTGTGAATTGCAGTGCCCTGAACCTCCATTTTACAACTCGCTTTTTTGGGAGCTGGCCGCAAAAGCGCAGGATGGCTTCAGGCCCTGTTCTGGTTCCGGGGGGCAGGCTGAGCCTGTGGTTAATTCTTCTTCCTGATGGGAAAATAGAGTGACCTGTGCCTGTCCCGACACCAAGAGCTAGTCTCTCGTTGGTTCCCCGTCTTCCCGTTCATCCTCAGGACAAATTGCAACCTGTACGGAACAGGAGGTTAAAGGTGCTGATGCTCCAAGTAGGGAGATTGCTAGTAACGCGGCTGGAATGGCGAACCCGGGCACAAGGAGATGAGAAATGAGGTGCGTTTTAGAAACCTTTCCCCATCACACGGTGTACCATCTTCTGGGTGTCTCATGCATGTTTTCGATGTAGGAAGATGCCCTTGAACCTGGAGATTTGGGACCCATGCGATGGGTACCACGCAGTATTACTTTAAAGGGTCTGCGTTTGCTCACCCAACCTCACCAAACCTCTCAGCCCCAAGAGTGTCCACCCTTATGTCTCATCCAGCTGTGGGTCTAGATATGGTCAATCCAGGTTGCATCACAGCCCCTGAATTCATTGTGTAAGAATTTCTGTCTCTTTCACTGTCGTTGTTTCATGGGTTTTTCAAAGTAATTTATTTTCATAATGGGGTTTAGCTGCTTTTCACGGCTGTGTTTATGCCGCTTTACACCCACTTGACACACTAACAGAGAGATATCAATACATAGGTTTTAAGATTATTACTAGTCAGATATATTCTTGTGCGGTGAATAGGGCGTGTTGAGTCCAGTTCTCTGAGCAAGGAGTAGGTCTTGTCTACTACATATTGGGTTTATGGAACGGTATCTGAGCTAATTTGATACCCTTGTTTTATGTATCACCCCACCTCACCTTTCCCGTTAAGCAGCCATAGTCTGTTTTCTGCATGTGTGACTCTGTTCTGTTTTGTAATTCAGTTCAAGTGTAACGGTTTTTACATTCCCTCTAAAAGTGATACCTTATGAGAAGTGTCCTTTTCTGTGTGACTTATTTCACTTAGAATCGTCGTACCTAAATCCACTCATCATGCTGCTACTAACCTTATGACATTGATTTCATGGCTGAGTGATATTCCATTGTACATAAGGACCACAACTTCTTTATCCATTTTTCTCTTTCCTTGGATATTTAAGGTGGAATGAAGTGGAGGTCCTTGTCAACAGAGCAGCCCTCAACTTTGGGGTGCTTGTGTCTTGCTGATTTTTAATTTTCCCAATTTATACCCCCATGAGTGGAAGTGCCCTATGCTCTCTAAGCTGTGTTTTTCAGATGTTTCAGGACACACCGTACACTTCTCCAGAGTGGCTGTTGGCAATTTACATCCCGCCCATCAGTGTAGCAAGGCTCTCATTTCTCCATGGCCTGTCCTGCATTTCTGGTTTTGACACTTTTTTCAGCATGGCCCTTTTGACCGATGGGAAGCGAGACTTCTCTGTAGCGCTGATTTGCCTTTCCAGGTTGCTTGGTTGGCCAAAAAGGGCGTATGCGTTTTTTCCTGAATATATTCAGGAAAAAACGCATACGCCCTTTTTGGCCAAGGGCATCATTGTCAACATTTTGCCGCTTTTCATGTGCTTTAAAGGCCATTCGAATCTACCTCCTGAAATCTGTTTCGTGCAATTCTGCCTTGATTGCAAATCCTCTTCTTTGCCTTCCCTCAATATATTTGTGGATGAGAGTTATCATTTATAACTCTGCAGGTTTGTGAATTGCAGTGCCCTGAACCTCCATTTTACAACTCGCTTTTTTGGGAGCTGGCCGCAAAAGCGCAGGATGGCTTCAGGCCCTGTTTTGGTTCCGGGGGGCAGGCTGAGCCTGTGGTTAATTCTTCTTCCTGATGGGAAAATAGAGTGACCTGTGCCTGTCCCAACACCAAGAGCTAGTCTCTCGTTGGTTCCCCGTCTTCCCGTTCATCCTCAGGACAAATTGCAACCTGTACGGAACAGGAGGTTAAAGGTGCTGATGCTCCAAGTAGGGAGATTGCTAGTAAAGCGGCTGGAATGGCGAACCCGGGCACAAGGAGATGAGAAATGAGGTGCGTTTTAGAAACCTTTCCCCATCACACGGTGTACTATCTTCTGGGTTTCTCATGCATGTTTTCGATGTAGGAAGATGCCCTTGAAGCTGGAGATTTGGGACCCATTCGATGGGTACCACGAAGTATTACTTTAAAGGGTCTGCGTTTGCTCACCCAACCTCACCAAACCTCTCAGCCCCAAGAGTGTCCACCCTTATGTCTCATCCAGCTGTCGGTCTAGATATGGTCAATCCAGGTTGCATCACAGCCCCTGAACGCATTGTGTAAGAATTTCTCTCTCTTTCACTGTCGTTGTTTCATGGGTTTTTCAAAGTAATTTATTTTCATAATGGGGTTTAGCTGCTTTTCACGGCTGTGTTTATGCCGCTTTACACCTACTTGACACACTAACAGAGAGATATCAATACATAGGTTTTAAGATTATTACTAGTCAGATATATTCTTGTGCGGTGAATAGGGCGTGTTGAGTCCAGTTCTCTGAGCAAGGAGTAGGTCTTGTCTACTACATATTGGGTTTATGGAACGGTATCTGAGCTAATTTGATACCCTTGTTTTATGTATCACCCCACCTCACCTTTCCCGTTAAGCAGCCATAGTCTGTTTTCTGCATGTGTGACTCTGTTCTGTTTTGTAATTCAGTTCAAGTGTAACGGTTTTGACATTCCCTCTATAAGTGATACCTTATGAGAAGTGTCCTTTTCTGTGTGACTTATTTCACTTAGAATCGTCGTACCTAAATCCACTCATCATGCTGCTACTAACCTTATGACATTGATTTCATGGCTGAGTGATATTCCATTGTACATAAGGACCACAACTTCTTTATCCATTTTTCTCTTTCCTTGGATATTTAAGGTGGAATGAAGTGGAGGTCTTTGTCAACAGAGCAGCCCTCAACTTTGGGGTGCTTGTGTCTTGCTGATTTTTTATTTTCCCAATTTATACCCCCATGAGTGGAAGTGCCCTATGCTCTCTAAGCTGTGTTTTTTAGATGTTTCAGGACTCACCGTACACTTCTCCAGAGTGGCTGTTGGCAATTTACATCCCGCCCATCAGTGTAGCAAGGCTCCCATTTCTCCATGGCCTGTCCTGCATTTCTGGTTTTGACACTTTTTTCAGCATGGCCCTTTTGACTGATGGGAAGCGAGACTTCTCTGTAGCGCTGATTTGCCTTTCCAGGTTGCTTGGTTGGCCAAAAAGGGCGTATGCGTTTTTTCCTGAATATATTCAGGAAAAAACGCATACGCCCTTTTTGGCCAAGGGCATCATTGTCAACGTTTTGCCGCTTTTCATGTTCTTTAAAGGCGATTCGTATCTACCTCCTGAAATCTGTTCCGTGCAATTCTGCCTTGATTTCAAATCCTCTTCTTTGCCTTCCCTCAATATATTTGTGGACGAGAGTTATCATTTATAACTCTGCAGGTTTGTGAATTGCAGTGCCCTGAACCTCCATTTTACCACTCGCTTTTTTGGGAGCTGGCCGCAAAAGCGCAGGATGGCTTCAGGCCCTGTTCTGGTTCCGGGGGGCAGGCTGAGCCTGTGGTTAATTCTTCTTCCTGATGGGAAAATAGAGTGACCTGTGCCTGTCCCGACACCAAGAGCTAGTCTCTCGTTGGTTCCCCGTCTTCCCGTTCATCCTCAGGACAAATTGCAACCTGTACGGAACAGGAGGTTAAAGGTGCTGATGCTCCAAGTAGGGAGATTGCTAGTAAAGCGGCTGGAATGGCGAACCCGGGCACAAGGAGATGAGAAATGAGGTGCGTTTTAGAAACCTTTCCCCATCACACGGTGTACCATCTTCTGGGTTTCTCATGCATGTTTTCGATGTAGGAAGATGCCCTTGAAGCTGGAGATTTGGGACCCATGCGATGGGTACCACGCAGTATTACTTTAAAGGGTCTGTGTTTGCTCACCCAACCTCACCAATCCTCTCAGCCCCAAGAGTGTCCACCCTTATGTCTCATCTAGCTGTGGGTCTAGATATGGTCAATCCAGGTTGCATCACAGCCCCTGAACGCATTGTGTAAGAATTTCTATCTCTTTCACTGTCGTTGTTTCATGGGTTTTTCAAAGTAATTTATTTTCATAATGGGGTTTAGCTGATTTTCACGGCTGTGTTTATGCCGCTTTACACCCACTTGACACACTAACAGAGAGATATCAATACATAGGTTTTAAGATTATTACTAGTCAGATATATTCTTGTGCGGTGAATAGGGCGTGTTGAGTCCAGTTCTCTGAGCAAGGAGTAGGTCTTGTCTATTACATATTGGGTTTATGGAACGGTATCTGAGCTAATTTGATACCCTTGTTTTATGTATCACCCCACCTCACCTTTCCCGTTAAGCAGCCATAGTGTGTTTTCTGCATGTGTGACTCTGTTCTGTTTTGTAATTCAGTTCAAGTGTAACGGTTTTTACATTCCCTCTATCAGTGATACCTTATGAGAAGTGTCCTTTTCTGTGTGACTTATTTCACTTAGAATCGTCGTACCTAAATCCACTCATCATGCTGCTACTAACCTTATGACATTGATTTCATGGCTGAGTGATATTCCATTGTACATAAGGACCACAACTTCTTTATCCATTTTTCTCTTTCCTGGGATATTTAAGGTGGAATGAAGTGGAGGTCCTTGTCAACAGAGCAGCCCTAAATTTTGGGGTGCTTGTGTCTTGCTGATTTTTCATTTTCCCAATTTATACCCCCATGAGTGGAAGTGCCCTATGCTCTCTAAGATGTGTTTTTCAGATGTTTCAGGACACACCGTACACTTCTCCAGAGTGGCTGTTGGCAATTTACATCCCGCCCATCAGTGTAGCAAGGCTCCCATTTCTGCATGGCCTGTACTGCATTTCTGGTTTTGACACTTTTTTCATCATGGCCCTTTTGACCAATGGGAAGCGAGACTTCTCTGTAGCGCTGATTTGCCTTTCCAGGTTGCTTGGTTGGCCAAAAAGGGCGTATGCGTTTTTTCCTGAATATATTCAGGAAAAAACGCATACGCCCTTTTTGGCCAAGGGCATCATTGTCAACGTTTTGCCGCTTTTCATGTGCTTTAAAGGCGATTCGTATCTACCTCCTGAAATCTGTTTCGTGCAATTCTGCCTTGATTTCAAATCCTCTTCTTTGCCTTCCCTCAATATATTTGTGGACGAGAGTTATCATTTATAACTCTGCAGGTTTGTGAATTGCAGTGCCCTGAACCTCCATTTTACAACTCGCTTTTTTGGGAGCTGGCCGCAAAAGCGCAGGATGGCTTCAGGCCCTGTTCTGGTTCCGGGGGGCAGGCTGAGCCTGTGGTTAATTCTTCTTCCTGATGGGAAAATAGAGTGACCTGTGCCTGTCCCGACACCAAGAGCTAGTCTCTCGTTGGTTCCCCGTCTTCCCGTTCATCCTCAGGACAAATTGCAACCTGTACGGAACAGGAGGTTAAAGGTGCTGATGCTCCAAGTAGGGAGATTGCTAGTAAAGCGGCTGGAATGGCGAACCCGGGCACAAGGAGATGAGAAATGAGGTGCGTTTTAGAAACCTTTCCCCATCACACGGTGTACCATCTTCTGGGTTTCTCATGCATGTTTTCGATGTAGGAAGATGCCCTTGAAGCTGGAGATTTGGGACCCATGCGATGGGTACCACGCAGTATTACTTTAAAGGGTCTGCGTTTGCTCACCCAACCTCACCAATCCTCTCAGCCCCAAGAGTGTCCACCCTTATGTCTCATCTAGCTGTGGGTCTAGATATGGTCAATCCAGGTTGCATCACAGCCCCTGAACTCATTGTGTAAGAATTTCTATCTCTTTCACTGTCGTTGTTTCATGGGTTTTTCAAAGTAATTTATTTTCATAATGGGGTTTAGCTGATTTTCACGGCTGTGTTTATGCCGCTTTACACCCACTTGACACACTAACAGAGAGATATCAATACATAGGTTTTAAGATTATTACTAGTCAGATATATTCTTGTGCAGTGAATAGGGCGTGTTGAGTCCAGTTCTCTGAGCAAGGAGTAGGTCTTGTCTACTACATATTGGGTTTATGGAATGGTATCTGAGCTAATTTGATACCCTTGTTTTATGTATCACCCCACCTCACCTTTCCCGTTAAGCAGCCATAGTCTGTTTTCTGCATGTGTGACTCTGTTCTGTTTTGTAATTCAGTTCAAGTGTAACGGTTTTTACATTCCCTCTAAAAGTGATACCTTATGAGAAGTGTCCTTTTCTGTGTGACTTATTTCACTTAGAATCGTCGTACTTAAATCCACTCATCATGCTGCTACTAACCTTATGACACTGATTTCATGGCTGAGTGATATTCCATTGTACATAAGGACCACAACTTCTTTATCCATTTTTCTCTTTCCTGGGATATTTAAGGTGGAATGAAGTGGAGGTCCTTGTCAACAGAACAGCCCTAAACTTTGGGGTGCTTGTGTCTTGCTGATTTTTCATTTTCCCAATTTATACCCCCATGAGTGGAAGTGCCCTATGCTCTCTAAGCTGTGTTTTTCAGATGTTTCAGGACACACCGTACACTTCTCCAGAGTGGCTGTTGGCAATTTACATCCCGCCTATCAGTGTAGCAAGGCTCTCATTTCTCCATGGCCTGTCCTGCATTTCTGGTTTTGACACATTTTTCAGCATGGCCCTTTTGACCGATGGGAAGTGAGACTTCTTTGTAGCGCTGATTTGCCTTTCCAGGTTGCTTGGTTGGCCAAAAAGGGCGTATGCGTTTTTTCCTGAATATATTCAGGAAAAAACGCATACGCCCTTTTTGGCCAAGGGCATCATTGTCAACATCTTGCCGCTTTTCATGTGCTTTAAAGGCGATTCGAATCTACCTCCTGAAATCTGTTTCCTGCAATTCTGCCTTGATTTCAAATCCTCTTCTTTGCCTTCCCTCAATATATTTGTGGACGAGAGTTATCATTTATAACTCTGCAGGTTTGTGAATTGCAGTGCCCTGAACCTCCATTTTACAACTCGCTTTTTTGGGAGCTGGCCGCAAAAGCGCAGGATGGCTTCAGGCCCTGTTCTGGTTCCGGGGGGCAGGCTGAGCCTGTGGTAAATTCTTCTTCCTGATGGGAAAATAGAGTGACCTGTGCCTGTCCCAACACCAACAGCTAGTCTCTCGTTGGTTCCCCGTCTTCCCGTTCATCCTCAGGACAAATTGCAACCTGTACGGAACAGGAGGTTAAAGGTGCTGATGCTCCAAGTAGGGAGATTGCTAGTAAAGTGGCTGGAATGGCGAACCCGGGCACAAGGAGATGAGAAATGAGGTGCGTTTTAGAAACCTTTCCCCATCACACGGTGTACCATCTTCTGGGTTTCTCATGCATGTTTTTGATGTAGGAAGATGCCCTTGAACCTGGAGATTTCGGACCCATGCGATGGGTACCACGCAGTATTACTTTAAAGGGTCTGCGTTTGCTCACCCAACCTCACCAATCCTCTCAGCCCCAAGAGTGTCCACCCTTATGTCTCATCCAGCTGTGGGTCTAGATATGGTCAATCCAGGTTGCATCACAGCCCCTGAACTCATTGTGTAAGAATTTCTATCTCTTTCACTGTCGTTGTTTCATGGGTTTTTCAAAGTAATTTATTTTCATAATGGGGTTTAGCTGCTTTTCACGGCTGTGTTTATGCCGCTTTACACCCACTTGACACACTAACAGAGAGATATCAATACATAGGTTTTAAGTTTATTACTAGTCAGATATATTCTTGTGCGGTGAATAGGGCGTGTTGAGTCCAGTTCTCTGAGCAAGGAGTAGGTCTTGTCTACTACATATTGGGTTTATGGAATGGTATCTGAGCTAATTTGATACCCTTGTTTTATGTATCACCCCACGTCACCTTTCCCGTTAAGCAGCCATAGTGTGTTTTCTGCATGTGTGACTCTGTTCTGTTTTGTAATTCAGTTCAAGTGTAACGGTTTTTACATTCCCTCTATCAGTGATACCTTATGAGAAGTGTCCTTTTCTGTGTGACTTATTTCACTTAGAATCGTCGTACTTAAATCCACTCATCATGCTGCTACTAACCTTATGACATTGATTTCATGGCTGAGTGATATTCCATTGTACATAAGGACCACAACTTCTTTATCCATTTTTCTCTTTCCTGGGATATTTAAGGTGGAATGAAGTGGAGGTCCTTGTCAACAGAACAGCCCTAAACTTTGGGGTGCTTGTGTCTTGCTGATTTTTCATTTTCCCAATTTATACCCCCATGAGTGGAAGTGCCCTATGCTCTCTAAGCTGTGTTTTTCAGATGTTTCAGGACACACCGTACACTTCTCCAGAGTGGCTGTTGGCAATTTACATCCCGCCCATCAGTGTAGCAAGGCTCCCATTTCTCCATGGCCTGTCCTGCATTTCTGGTTTTGACACATTTTTCAGCATGGCCCTTTTGACCGATGGGAACTGAGACTTCTTTGTAGCGCTGATTTGCCTTTCCAGGTTGCTTGGTTGGCCAAAAAGGGCGTATGCGTTTTTTCCTGAATATATTCAGGAAAAAACGCATACGCCCTTTTTGGCCAAGGGCATCATTGTCAACATCTTGCCGCTTTTCATGTGCTTTAAAGGCGATTCGAATCTACCTCCTGAAATCTGTTTCGTGCAATTCTGCCTTGATTTCAAATCCTCTTCTTTGCCTTCCCTCAATATATTTGTGGACGAGAGTTATCATTTATAACTCTGCAGGTTTGTGAATTGCAGTGCCCTGAACCTCCATTTTACAACTCGCTTTTTTGGGAGCTGGCCGCAAAAGCGCAGGATGGCTTCAGGCCCTGTTCTGGTTCCGGGGGGCAGGCTGAGCCTGTGGTTAATTCTTCTTCCTGATGGGAAAATAGAGTGACCTGTGCCTGTCCCAACACCAAGAGCTAGTCTCTCGTTGGTTCCCCATCTTCCCGTTCATCCTCAGGACAAATTGCAACCTGTACGGAACAAGAGGTTAAAGGTGCTGATGCTCCAAGTAGGGAGATTGCTAGTAAAGCGGCTGGAATGGCGAACCCGGGCACAAGGAGATGAGAAATGAGGTGCTTTTTAGAAACCTTTCCCCATCACATGGTGTACCATCTTCTGGGTTTCTCATGCATGTTTTCGATGTAGGAAGATGCCCTTGAAGCTGGAGATTTGGGACCCATTCGATGGGTACCACGAAGTATTACTTTAAAGGGTCTGCGTTTGCTCACCCAACCTCACCAAACCTCTCAGCCCCAAGAGTGTCCACCCTTATGTCTCATCCAGCTGTGGGTCTAGATATGGTCAATCCAGGTTGCATCACAGCCCCTGAACGCATTGTGTAAGAATTTCTCTCTCTTTCACTGTCGTTGTTTCATGGGTTTTTCAAAGTAATTTATTTTCATAATGGGGTTTAGCTGCTTTTCACGGCTGTGTTTATGCCGCTTTACACCCACTTGACACACTAACAGAGAGATATCAATACATAGGTTTTAAGATTATTACTAGTCAGATATATTCTTGTGCGGTGAATAGGGCGTGTTGAGTCCAGTTCTCTGAGCAAGGAGTAGGTCTTCTCTACTACATATTGGGTTTATGGAACGGTATCTGAGCTAATTTGATACCCTTGTTTTATGTATCACCCCACCTCACCTTTCCCGTTAAGCAGCCATAGTCTGATTTCTGCATGTGTGACTCTGTTCTGTTTTGTAATTCAGTTCAAGTGTAACGGTTTTTACATTCCCTCTAAAAGTGATACCTTATGAGAAGTGTCCTTTTCTGTGTGACTTATTTCACTTAGAATCGTCGTACCTAAATCCACTCATCATGCTGCTACTAACCTTATGACATTGATTTCATGGCTGAGTGATATTCCATTGTACATAAGGACCACAACTTCTTTATCCATTTTTCTCTTTCCTGGGATATTGAAGGTGGAATGAAGTGGAGGTCCTTGTCAACAGAGCAGCCCTCAACTTTGGGGTGCTTGTGTCTTGCTGATTTTTCATTTTCCCAATTTATACCCCCATGAGTGGAAGTGCCCTATGCTCTCTAAGCTGTGTTTTTTAGATGTTTCAGGACTCACCGTACACTTCTCCAGAGTGGCTGTTGGCAATTTACATCCCGCCCATCAGTGTAGCAAGGCTCCCATTTCTCCATGGCCTGTCCTGCATTTCTGGTTTTGACACTTTTTTCAGCATGGCCCTTTTGACCGATGGGAAGCGAGACTTCTCTGTAGCGCTGATTTGCCTTTCCAGGTTGCTTGGTTGGCCAAAAAGGGCGTATGCGTTTTTTCCTGAATATATTCAGGAAAAAACGCATACGCCCTTTTTGGCCAAGGGCATCATTGTCAACGTTTTGCCGCTTTTCATGTGCTTTAAAGGCGATTCGTATCTACCTCCTGAAATCTGTTTCGTGCAATTCTGCCTTGATTTCAAATCCTCTTCTTTGCCTTCCCTCAATATATTTGTGGACGAGAGTTATCATTTATAACTCTGCAGGTTTGTGAATTGCAGTGCCCTGAACCTCCATTTTACAACTCGCTTTTTTTGGGAGCTGGCCGCAAAAGCGCAGGATGGCTTCAGGCCCTGCTCTGGTTCCGGGGTCAGGCTGAGCCTGTGGTTAATTCTTCTTCCTGATGGGAAAATAGAGTGACCTGTGCCTGTCCCGACACCAAGAGCTAGTCTCTCGTTGGTTCCCCGTCTTCCCGTTCATCCTCAGGACAAATTGCAACCTGTACGGAACAGGAGGTTAAAGGTGCTGATGCTCCAAGTAGGGAGATTGCTAGTAAAGTGGCTGGAATGGCGAACCCGGGCACAAGGAGATGAGAAATGAGGTGCGTTTTAGAAACCTTTCCCCATCACACGGTGTACCATCTTCTGGGTTTCTCATGCATGTTTTTGATGTAGGAAGATGCCCTTGAACCTGGAGATTTCGGACCCATGCGATGGGTACCACGCAGTATTACTTTAAAGGGTCTGCGTTTGCTCACCCAACCTCACCAATCCTCTCAGCCCCAAGAGTGTCCACCCTTATGTCTCATCCAGCTGTGGGTCTAGATATGGTCAATCCAGGTTGCATCACAGCCCCTGAACTCATTGTGTAAGAATTTCTATCTCTTTCACTGTCGTTGTTTCATGGGATTTTCAAAGTAATTTATTTTCATAATGGGGTTTAGCTGCTTTTCACGGCTGTGTTTATGCCGCTTTACACCCACTTGACACACTAACAGAGAGATATCAATACATAGGTTTTAAGTTTATTACTAGTCAGATATATTCTTGTGCGGTGAATAGGGCGTGTTGAGTCCAGTTCTCTGAGCAAGGAGTAGGTCTTGTCTACTACATATTGGGTTTATGGAATGGTATCTGAGCTAATTTGATACCCTTGTTTTATGTATCACCCCACGTCACCTTTCCCGTTAAGCAGCCATAGTGTGTTTTCTGCATGTGTGACTCTGTTCTGTTTTGTAATTCAGTTCAAGTGTAACGGTTTTTACATTCCCTCTATCAGTGATACCTTATGAGAAGTGTCCTTTTCTGTGTGACTTATTTCACTTAGAATCGTCGTACTTAAATCCACTCATCATGCTGCTACTAACCTTATGACATTGATTTCATGGCTGAGTGATATTCCATTGTACATAAGGACCACAACTTCTTTATCCATTTTTCTCTTTCCTGGGATATTTAAGGTGGAATGAAGTGGAGGTCCTTGTCAACAGAACAGCCCTAAACTTTGGGGTGCTTGTGTCTTGCTGATTTTTCATTTTCCCAATTTATACCCCCATGAGTGGAAGTGCCCTATGCTCTCTAAGCTGTGTTTTTCAGATGTTTCAGGACACACCGTACACTTCTCCAGAGTGGCTGTTGGCAATTTACATCCCGCCCATCAGTGTAGCAAGGCTCCCATTTCTCCATGGCCTGTCCTGCATTTCTGGTTTTGACACATTTTTCAGCATGGCCCTTTTGACCGATGGGAACTGAGACTTCTTTGTAGCGCTGATTTGCCTTTCCAGGTTGCTTGGTTGGCCAAAAAGGGCGTATGCGTTTTTTCCTGAATATATTCAGGAAAAAACGCATACGCCCTTTTTGGCCAAGGGCATCATTGTCAACATCTTGCCGCTTTTCATGTGCTTTAAAGGCGATTCGAATCTACCTCCTGAAATCTGTTTCCTGCAATTCTGCCTTGATTTCAAATCCTCTTCTTTGCCTTCCCTCAATATATTTGTGGACGAGAGTTATCATTTATAACTCTGCAGGTTTGTGAATTGCAGTGCCCTGAACCTCCATTTTACAACTCGCTTTTTTGGGAGCTGGCCGCAAAAGCGCAGGATGGCTTCAGGCCCTGTTCTGGTTCCGGGGGGCAGGCTGAGCCTGTGGTTAATTCTTCTTCCTGATGGGAAAATAGAGTGACCTGTGCCTGTCCCAACACCAAGAGCTAGTCTCTCGTTGGTTCCCCATCTTCCCGTTCATCCTCAGGACAAATTGCAACCTGTACGGAACAGGAGGTTAAAGGTGCTGATGCTCCAAGTAGGGAGATTGCTAGTAAAGCGGCTGGAATGGCAAACCCGGGCACAAGGAGATGAGAAATGAGGTGCGTTTTAGAAACCTTTCCCCATCACACGGTGTATCATCTTCTGGGTTTCTCATGCATGTTTTCGATGTAGGAAGATGCCCTTGAAGCTGGAGATTTGGGACCCATTCGATGGGTACGACGAAGTATTACTTTAAAGGGTCTGCGTTTGCTCACCCAACCTCACCAAACCTCTCAGCCCCAAGAGTGTCCACCCTTATGTCTCATCCAGCTGTGGGTCTAGATATGGTCAATCCAGGTTGCATCACAGCCCCTGAACGCATTGTGTAAGAATTTCTCTCTCTTTCACTGTCGTTGTTTCATGGGTTTTTCAAAGTAATTTATTTTCATAATGGGGTTTAGCTGCTTTTCACTGCTGTGTTTATGCCGCTTTACACCCACTTGATACACTAACAGAGAGATATCAATACATAGGTTTTAAGATTATTACTAGTCAGATATATTCTTGTGCGGTGAATAGGGCGTGTTGAGTCCAGTTCTCTGAGCAAGGAGTAGGTCTTGTCTATTACATATTGGGTTTATGGAACGGTATCTGAGCTAATTTGATACCCTTGTTTTATGTATCACCCCACCTCACCTTTCCCGTTAAGCAGCCATAGTGTGTTTTCTGCATGTGTGACTCTGTTCTGTTTTGTAATTCAGTTCAAGTGTAACGGTTTTTACATTCCCTCTATCAGTGATACCTTATGAGAAGTGTCCTTTTCTGTGTGACTTATTTCACTTAGAATCGTCGTACCTAAATCCACTCATCATGCTGCTACTAACCTTATGACATTGATTTCATGGCTGAGTGATATTCCATTGTACATAAGGACCACAACTTCTTTATCCATTTTTCTCTTTCCTGGGATATTGAAGGTGGAATGAAGTGGAGGTCCTTGTCAACAGAGCAGCCCTCAACTTTGGGGTGCTTGTGTCTTGCTGATTTTTCATTTTCCCAATTTATACCCCCATGAGTGGAAGTGCCCTATGCTCTCTAAGATGTGTTTTTCAGATGTTTCAGGACACACCGTACACTTCTCCAGAGTGGCTGTTGGCAATTTACATCCCGCCCATCAGTGTAGCAAGGCTCCCATTTCTGCATGGCCTGTACTGCATTTCTGGTTTTGACACTTTTTTCATCATGGCCCTTTTGACCGATGGGAAGCGAGACTTCTCTGTAGCGCTGATTTGCCTTTCCAGGTTGCTTGGTTGGCCAAAAAGGGCGTATGCGTTTTTTCCTGAATATATTCAGGAAAAAACGCATACGCCCTTTTTGGCCAAGGGCATCATTGTCAACGTTTTGCCGCTTTTCATGTGCTTTAAAGGCGATTCGTATCTACCTCCTG
Organism: Balaenoptera borealis; assembly: GCF_965194805.1. Lineage (NCBI taxonomy): Eukaryota > Metazoa > Chordata > Mammalia > Artiodactyla > Balaenopteridae > Balaenoptera > Balaenoptera borealis. Next base: position 716,300 of record NW_028123921.1, read on the forward strand.
AAATCTGTTTCCTGCAATTCTGCCTTGATTTCAAATCCTCTTCTTTGCCTTCCCTCAATATATTTGTGGACGAGAGTTATCATTTATAACTCTGCAGGTTTGTGAATTGCAGTGCCCTGAACCTCCATTTTACAACTCGCTTTTTTGGGAGCTGGCCGCAAAAGCGCAGGATGGCTTCAGGCCCTGTTCTGGTTCCGGGAGGCAGGCTGAGCCTGTGGTTAATTCTTCTTCCTGATGGGAAAATAGAGTGACCTGTGCCTGTCCCGACACCAAGAGCTAGTCTCTCGTTGGTTCCCCATCTTCCCGTTCATCCTCAGGACAAATTGCAACCTGTACGGAACAAGAGGTTAAAGGTGCTGATGTTCCAAGTAGGGAGATTGCTAGTAAAGCGGCTGGAATGGCGAACCCGGGCACAAGGAGATGAGAAATGAGGTGCTTTTTAGAAACCTTTCCCCATCACACGGTGTACCATCTTCTGGGTTTCTCATGCATGTTTTCGATGTAGGAAGATGCCCTTGAAGCTGGAGATTTGGGACCCATTCGATGGGTACCACGAAGTATTACTTTAAAGGGTCTGCGTTTGCTCACCCAACCTCACCAAACCTCTCAGCCCCAAGAGTGTCCACCCTTATGTCTCATCCAGCTGTGGGTCTAGATATGGTCAATCCAGGTTGCATCACAGCCCCTGAACGCATTGTGTAAGAATTTCTCTCTCTTTCACTGTCGTTGTTTCATGGGTTTTTCAAAGTAATTTATTTTCATAATGGGGTTTAGCTGCTTTTCACGGCTGTGTTTATGCCGCTTTACACCCACTTGACACACTAACAGAGAGATATCAATACATAGGTTTTAAGATTATTACTAGTCAGATATATTCTTGTGCGGTGAATAGGGCGTGTTGAGTCCAGTTCTCTGAGCAAGGAGTAGGTCTTCTCTACTACATATTGGGTTTATGGAACGGTATCTGAGCTAATTTGATACCCTTGTTTTATGTATCACCCCACCTCACCTTTCCCGTTAAGCAGCCATAGTCTGATTTCTGCATGTGTGACTCTGTTCTGTTTTGTAATTCAGTTCAAGTGTAACGGTTTTTACATTCCCTCTAAAAGTGATACCTTATGAGAAGTGTCCTTTTCTGTGTGACTTATTTCACTTAGAATCGTCGTACCTAAATCCACTCATCATGCTGCTACTAACCTTATGACATTGATTTCATGGCTGAGTGATATTCCATTGTACATAAGGACCACAACTTCTTTATCCATTTTTCTCTTTCCTGGGATATTGAAGGTGGAATGAAGTGGAGGTCCTTGTCAACAGAGCAGCCCTCAACTTTGGGGTGCTTGTGTCTTGCTGATTTTTCATTTTCCCAATTTATACCCCCATGAGTGGAAGTGCCCTATGCTCTCTAAGCTGTGTTTTTTAGATGTTTCAGGACTCACCGTACACTTCTCCAGAGTGGCTGTTGGCAATTTACATCCCGCCCATCAGTGTAGCAAGGCTCCCATTTCTCCATGGCCTGTCCTGCATTTCTGGTTTTGACACTTTTTTCAGCATGGCCCTTTTGACCGATGGGAAGCGAGACTTCTCTGTAGCGCTGATTTGCCTTTCCAGGTTGCTTGGTTGGCCAAAAAGGGCGTATGCGTTTTTTCCTGAATATATTCAGGAAAAAACGCATACGCCCTTTTTGGCCAAGGGCATCATTGTCAACGTTTTGCCGCTTTTCATGTGCTTTAAAGGCGATTCGTATCTACCTCCTGAAATCTGTTTCGTGCAATTCTGCCTTGATTTCAAATCCTCTTCTTTGCCTTCCCTCAATATATTTGTGGACGAGAGTTATCATTTATAACTCTGCAGGTTTGTGAATTGCAGTGCCCTGAACCTCCATTTTACAACTCGCTTTTTTTGGGAGCTGGCCGCAAAAGCGCAGGATGGCTTCAGGCCCTGCTCTGGTTCCGGGGTCAGGCTGAGCCTGTGGTTAATTCTTCTTCCTGATGGGAAAATAGAGTGACCTGTGCCTGTCCCGACACCAAGAGCTAGTCTCTCGTTGGTTCCCCGTCTTCCCGTTCATCCTCAGGACAAATTGCAACCTGTACGGAACAGGAGGTTAAAGGTGCTGATGCTCCAAGTAGGGAGATTGCTAGTAAAGTGGCTGGAATGGCGAACCCGGGCACAAGGAGATGAGAAATGAGGTGCGTTTTAGAAACCTTTCCCCATCACACGGTGTACCATCTTCTGGGTTTCTCATGCATGTTTTTGATGTAGGAAGATGCCCTTGAACCTGGAGATTTCGGACCCATGCGATGGGTACCACGCAGTATTACTTTAAAGGGTCTGCGTTTGCTCACCCAACCTCACCAATCCTCTCAGCCCCAAGAGTGTCCACCCTTATGTCTCATCCAGCTGTGGGTCTAGATATGGTCAATCCAGGTTGCATCACAGCCCCTGAACTCATTGTGTAAGAATTTCTATCTCTTTCACTGTCGTTGTTTCATGGGTTTTTCAAAGTAATTTATTTTCATAATGGGGTTTAGCTGCTTTTCACGGCTGTGTTTATGCCGCTTTACACCCACTTGACACACTAACAGAGAGATATCAATACATAGGTTTTAAGTTTATTACTAGTCAGATATATTCTTGTGCGGTGAATAGGGCGTGTTGAGTCCAGTTCTCTGAGCAAGGAGTAGGTCTTGTCTACTACATATTGGGTTTATGGAATGGTATCTGAGCTAATTTGATACCCTTGTTTTATGTATCACCCCACGTCACCTTTCCCGTTAAGCAGCCATAGTGTGTTTTCTGCATGTGTGACTCTGTTCTGTTTTGTAATTCAGTTCAAGTGTAACGGTTTTTACATTCCCTCTATCAGTGATACCTTATGAGAAGTGTCCTTTTCTGTGTGACTTATTTCACTTAGAATCGTCGTACTTAAATCCACTCATCATGCTGCTACTAACCTTATGACATTGATTTCATGGCTGAGTGATATTCCATTGTACATAAGGACCACAACTTCTTTATCCATTTTTCTCTTTCCTGGGATATTTAAGGTGGAATGAAGTGGAGGTCCTTGTCAACAGAACAGCCCTAAACTTTGGGGTGCTTGTGTCTTGCTGATTTTTCATTTTCCCAATTTATACCCCCATGAGTGGAAGTGCCCTATGCTCTCTAAGCTGTGTTTTTCAGATGTTTCAGGACACACCGTACACTTCTCCAGAGTGGCTGTTGGCAATTTACATCCCGCCCATCAGTGTAGCAAGGCTCCCATTTCTCCATGGCCTGTCCTGCATTTCTGGTTTTGACACATTTTTCAGCATGGCCCTTTTGACCGATGGGAACTGAGACTTCTTTGTAGCGCTGATTTGCCTTTCCAGGTTGCTTGGTTGGCCAAAAAGGGCGTATGCGTTTTTTCCTGAATATATTCAGGAAAAAACGCATACGCCCTTTTTGGCCAAGGGCATCATTGTCAACATCTTGCCGCTTTTCATGTGCTTTAAAGGCGATTCGAATCTACCTCCTGAAATCTGTTTCCTGCAATTCTGCCTTGATTTCAAATCCTCTTCTTTGCCTTCCCTCAATATATTTGTGGACGAGAGTTATCATTTATAACTCTGCAGGTTTGTGAATTGCAGTGCCCTGAACCTCCATTTTACAACTCGCTTTTTTGGGAGCTGGCCGCAAAAGCGCAGGATGGCTTCAGGCCCTGTTCTGGTTCCGGGGGGCAGGCTGAGCCTGTGGTTAATTCTTCTTCCTGATGGGAAAATAGAGTGACCTGTGCCTGTCCCAACACCAAGAGCTAGTCTCTCGTTGGTTCCCCATCTTCCCGTTCATCCTCAGGACAAATTGCAACCTGTACGGAACAGGAGGTTAAAGGTGCTGATGCTCCAAGTAGGGAGATTGCTAGTAAAGCGGCTGGAATGGCAAACCCGGGCACAAGGAGATGAGAAATGAGGTGCGTTTTAGAAACCTTTCCCCATCACACGGTGTATCATCTTCTGGGTTTCTCATGCATGTTTTCGATGTAGGAAGATGCCCTTGAAGCTGGAGATTTGGGACCCATTCGATGGGTACGACGAAGTATTACTTTAAAGGGTCTGCGTTTGCTCACCCAACCTCACCAAACCTCTCAGCCCCAAGAGTGTCCACCCTTATGTCTCATCCAGCTGTGGGTCTAGATATGGTCAATCCAGGTTGCATCACAGCCCCTGAACGCATTGTGTAAGAATTTCTCTCTCTTTCACTGTCGTTGTTTCATGGGTTTTTCAAAGTAATTTATTTTCATAATGGGGTTTAGCTGCTTTTCACTGCTGTGTTTATGCCGCTTTACACCCACTTGATACACTAACAGAGAGATATCAATACATAGGTTTTAAGATTATTACTAGTCAGATATATTCTTGTGCGGTGAATAGGGCGTGTTGAGTCCAGTTCTCTGAGCAAGGAGTAGGTCTTGTCTATTACATATTGGGTTTATGGAACGGTATCTGAGCTAATTTGATACCCTTGTTTTATGTATCACCCCACCTCACCTTTCCCGTTAAGCAGCCATAGTGTGTTTTCTGCATGTGTGACTCTGTTCTGTTTTGTAATTCAGTTCAAGTGTAACGGTTTTTACATTCCCTCTATCAGTGATACCTTATGAGAAGTGTCCTTTTCTGTGTGACTTATTTCACTTAGAATCGTCGTACCTAAATCCACTCATCATGCTGCTACTAACCTTATGACATTGATTTCATGGCTGAGTGATATTCCATTGTACATAAGGACCACAACTTCTTTATCCATTTTTCTCTTTCCTGGGATATTGAAGGTGGAATGAAGTGGAGGTCCTTGTCAACAGAGCAGCCCTCAACTTTGGGGTGCTTGTGTCTTGCTGATTTTTCATTTTCCCAATTTATACCCCCATGAGTGGAAGTGCCCTATGCTCTCTAAGATGTGTTTTTCAGATGTTTCAGGACACACCGTACACTTCTCCAGAGTGGCTGTTGGCAATTTACATCCCGCCCATCAGTGTAGCAAGGCTCCCATTTCTGCATGGCCTGTACTGCATTTCTGGTTTTGACACTTTTTTCATCATGGCCCTTTTGACCGATGGGAAGCGAGACTTCTCTGTAGCGCTGATTTGCCTTTCCAGGTTGCTTGGTTGGCCAAAAAGGGCGTATGCGTTTTTTCCTGAATATATTCAGGAAAAAACGCATACGCCCTTTTTGGCCAAGGGCATCATTGTCAACGTTTTGCCGCTTTTCATGTGCTTTAAAGGCGATTCGTATCTACCTCCTGAAATCTGTTTCGTGCAATTCTGCCTTGATTTCAAATCCTCTTCTTTGCCTTCCCTCAATATATTTGTGGACGAGAGTTATCATTTATAACTCTGCAGGTTTGTGAATTGCAGTGCCCTGAACCTCCATTTTACAACTCGCTTTTTTGGGAGCTGGCCGCAAAAGTGCAGGATGGCTTCAGGCCCTGTTCTGGTTCCGGGAGGCAGGCTGAGCCTGTGGTTAATTCTTCTTCCTGATGGGAAAATAGAGTGACCTGTGCCTGTCCCGACACCAAGAGCTAGTCTCTCGTTGGTTCCCCATCTTCCCGTTCATCCTCAGGACAAATTGCAACCTGTACGGAACAAGAGGTTAAAGGTGCTGATGCTCCAAGTAGGGAGATTGCTAGTAAAGCGGCTGGAATGGCGAACCCGGGCACAAGGAGATGAGAAATGAGGTGCTTTTTAGAAACCTTTCCCCATCACATGGTGTACCATCTTCTGGGTTTCTCATGCATGTTTTCGATGTAGGAAGATGCCCTTGAAGCTGGAGATTTGGGACCCATTCGATGGGTACCACGAAGTATTACTTTAAAGGGTCTGCGTTTGCTCACCCAACCTCACCAAACCTCTCAGCCCCAAGAGTGTCCACCCTTATGTCTCATCCAGCTGTGGGTCTAGATATGGTCAATCCAGGTTGCATCACAGCCCCTGAACGCATTGTGTAAGAATTTCTCTCTCTTTCACTGTCGTTGTTTCATGGGTTTTTCAAAGTAATTTATTTTCATAATGGGGTTTAGCTGCTTTTCACTGCTGTGTTTATGCCGCTTTACACCCACTTGACACACTAACAGAGAGATATCAATACATAGGTTTTAAGATATTACTAGTCAGATATATTCTTGTGCGGTGAATAGGGCGTGTTGAGTCCAGTTCTCTGAGCAAGGAGTAGGTCTTCTCTACTACATATTGGGTTTATGGAACGGTATCTGAGCTAATTTGATACCCTTGTTTTATGTATCACCCCACCTCACCTTTCCCGTTAAGCAGCCATAGTGTGTTTTCTGCATGTGTGACTCTGTTCTGTTTTGTAATTCAGTTCAAGTGTAACGGTTTTTACATTCCCTCTAAAAGTGATACCTTATGAGAAGTGTCCTTTTCTGTGTGACTTATTTCACTTAGAATCGTCGTACCTAAATCCACTCATCATGCTGCTACTAACCTTATGACATTGATTTCATGGCTGAGTGATATTCCATTGTACATAAGGACCACAACTTCTTTATCCATTTTTCTCTTTCCTGGGATATTGAAGGTGGAATGAAGTGGAGGTCCTTGTCAACAGAGCAGCCCTCAACTTTGGGGTGCTTGTGTCTTGCTGATTTTTCATTTTCCCAATTTATACCCCCATGAGTGGAAGTGCCCTAGGCTCTCTAAGCTGTGTTTTTTAGATGTTTCAGGACTCACCGTACACTTCTCCAGAGTGGCTGTTGGCAATTTACATCCCGCCCATCAGTGTAGCAAGGCTCCCATTTCTCCATGGCCTGTCCTGCATTTCTGGTTTTGACACTTTTTTCAGCATGGCCCTTTTGACCGATGGGAAGCGAGACTTCTCTGTAGCGCTGATTTGCCTTTCCAGGTTGCTTGGTTGGCCAAAAAGGGCGTATGCGTTTTTTCCTGAATATATTCAGGAAAAAACGCATACGCCCTTTTTGGCCAAGGGCATCATTGTCAACGTTTTGCCGCTTTTCATGTGCTTTAAAGGCGATTCGTATCTACCTCCTGAAATCTGTTTCGTGCAATTCTGCCTTGATTTCAAATCCTCTTCTTTGCCTTCCCTCAATATATTTGTGGACGAGAGTTATCATTTATAACTCTGCAGGTTTGTGAATTGCAGTGCCCTGAACCTCCATTTTACAACTCGCTTTTTTTGGGAGCTGGCCGCAAAAGCGCAGGATGGCTTCAGGCCCTGCTCTGGTTCCGGGGTCAGGCTGAGCCTGTGGTTAATTCTTCTTCCTGATGGGAAAATAGAGTGACCTGTGCCTGTCCCGACACCAAGAGCTAGTCTCTCGTTGGTTCCCCGTCTTCCCGTTCATCCTCAGGACAAATTGCAACCTGTACGGAACAGGAGGTTAAAGGTGCTGATGCTCCAAGTAGGGAGATTGCTAGTAAAGCGGCTGGAATGGCGAACCCGGGCACAAGGAGATGAGAAATGAGGTGCGTTTTAGAAACCTTTCCCCATCACACGGTGTACCATCTTCTGGGTTTCTCATGCATGTTTTTGATGTAGGAAGATGCCCTTGAACCTGGAGATTTCGGACCCATGCGATGGGTACCACGCAGTATTACTTTAAAGGGTCTGCGTTTGCTCACCCAACCTCACCAATCCTCTCAGCCCCAAGAGTGTCCACCCTTATGTCTCATCTAGCTGTGGGTCTAGATATGGTCAATCCAGGTTGCATCACAGCCCCTGAACTCATTGTGTAAGAATTTCTATCTCTTTCACTGTCGTTGTTTCATGGGTTTTTCAAAGTAATTTATTTTCATAATGGGGTTTAGCTGCTTTTCACGGCTGTGTTTATGCCGCTTTACACCCACTTGACACACTAACAGAGAGATATCAATACATAGGTTTTAAGATTATTACTAGTCAGATATATTCTTGTGCGGTGAATAGGGCGTGTTGAGTCCAGTTCTCTGAGCAAGGAGTAGGTCTTGTCTACTACATATTGGGTTTATGGAATGGTATCTGAGCTAATTTGATACCCTTGTTTTATGTATCACCCCACCTCACCTTTCCCGTTAAGCAGCCATAGTCTGTTTTCTGCATGTGTGACTCTGTTCTGTTTTGTAATTCAGTTCAAGTGTAACGGTTTTTACATTCCCTCTATCAGTGATACCTTATGAGAAGTGTCCTTTTCTGTGTGACTTATTTCACTTAGAATCGTCGTACTTAAATCCACTCATCATGCTGCTACTAACCTTATGACATTGATTTCATGGCTGAGTGATATTCCATTGTACATAAGGACCACAACTTCTTTATCCATTTTTCTCTTTCCTGGGATATTTAAGGTGGAATGAAGTGGAGGTCCTTGTCAACAGAACAGCCCTAAACTTTGGGGTGCTTGTGTCTTGCTGATTTTTCATTTTCCCAATTTATACCCCCATGAGTGGAAGTGCCCTATGCTCTCTAAGCTGTGTTTTTCAGATGTTTCAGGACACACCGTACACTTCTCCAGAGTGGCTGTTGGCAATTTACATCCCGCCCATCAGTGTAGCAAGGCTCCCATTTCTCCATGGCCTGTCCTGCATTTCTGGTTTTGACACATTTTTCAGCATGGCCCTTTTGACCGATGGGAACTGAGACTTCTTTGTAGCGCTGATTTGCCTTTCCAGGTTGCTTGGTTGGCCAAAAAGGGCGTATGCGTTTTTTCCTGAATATATTCAGGAAAAAACGCATACGCCCTTTTTGGCCAAGGGCATCATTGTCAACATCTTGCCGCTTTTCATGTGCTTTAAAGGCGATTCGAATCTACCTCCTGAAATCTGTTTCCTGCAATTCTGCCTTGATTTCAAATCCTCTTCTTTGCCTTCCCTCAATATATTTGTGGACGAGAGTTATCATTTATAACTCTGCAGGTTTGTGAATTGCAGTGCCCTGAACCTCCATTTTACAACTCGCTTTTTTGGGAGCTGGCCGCAAAAGCGCAGGATGGCTTCAGGCCCTGTTCTGGTTCCGGGGGGCAGGCTGAGCCTGTGGTTAATTCTTCTTCCTGATGGGAAAATAGAGTGACCTGTGCCTGTCCCAACACCAAGAGCTAGTCTCTCGTTGGTTCCCCATCTTCCCGTTCATCCTCAGGACAAATTGCAACCTGTACGGAACAGGAGGTTAAAGGTGCTGATGCTCCAAGTAGGGAGATTGCTAGTAAAGCGGCTGGAATGGCAAACCCGGGAACAAGGAGATGAGAAATGAGGTGCGTTTTAGAAACCTTTCCCCATCACACGGTGTATCATCTTCTGGGTTTCTCATGCATGTTTTCGATGTAGGAAGATGCCCTTGAAGCTGGAGATTTGGGACCCATTCGATGGGTACGACGAAGTATTACTTTAAAGGGTCTGCGTTTGCTCACCCAACCTCACCAAACCTCTCAGCCCCAAGAGTGTCCACCCTTATGTCTCATCCAGCTGTGGGTCTAGATATGGTCAATCCAGGTTGCATCACAGCCCCTGAACGCATTGTGTAAGAATTTCTCTCTCTTTCACTGTCGTTGTTTCATGGGTTTTTCAAAGTAATTTATTTTCATAATGGGGTTTAGCTGCTTTTCACTGCTGTGTTTATGCCGCTTTACACCCACTTGACACACTAACAGAGAGATATCAATACATAGGTTTTAAGATTATTACTAGTCAGATATATTCTTGGGGGTGAATAGGGCGTGTTGAGTCCAGTTCTCTGAGCAATGAGTAGGTCTTGTCTACTACATATTGGGTTTATGGAACGGTATCTGAGCTAATTTGATACCCTTGTTTTATGTATCACCCCACCTCACCTTTCCCGTTAAGCAGCCATAGTCTGTTTTCTGCATGTGTGACTCTGTTCTGTTTTGTAATTCAGTTCAAGTGTAATGGTTTTTACATTCCCTCTAAAAGTGATACCTTATGAGAAGTGTCCTTTTCTGTGTGACTTATTTCACTTAGAATCGTCGTACCTAAATCCACTCATCATGCTGCTACTAACCTTATGACATTGATTTCATGGCTGAGTGATATTCCATTGTACATAAGGACCACAACTTCTTTATCCATTTTTCTCTTTCCTTGGATATTTAAGGTGGAATGAACTGGAGGTCCTTGTCAACAGAGCAGCCCTCAACTTTGGGGTGCTTGTGTCTTGCTGATTTTTCATTTTCCCAATTTATACCCCCATGAGTGGAAGTGCCCTATGCTCTCTAAGCTGTGTTTTTTAGATGTTTCAGGACTCACCGTACACTTCTCCAGAGTGGCTGTTGGCAATTTACATCCCGCCCATCAGTGTAGCAAGGCTCCCATTTCTCCATGGCCTGTCCTGCATTTCTGGTTTTGACACTTTTTTCAGCATGGCCCTTTTGACCGATGGGAAGCGAGACTTCTCTGTAGCGCTGATTTGCCTTTCCAGGTTGCTTGGTTGGCCAAAAAGGGCGTATGCGTTTTTTCCTGAATATATTCAGGAAAAAACGCATACGCCCTTTTTGGCCAAGGGCATCATTGTCAACGTTTTGCCGCTTTTCATGTGCTTTAAAGGCGATTCGAATCTACCTCCTGAAATCTGTTTCGTGCAATTCTGCCTTGATTTCAAATCCTCTTCTTTGCCTTCCCTCAATATATTTGTGGACGAGAGTTATCATTTATAACTCTGCAGGTTTCTGAATTGCAGTGCCCTGAAGCTCCATTTTACAAATCGCTTTTTTGGGAGCTGGCCGCAAAAGCGCAGGATGGCTTCAGGCCCTGTTCTGGTTCCGGGGGGCAGGCTGAGCCTGTGGTTAATTCTTCTTCCTGATGGGAAAATAGAGTGACCTGTGCCTGTCCCGACACCAAGAGCTAGTCTCTCGTTGGTTCCCCGTCTTCCCGTTCATCCTCAGGACAAATTGCAACCTGTACGTAACAGGAGGTTAAAGGTGCTGATGCTCAAAGTAGGGAGATTGCTAGTAACGCGGCTGGAATGGCGAACCCGGGCACAAGGAGATGAGAAATGAGGTGCGTTTTAGAAACCTTTCCCCATCACACGGTGTACCATCTTCTGGGTTTCTCATGCATGTTTTCGATGTAGGAAGATGCCCTTGAACCTGGAGATTTGGGACCCATGCGATGGGTACCACGCAGTATTACTTTAAAGGGTCTGCGTTTGCTCACCCAACCTCACCAAACCTCTCAGCCCCAAGAGTGTCCACCCTTATGTCTCATCCAGCTGTGGGTCTAGATATGGTCAATCCAGGTTGCATCACAGCCCCTGAACTCATTGTGTAAGAATTTCTGTCTCTTTCACTGTCGTTGTTTCATGGGTTTTTCAAAGTAATTTATTTTCATAATGGGGTTTAGCTGCTTTTCACGGCTGTGTTTATGCCGCTTTACACCCACTTGACACACTAACAGAGAGATATCAATACATAGGTTTTAAGATTATTACTAGTCAGATATATTCTTGTGCGGTGAATAGGGCGTGTTGAGTCCAGTTCTCTGAGCAAGGAGTAGGTCTTGTCTACTACATATTGGGTTTATGGAACGGTATCTGAGCTCATTTGATACCCTTGTTTTATGTATCACCCCACCTCACCTTTCCCGTTAAGCAGCCATAGTGTGTTTTCTGCATGTTTGACTCTGTTCTGTTTTGTAATTCAGTTCAAGTGTAACGGTTTTTACATTCCCTCTATCAGTGATACCTTATGAGAAGTGTCCTTTTCTGTGTGACTTATTTCACTTAGAATCGTCGTACCTAAATCCACTCATCATGCTGCTACTAACCTTATGACATTGATTTCCTGGCTGAGTGATATTCCATTGTACATAAGGACCACAACTTCTTTATCCATTTTTCTCTTTCCTGGGATATTGAAAGTGGAATGAAGTGGAGGTCCTGGTCAACAGAGCAGCCCTCAACTTTGGGGTGCTTGTGTCTTGCTGATTTTTCATTTTCCCAATTTATACCCCCATGAGTGGAAGTGCCCTATGCTCTCTAAGCTGTGTTTTTCAGATGTTTCAGGACACACAGTACACTTCTCCAGAGTGGCTGTTGGCAATTTACATCCCGCCCATCAGTGTAGCAAGGCTCCCATTTCTCCATGGCCTGTCCTGCATTTCTGGTTTTGACACTTTTTTCAGCATGGCCCTTTTGACCGATGGGAAGCGAGACTTCTTTGTAGCGCTGATTTGCCTCTCCAGGTTCCTTGGTTGGCCAAAAAGGGCGTATGCGTTTTTTCCTGAATATATTCAGGAAAAAACGTATACGCCCTTTTTGGCCAAGGGCATCATTGTCAACATTTTGCTGCTTTTCATGTGCTTTAAAGGCGATTCGAATCTACCTCCTGAAATCTGTTTCCTGCAATTCTGCCTTGATTTCAAATCCTCTTCTTTGCCTTCCCTCAATATATTTGTGGACGAGAGTTATCATTTATAACTCTGCAGGTTTGTGAATTGCAGTGCCCTGAACCTCCATTTTACAACTCGCTTTTTTGGGAGCTGGCCGCAAAAGCGCAGGATGGCTTCAGGCCCTGTTCTGGTTCCGGGGGGCAGGCTGAGCCTGTGGTTAATTCTTCTTCCTGATGGGAAAATAGAGTGACCTGTGCCTGTCCCAACACCAAGAGCTAGTCTCTCGTTGGTTCCCCGTCTTCCCGTTCATCCTCAGGACAAATTGCAACCTGTACGGAACAGGAGGTTAAAGGTGCTGATTTTCCAAGTAGGGAGATTGCTAGTAAAGCGGCTGGAATGGCGAACCCGGGCACAAGGAGATGAGAAATGAGGTGCGTTTTAGAAACCTTTCCCCATCACACGGTGTACCATCTTCTGGGTTTCTCATGCATGTTTTCGATGTAGGAAGATGCCCTTGAAGCTGGAGATTTGGGACCCATGCGATGGGTACCACGCAGTATTACTTTAAAGGGTCTGCGTTTGCTCACCCAACCTCACCAAACCTCTCAGCCCCAAGAGTGTCCACCCTTATGTCTCATCCAGCTGTGGGTCTAGATATGTTCAATCCAGGTTGCATCACAGCCCCTGAACTCATTGTGTAAGAATTTCTATCTCTTTCACTGTCGTTGTTTCATGGGTTTTTCAAAGTAATTTATTTTCATAATGGGGTTTAGCTGCTTTTCACGGCTGTGTTTATGCCGCTTTACACCCACTTGACACACTAACAGAGAGATATCAATACATAGGTTTTACGATTATTATTAGTCAGATATATTCTTGTGCGGTGAATAGGGCGTGTTGAGTCCAGTTCTCTGAGCAAGGAGTAGGTCTTGTCTATTACATATTGGGTTTATGGAACGGTATCTGAGCTAATTTGATACCCTTGTTTTATGTATCACCCCACCTCACCTTTCCCGTTAAGCAGCCATAGTGTGTTTTCTGCATGTGTGACTCTGTTCTGTTTTGTAATTCAGTTCAAGTGTAACGGTTTTTACATTCCCTCTATCAGTGATACCTTATGAGAAGTGTCCTTTTCTGTGTGACTTATTTCACTTAGAATCGTCGTACCTAAATCCACTCATCATGCTGCTACTAACCTTATGACATTGATTTCATGGCTGAGTGATATTCCATTGTACATAAGGACCACAACTTCTTTATCCATTTTTCTCTTTCCTGGGATATTGAAGGTGGAATGAAGTGGAGGTCCTTGTCAACAGAGCAGCCCTCAACTTTGGGGTGCTTGTGTCTTGCTGATTTTTCATTTTCCCAATTTATACCCCCATGAGTGGAAGTGCCCTATGCTCTCTAAGATGTGTTTTTCAGATGTTTCAGGACACACCGTACACTTCTCCAGAGTGGCTGTTGGCAATTTACATCCCGCCCATCAGTGTAGCAAGGCTCCCATTTCTGCATGGCCTGTACTGCATTTCTGGTTTTGACACTTTTTTCATCATGGCCCTTTTGACCGATGGGAAGCGAGACTTCTCTGTAGCGCTGATTTGCCTTTCCAGGTTGCTTGGTTGGCCAAAAAGGGCGTATGCGTTTTTTCCTGAATATATTCAGGAAAAAACGCATACGCCCTTTTTGGCCAAGGGCATCATTGTCAACGTTTTGCCGCTTTTCATGTGCTTTAAAGGCGATTCGTATCTACCTCCTGAAATCTGTTTCCTGCAATTCTGCCTTGATTTCAAATCCTCTTCTTTGCCTTCCCTCAATATATTTGTGGACGAGAGTTATCATTTATAACTCTGCAGGTTTGTGAATTGCAGTGTCCTGAACCTCCATTTTACAACTCGCTTTTTTGGGAGCTGGCCGCAAAAGCGCAGGATGGCTTCAGGCCCTGTTCTGGTTCCGGGAGGCAGGCTGAGCCTGTGGTTAATTCTTCTTCCTGATGGGAAAATAGAGTGACCTGTGCCTGTCCCGACACCAAGAGCTAGTCTCTCGTTGGTTCCCCATCTTCCCGTTCATCCTCAGGACAAATTGCAACCTGTACGGAACAAGAGGTTAAAGGTGCTGATGCTCCAAGTAGGGAGATTGCTAGTAAAGCGGCTGGAATGGCGAACCCGGGCACAAGGAGATGAGAAATGAGGTGCTTTTTAGAAACCTTTCCCCATCACATGGTGTACCATCTTCTGGGTTTCTCATGCATGTTTTCGATGTAGGAAGATGCCCTTGAAGCTGGAGATTTGGGACCCATTCGATGGGTACCACGAAGTATTACTTTAAAGGGTCTGCGTTTGCTCACCCAACCTCACCAAACCTCTCAGCCCCAAGAGTGTCCACCCTTATGTCTCATCCAGCTGTGCGTCTAGATATGGTCAATCCAGGTTGCATCACAGCCCCTGAACGCATTGTGTAAGAATTTCTCTCTCTTTCACTGTCGTTGTTTCATGGGTTTTTCAAAGTAATTTATTTTCATAATGGGGTTTAGCTGCTTTTCACTGCTGTGTTTATGCCGCTTTACACCCACTTGACACACTAACAGAGAGATATCAATACATAGGTTTTAAGATATTACTAGTCAGATATATTCTTGTGCGGTGAATAGGGCGTGTTGAGTCCAGTTCTCTGAGCAAGGAGTAGGTCTTCTCTACTACATATTGGGTTTATGGAACGGTATCTGAGCTAATTTGATACCCTTGTTTTATGTATCACCCCACCTCACCTTTCCCGTTAAGCAGCCATAGTCTGATTTCTGCATGTGTGACTCTGTTCTGTTTTGTAATTCAGTTCAAGTGTAACGGTTTTTACATTCCCTCTAAAAGTGATACCTTATGAGAAGTGTCCTTTTCTGTGTGACTTATTTCACTTAGAATCGTCGTACCTAAATCCACTCATCATGCTGCTACTAACCTTATGACATTGATTTCATGGCTGAGTGATATTCCATTGTACATAAGGACCACAACTTCTTTATCCATTTTTCTCTTTCCTGGGATATTGAAGGTGGAATGAAGTGGAGGTCCTTGTCAACAGAGCAGCCCTCAACTTTGGGGTGCTTGTGTCTTGCTGATTTTTCATTTTCCCAATTTATACCCCCATGAGTGGAAGTGCCCTATGCTCTCTAAGCTGTGTTTTTTAGATGTTTCAGGACTCACCGTACACTTCTCCAGAGTGGCTGTTGGCAATTTACATCCCGCCCATCAGTGTAGCAAGGCTCCCATTTCTCCATGGCCTGTCCTGCATTTCTGGTTTTGACACTTTTTTCAGCATGGCCCTTTTGACCGATGGGAAGCGAGACTTCTCTGTAGCGCTGATTTGCCTTTCCAGGTTGCTTGGTTGGCCAAAAAGGGCGTATGCGTTTTTTCCTGAATATATTCAGGAAAAAACGCATACGCCCTTTTTGGCCAAGGGCATCATTGTCAACGTTTTGCCGCTTTTCATGTGCTTTAAAGGCGATTCGTATCTACCTCCTGAATTCTGTTTCGTGCAATTCTGCCTTGATTTCAAATCCTCTTCTTTGCCTTCCCTCAATATATTTGTGGACGAGAGTTATCATTTATAACTCTGCAGGTTTGTGAATTGCAGTGCCCTGAACCTCCATTTTACAACTCGCTTTTTTTGGGAGCTGGCCGCAAAAGCGCAGGATGGCTTCAGGCCCTGCTCTGGTTCCAGGGTCAGGCTGAGCCTGTGGTTAATTCTTCTTCCTGATGGGAAAATAGAGTGACCTGTGCCTGTCCCGACACCAAGAGCTAGTCTCTCGTTGGTTCCCCGTCTTCCCGTTCATCCTCAGGACAAATTGCAACCTGTACGGAACAGGAGGTTAAAGGTGCTGATGCTCCAAGTAGGGAGATTGCTAGTAAAGCGGCTGGAATGGCGAACCCGGGCACAAGGAGATGAGAAATGAGGTGCGTTTTAGAAACCTTTCCCCATCACACGGTGTACCATCTTCTGGGTTTCTCATGCATGTTTTTGATGTAGGAAGATGCCCTTGAACCTGGAGATTTCGGACCCATGCGATGGGTACCACGCAGTATTACTTTAAAGGGTCTGCGTTTGCTCACCCAACCTCACCAATCCTCTCAGCCCCAAGAGTGTCCACCCTTATGTCTCATCTAGCTGTGGGTCTAGATATGGTCAATCCAGGTTGCATCACAGCCCCTGAACTCATTGTGTAAGAATTTCTATCTCTTTCACTGTCGTTGTTTCATGGGTTTTTCAAAGTAATTTATTTTCATAATGGGGTTTAGCTGCTTTTCACGGCTGTGTTTATGCCGCTTTACACCCACTTGACACACTAACAGAGAGATATCAATACATAGGTTTTAAGATTATTACTAGTCAGATATATTCTTGTGCGGTGAATAGGGCGTGTTGAGTCCAGTTCTCTGAGCAAGGAGTAGGTCTTGTCTACTACATATTGGGTTTATGGAATGGTATCTGAGCTAATTTGATACCCTTGTTTTATGTATCACCCCACCTCACCTTTCCCGTTAAGCAGCCATAGTGTGTTTTCTGCATGTGTGACTCTGTTCTGTTTTGTAATTCAGTTCAAGTGTAACGGTTTTTACATTCCCTCTATCAGTGATACCTTATGAGAAGTGTCCTTTTCTGTGTGACTTATTTCACTTAGAATCGTCGTACTTAAATCCACTCATCATGCTGCTACTAACCTTATGACATTGATTTCATGGCTGAGTGATATTCCATTGTACATAAGGACCACAACTTCTTTATCCATTTTTCTCTTTCCTGGGATATTTAAGGTGGAATGAAGTGGAGGTCCTTGTCAACAGAACAGCCCTAAACTTTGGGGTGCTTGTGTCTTGCTGATTTTTCATTTTCCCAATTTATACCCCCATGAGTGGAAGTGCCCTATGCTCTCTAAGCTGTGTTTTTCAGATGTTTCAGGACACACCGTACACTTCTCCAGAGTGGCTGTTGGCAATTTACATCCCGCCCATCAGTGTAGCAAGGCTCCCATTTCTCCATGGCCTGTCCTGCATTTCTGGTTTTGACACATTTTTCAGCATGGCCCTTTTGACCGATGGGAACTGAGACTTCTTTGTAGCGCTGATTTGCCTTTCCAGGTTGCTTGGTTGGCCAAAAAGGGCGTATGCGTTTTTTCCTGAATATATTCAGGAAAAAACGCATACGCCCTTTTTGGCCAAGGGCATCATTGTCAACATCTTGCCGCTTTTCATGTGCTTTAAAGGCGATTCGAATCTACCTCCTGAAATCTGTTTCCTGCAATTCTGCCTTGATTTCAAATCCTCTTCTTTGCCTTCCCTCAATATATTTGTGGACGAGAGTTATCATTTATAACTCTGCAGGTTTGTGAATTGCAGTGCCCTGAAGCTCCATTTTACAACTCGCTTTTTTGGGAGCTGGCCGCAAAAGCGCAGGATGGCTTCAGGCCCTGTTCTGGTTCCGGGGGGCAGGCTGAGCCTGTGGTTAATTCTTCTTCCTGATGGGAAAATAGAGTGACCTGTGCCTGTCCCAACACCAAGAGCTAGTCTCTCGTTGGTTCCCCATCTTCCCGTTCATCCTCAGGACAAATTGCAACCTGTACGGAACAGGAGGTTAAAGGTGCTGATGCTCCAAGTAGGGAGATTGCTAGTAAAGCGGCTGGAATGGCAAACCCGGGAACAAGGAGATGAGAAATGAGGTGCGTTTTAGAAACCTTTCCCCATCACACGGTGTATCATCTTCTGGGTTTCTCATGCATGTTTTCGATGTAGGAAGATGCCCTTGAAGCTGGAGATTTGGGACCCATTCGATGGGTACGACGAAGTATTACTTTAAAGGGTCTGCGTTTGCTCACCCAACCTCACCAAACCTCTCAGCCCCAAGAGTGTCCACCCTTATGTCTCATCCAGCTGTGGGTCTAGATATGGTCAATCCAGGTTGCATCACAGCCCCTGAACGCATTGTGTAAGAATTTCTCTCTCTTTCACTGTCGTTGTTTCATGGGTTTTTCAAAGTAATTTATTTTCATAATGGGGTTTAGCTGCTTTTCACTGCTGTGTTTATGCCGCTTTACACCCACTTGACACACTAACAGAGAGATATCAATACATAGGTTTTAAGATTATTACTAGTCAGATATATTCTTGGGGGTGAATAGGGCGTGTTGAGTCCAGTTCTCTGAGCAATGAGTAGGTCTTGTCTACTACATATTGGGTTTATGGAACGGTATCTGAGCTAATTTGATACCCTTGTTTTATGTATCACCCCACCTCACCTTTCCCGTTAAGCAGCCATAGTCTGTTTTCTGCATGTGTGACTCTGTTCTGTTTTGTAATTCAGTTCAAGTGTAATGGTTTTTACATTCCCTCTAAAAGTGATACCTTATGAGAAGTGTCCTTTTCTGTGTGACTTATTTCACTTAGAATCGTCGTACCTAAATCCACTCATCATGCTGCTACTAACCTTATGACATTGATTTCATGGCTGAGTGATATTCCATTGTACATAAGGACCACAACTTCTTTATCCATTTTTCTCTTTCCTTGGATATTTAAGGTGGAATGAACTGGAGGTCCTTTTCAACAGAGCAGCCCTCAACTTTGGGGTGCTTGTGTCTTGCTGATTTTTCATTTTCCCAATTTATACCCCCATGAGTGGAAGTGCCCTATGCTCTCTAAGCTGTGTTTTTTAGATGTTTCAGGACTCACCGTACACTTCTCCAGAGTGGCTGTTGGCAATTTACATCCCGCCCATCAGTGTAGCAAGGCTCCCATTTCTCCATGGCCTGTCCTGCATTTCTGGTTTTGACACTTTTTTCAGCATGGCCCTTTTGACCGATGGGAAGCGAGACTTCTCTGTAGCGCTGATTTGCCTTTCCAGGTTGCTTGGTTGGCCAAAAAGGGCGTATGCGTTTTTTCCTGAATATATTCAGGAAAAAACGCATACGCCCTTTTTGGCCAAGGGCATCATTGTCAACGTTTTGCCGCTTTTCATGTGCTTTAAAGGCGATTCGTATCTACCTCCTGAAATCTGTTTCGTGCAATTCTGCCTTGATTTCAAATCCTCTTCTTTGCCTTCCCTCAATATATTTGTGGACGAGAGTTATCATTTATAACTCTGCAGGTTTCTGAATTGCAGTGCCCTGAAGCTCCATTTTACAACTCGCTTTTTTGGGAGCTGGCCGCAAAAGCGCAGGATGGCTTCAGGCCCTGTTCTGGTTCCGGGGGCCAGGCTGAGCCTGTGGTTAATTCTTCTTCCTGATGGGAAAATAGAGTGACCTGTGCCTGTCCCGACACCAAGAGCTAGTCTCTCGTTGGTTCCCCGTCTTCCCGTTCATCCTCAGGACAAATTGCAACCTGTACGTAACAGGAGGTTAAAGGTGCTGATGCTCCAAGTAGGGAGATTGCTAGTAACGCGGCTGGAATGGCGAACCCGGGCACAAGGAGATGAGAAATGAGGTGCGTTTTAGAAACCTTTCCCCATCACACGGTGTACCATCTTCTGGGTTTCTCATGCATGTTTTCGATGTAGGAAGATGCCCTTGAACCTGGAGATTTGGGACCCATGCGATGGGTACCACGCAGTATTACTTTAAAGGGTCTGCGTTTGCTCACCCAACCTCACCAAACCTCTCAGCCCCAAGAGTGTCCACCCTTATGTCTCATCCAGCTGTGGGTCTAGATATGGTCAATCCAGGTTGCATCACAGCCCCTGAACTCATTGTGTAAGAATTTCTGTCTCTTTCACTGTCGTTGTTTCATGGGTTTTTCAAAGTAATTTATTTTCATAATGGGGTTTAGCTGCTTTTCACGGCTGTGTTTATGCCGCTTTACACCCACTTGACACACTAACAGAGAGATATCAATACATAGGTTTTAAGATTATTACTAGTCAGATATATTCTTGTGCGGTGAATAGGGCGTGTTGAGTCCAGTTCTCTGAGCAAGGAGTAGGTCTTGTCTACTACATATTGGGTTTATGGAACGGTATCTGAGCTCATTTGATACCCTTGTTTTATGTATCACCCCACCTCACCTTTCCCGTTAAGCAGCCATAGTGTGTTTTCTGCATGTTTGACTCTGTTCTGTTTTGTAATTCAGTTCAAGTGTAACGGTTTTTACATTCCCTCTATCAGTGATACCTTATGAGAAGTGTCCTTTTCTGTGTGACTTATTTCACTTAGAATCGTCGTACCTAAATCCACTCATCATGCTGCTACTAACCTTATGACATTGATTTCCTGGCTGAGTGATATTCCATTGTACATAAGGACCACAACTTCTTTATCCATTTTTCTCTTTCCTGGGATATTGAAAGTGGAATGAAGTGGAGGTCCTGGTCAACAGAGCAGCCCTAATCTTTGGGGTGCTTGTGTCTTGCTGATTTTTAATTTTCCCAATTTATACCCCCATGAGTGGAAGTGCCCTATGCTCTCTAAGCTGTGTTTTTCAGATGTTTCAGGACACACAGTACACTTCTCCAGAGTGGCTGTTGGCAATTTACATCCCGCCCATCAGTGTAGCAAGGCTCCCATTTCTCCATGGCCTGTCCTGCATTTCTGGTTTTGACACTTTTTTCAGCATGGCCCTTTTGACCGATGGGAAGCGAGACTTCTTTGTAGCGCTGATTTGCCTTTCCAGGTTCCTTGGTTGGCCAAAAAGGGCGTATGCGTTTTTTCCTGAATATATTCAGGAAAAAACGTATACGCCCTTTTTGGCCAAGGGCATCATTGTCAACGTTTTGCCGCTTTTCATGTGCTTTAAAGGCGATTCGTATCTACCTCCTGAAATCTGTTTCCTGCAATTCTGCCTTGATTTCAAATCCTGTTCTTTGCCTTCCCTCAATATATTTGTGGACGAGAGTTATCATTTATAACTCTGCAGGTTTGTGAATTGCAGTGCCCTGAACCTCCATTTTACAACTCGCTTTTTTGGGAGCTGGCCGCAAAAGCGCAGGATGGCTTCAGGCCCTGTTCTGGTTCCGGGGGGCAGGCTGAGCCTGTGGTTAATTCTTCTTCCTGATGGGAAAATAGAGTGACCTGTGCCTGTCCCAACACCAAGAGCTAGTCTCTCGTTGGTTCCCCGTCTTCCCGTTCATCCTCAGGACAAATTGCAACCTGTACGGAACAGGAGGTTAAAGGTGCTGATGCTCCAAGTAGGGAGATTGCTAGTAAAGTGGCTGGAATGGCGAACCCGGGCACAAGGAGATGAGAAATGAGGTGCGTTTTAGAAACCTTTCCCCATCACACGGTGTACCATCTTCTGGGTTTCTCATGCATGTTTTCGATGTAGGAAGATGCCCTTGAAGCTGGAGATTTGGGACTCATGCGATGGGTACCACGCAGTATTCCTTTAAAGGGTCTGCGTTTGCTCACCCAACCTCACCAAACCTCTCAGCCCCAAGAGTGTCCACCCTTATGTCTCATCCAGCTGTGCGTCTAGATATGGTCAATCCAGGTTGCATCACAGCCCATGAACGCATTGTGTAAGACTTTCTCTCTCTTTCACTGTCTTTGTTTCATGGGTGTTTCAAAGTAATTTATTTTTATAATGGGGTTTAGCTGCTTTTCACTGCTGTGTTTATGCCGCTTTACACCCACTTGACACACTAACAGAGAGATATCAATACATAGGTTTTAAGATTGTTACTAGTCAGATATATTCTTGTGCGGTGAATAGGGCGTGTTGAGTCCAGTTCTCTGAGCAAGGAGTAGGTCTTGTCTACTACATATTGGGTTTATGGAACGGTATCTGAGCTAATTTGATACCCTTGTTTTATGTATCACCCCACCTCACCTTTCCCGTTAAGCAGCCATAGTCTGTTTTCTGCATGTGTGACTCTGTTCTGTTTTGTAATTCAGTTCAAGTGTAACGGTTTTTACATTCCCTCTAAAAGTGATACCTTATGAGAAGTGTCCTTTTCTGTGTGACTTATTTCACTTAGAATCGTCGTACCTAAATCCACTCATCATGCTGCTACTAGCCTTATGACATTGATTTCCTGGCTGAGTGATATTCCATTGTACATAAGGACCACAACTTCTTTATCCATTTTTCTCTTTCCTGGGATATTTAAGGTGGAATGAAGTGGAGGTCCTGGTCAACAGAGCAGCCCTAAACTTTGGGGTGCTTGTGTCTTGCTGATTTTTAATTTTCCCAATTTATACCCCCATGAGTGGAAGTGCCCTATGCTCTCTAAGCTGTGTTTTTCAGATGTTTCAGGACTCACCGGACACTTCTCCAGAGTGGCTCTTGGCAATTTACATCCCGCCCATCAGTGTAGCAAGGCTCCCATTTCTCCATGGCCTGTCCTGCATTTCTGGTTTTGACACTTTTTTCAGCATGGCCCTTTTGACCGATGGGAAGCGAGACTTCTCTGTAGCGCTGATTTGCCTTTCCAGGTTGCTTGGTTGGCCAAAAAGGGCGTATGCGTTTTTTCCTGAATATATTCAGGAAAAAACGCATACGCCCTTTTTGGCCAAGGGCATCATTGTCAACGTTTTGCCGCTTTTCATGTGCTTTAAAGGCGATTCGTATCTACCTCCTGAAATCTGTTTCGTGCAATTCTGCCTTGATTTCAAATCCTCTTCTTTGCCTTCCCTCAATATATTTGTGGACGAGAGTTCTCATTTATAACTCTGCAGGTTTGTGAATTGCAGTGCCCTGAACCTCCATTTTACAACTCGTTTTTATGGGAGCTGGCCGCAAAATCGCAGAATGGCTTCAGGCCCTGTTCTGGTTCCGGGGCGCAGGCTGAGCCTGTGGTTAATTCTTCTTTCTGATGGGAAAATAGAGTGACCTGTGCCTGTCCCAACACCAAGAGCTAGTCTCTCGTTGGTTCCACGTCTTCCCGTTTATACTCAGGACAAATTGCAACCTGTTTGGAACAGGAGGTTAAAGGTGCTGATGCTCCAAGTAGGGAGCTTGCTAGTAAAGCGGCTGGAATGGCGAACCCGGGCACAAGGAGATGAGAAATGAGGTGCGTTTTAGAAACCTTTCCCCATCACACGGTGTACCATCTTCTGGGTTTCTCATGCATGTTTTTGATGTAGGAAGATGCCCTTGAACCTGGAGATTTGGGACCCATGCGATGGGTACCACGCAGTATTCCTTTAAAGGGTCTGCGTTTGCTCACCCAACCTCACCAAACCTCTCAGCCCCAAGAGTGTCCACCCTTATGTCTCATCCAGCTGTGCGTCTAGATATGGTCAATCCAGGTTGCATCACAGCCCCTGAACGCATTGTGTAAGAATTTCTCTCTCTTTCACTGTCTTTGTTTCATGGGTGTTTCAAAGTAATTTATTTTTATAATGGGGTTTAGCTGCTTTTCACTGCTGTGTTTATGCCGCTTTAGACCCACTTGACACACTAACAGAGAGATATCAATACATAGGTTTTACGATTATTATTAGTCAGATATATTCTTGTGCGGTGAATAGGGCGTGTTGAGTCCAGTTCTCTGAGCAAGGAGTAGGTCTTGTCTATTACATATTGGGTTTATGGAACGGTATCTGAGCTAATTTGATACCCTTGTTTTATGTATCACCCCACCTCACCTTTCCCGTTAAGCAGCCATAGTGTGTTTTCTGCATGTGTGACTCTGTTCTGTTTTGTAATTCAGTTCAAGTGTAACGGTTTTTACATTCCCTCTATCAGTGATACCTTATGAGTAGTGTCCTTTTCTGTGTGACTTATTTCACTTAGAATCGTCATACCTAAATCCACTCATCATGCTGCTACTAACCTTACGACATTGATTTCCTGGCTGAGTGATATTCCATTGTACATAAGGACCACAACTTCTTTATCCATTTTTCTCTTTCCTGGGATATTTAAGGTGGAATGAAGTGGAGGTCCTGGTCAACAGAGCAGCCCTAAACTTTGGGGTGCTTGTGTCTTGCTGATTTTTAATTTTCCCAATTTATACCCCCATGAGTGGAAGTGCCCTATGCTCTCTAAGCTGTGTTTTTCAGATGTTTCAGGACTCACCGGACACTTCTCCAGAGTGGCTCTTGGCAATTTACATCCCGCCCATCAGTGTAGCAAGGCTCCCATTTCTCCATGGCCTGTCCTGCATTTCTGGTTTTGACACTTTTTTCAGCATGGCCCTTTTGACCGATGGGAAGCGAGACTTCTTTGTAGCGCTGATTTGCCTTTCCAGGTTGCTTGGTTGGCCAAAAAGGGCGTATGCGTTTTTTCCTGAATATATTCAGGAAAAAACGCATACGCCCTTTTTGGCCAAGGGCATCATTGTCAACGTTTTGCCGCTTTTCATGTGCTTTAAAGGCGATTCGTATCTACCTCCTGAAATCTGTTTCGTGCAATTCTGCCTTGATTTCAAATCCTCTTCTTTGCCTTCCCTCAATATATTTGTGGACGAGAGTTCTCATTTATAACTCTGCAGGTTTGTGAATTGCAGTGCCCTGAACCTCCATTTTACAACTCGTTTTTATGGGAGCTGGCCGCAAAATCGCAGAATGGCTTCAGGCCCTGTTCTGGTTCCGGGGGTCAGGCTGAGCCTGTGGTTAATTCTTCTTTCTGATGGGAAAATAGAGTGACCTGTGCCTGTCCCAACACCAAGAGCTAGTCTCTCGTTGGTTCCACGTCTTCCCGTTTATCCTCAGGACAAATTGCAACCTGTACGGATCAGGAGGTTAAAGGTGCTGATGCTCCAAGTAGGGAGCTTGCTAGTAAAGCGGCTGGAATGGCGAACCCGGGCACAAGGAGATGAGAAATGAGGTGTGTTTTAGAAACCTTTCCCCATCACACGGTGTACCATCTTCTGGGTTTCTCATGCATGTTTTTGATGTAGGAAGATGCCCTTGAACCTGGAGATTTGGGACCCATGCGATGGGTACCACGCAGTATTCCTTTAAAGGGTCTGCGTTTGCTCACCCAACCTCACCAAACCTCTCAGCCCCAAGAGTGTCCACCCTTATGTCTCATCCAGCTGTGCGTCTAGATATGGTCAATCCAGGTTGCATCACAGCCCCTGAACGCATTGTGTAAGAATTTCTCTCTCTTTCACTGTCTTTGTTTCATGGGTGTTTCAAAGTAATTTATTTTTATAATGGGGTTTAGCTGCTTTTCACTGCTGTGTTTATGCCGCTTTACACCCACTTGACACACTAACAGAGAGATATCAATACATAGGTTTTACGATTATTATTAGTCAGATATATTCTTGTGCGGTGAATAGGGCGTGTTGAGTCCAGTTCTCTGAGCAAGGAGTAGGTCTTGTCTACTACATATTGGGTTTATGGAACGGTATCTGAGCTAATTTGATACCCTTGTTTTATGTATCACCCCACCTCACCTTTCCCGTTAAGCAGCCATAGTCTGTTTTCTGCATGTGTGACTCTGTTCTGTTTTGTAATTCAGTTCAAGTGTAACGGTTTTTACATTCCCTCTAAAAGTGATACCTTATGAGAAGTGTCCTTTTCTGTGTGACTTATTTCACTTAGAATCGTCGTACCTAAATCCACTCATCATGCTGCTACTAGCCTTATGACATTGATTTCCTGGCTGAGTGATATTCCATTGTACATAAGGACCACAACTTCTTTATCCATTTTTCTCTTTCCTGGGATATTTAAGGTGGAATGAAGTGGAGGTCCTGGTCAACAGAGCAGCCCTAAACTTTGGGGTGCTTGTGTCTTGCTGATTTTTAATTTTCCCAATTTATACCCCCATGAGTGGAAGTGCCCTATGCTCTCTAAGCTGTGTTTTTCAGATGTTTCAGGACTCACCGGACACTTCTCCAGAGTGGCTCTTGGCAATTTACATCCCGCCCATCAGTGTAGCAAGGCTCCCATTTCTCCATGGCCTGTCCTGCATTTCTGGTTTTGACACTTTTTTCAGCATGGCCCTTTTGACCGATGGGAAGCGAGACTTCTTTGTAGCGCTGATTTGCCTTTCCAGGTTGCTTGGTTGGCCAAAAAGGGCGTATGCGTTTTTTCCTGAATATATTCAGGAAAAAACGCATACGCCCTTTTTGGCCAAGGGCATCATTGTCAACGTTTTGCCGCTTTTCATGTGCTTTAAAGGCGATTCGTATCTACCTCCTGAAATCTGTTTCGTGCAATTCTGCCTTGATTTCAAATCCTCTTCTTTGCCTTCCCTCAATATATTTGTGGACGAGAGTTCTCATTTATAACTCTGCAGGTTTGTGAATTGCAGTGCCCTGAACCTCCATTTTACAACTCGTTTTTATGGGAGCTGGCCGCAAAATCGCAGAATGGCTTCAGTCCCTGTTCTGGTTCCGGGGGTCAGGCTGAGCCTGTGGTTAATTCTTCTTTCTGATGGGAAAATAGAGTGACCTGTGCCTGTCCCAACACCAAGAGCTAGTCTCTCGTTGGTTCCACGTCTTCCCGTTTATCCTCAGGACAAATTGCAACCTGTTTGGAACAGGAGGTTAAAGGTGCTGATGCTCCAAGTAGGGAGCTTGCTAGTAAAGCGGCTGGAATGGCGAACCCGGGCACAAGGAGATGAGAAATGAGGTGCGTTTTAGAAACCTTTCCCCATCACACGGTGTACCATCTTCTGGGTTTCTCATGCATGTTTTTGATGTAGGAAGATGCCCTTGAACCTGGAGATTTGGGACCCATGCGATGGGTACCACGCAGTATTCCTTTAAAGGGTCTGCGTTTGCTCACCCAACCTCACCAAACCTCTCAGCCCCAAGAGTGTCCACCCTTATGTCTCATCCAGCTGTGCGTCTAGATATGGTCAATCCAGGTTGCATCACAGCCCCTGAACGCATTGTGTAAGAATTTCTCTCTCTTTCACTGTCTTTGTTTCATGGGTGTTTCAAAGTAATTTATTTTTATAATGGGGTTTAGCTGCTTTTCACTGCTGTGTTTATGCCGCTTTACACCCACTTGACACACTAACAGAGAGATATCAATACATAGGTTTTACGATTATTATTAGTCAGATATATTCTTGTGCGGTGAATAGGGCGTGTTGAGTCCAGTTCTCTGAGCAAGGAGTAGGTCTTGTCTATTACATATTGGGTTTATGGAACGGTATCTGAGCTAATTTGATACCCTTGTTTTATGTATCACCCCACCTCACCTTTCCCGTTAAGCAGCCATAGTGTGTTTTCTGCATGTGTGACTCTGTTCTGTTTTGTAATTCAGTTCAAGTGTAACGGTTTTTACATTCCCTCTATCAGTGATACCTTATGAGTAGTGTCCTTTTCTGTGTGACTTATTTCACTTAGAATCGTCATACCTAAATCCACTCATCATGCTGCTACTAACCTTACGACATTGATTTCCTGGCTGAGTGATATTCCATTGTACATAAGGACCACAACTTCTTTATCCATTTTTCTCTTTCCTGGGATATTTAAGGTGGAATGAAGTGGAGGTCCTGGTCAACAGAGCAGCCCTAAACTTTGGGGTGCTTGTGTCTTGCTGATTTTTAATTTTCCCAATTTATACCCCCATGAGTGGAAGTGCCCTATGCTCTCTAAGCTGTGTTTTTCAGATGTTTCAGGACTCACCAGACACTTCTCCAGAGTGGCTCTTGGCAATTTACATCCCGCCCATCAGTGTAGCAAGGCTCCCATTTCTCCATGGCCTGTCCTGCATTTCTGGTTTTGACACTTTTTTCAGCATGGCCCTTTTGACCGATGGGAAGCGAGACTTCTTTGTAGCGCTGATTTGCCTTTCCAGGTTGCTTGGTTGGCCAAAAAGGGCGTATGCGTTTTTTCCTGAATATATTCAGGAAAAAACGCATACGCCCTTTTTGGCCAAGGGCATCATTGTCAACGTTTTGCCGCTTTTCATGTGCTTTAAAGGCGATTCGTATCTACCTCCTGAAATCTGTTTCGTGCAATTCTGCCTTGATTTCAAATCCTCTTCTTTGCCTTCCCTCAATATATTTGTGGACGAGAGTTCTCATTTATAACTCTGCAGGTTTGTGAATTGCAGTGCCCTGAACCTCCATTTTACAACTCGTTTTTATGGGAGCTGGCCGCAAAATCGCAGAATGGCTTCAGGCCCTGTTCTGGTTCCGGGGGTCAGGCTGAGCCTGTGGTTAATTCTTCTTTCTGATGGGAAAATAGAGTGACCTGTGCCTGTCCCAACACCAAGAGCTAGTCTCTCGTTGGTTCCACGTCTTCCCGTTTATCCTCAGGACAAATTGCAACCTGTACGGATCAGGAGGTTAAAGGTGCTGATGCTCCAAGTAGGGAGCTTGCTAGTAAAGCGGCTGGAATGGCGAACCCGGGCACAAGGAGATGAGAAATGAGGTGTGTTTTAGAAACCTTTCCCCATCACACGGTGTACCATCTTCTGGGTTTCTCATGCATGTTTTTGATGTAGGAAGATGCCCTTGAACCTGGAGATTTGGGACCCATGCGATGGGTACCACGCAGTATTCCTTTAAAGGGTCTGCGTTTGCTCACCCAACCTCACCAAACCTCTCAGCCCCAAGAGTGTCCACCCTTATGTCTCATCCAGCTGTGCGTCTAGATATGGTCAATCCAGGTTGCATCACAGCCCCTGAACGCATTGTGTAAGAATTTCTCTCTCTTTCACTGTCTTTGTTTCATGGGTGTTTCAAAGTAATTTATTTTTATAATGGGGTTTAGCTGCTTTTCACTGCTGTGTTTATGCCGCTTTACACCCACTTGACACACTAACAGAGAGATATCAATACATAGGTTTTACGATTATTATTAGTCAGATATATTCTTGTGCGGTGAATAGGGCGTGTTGAGTCCAGTTCTCTGAGCAAGGAGTAGGTCTTGTCTACTACATATTGGGTTTATGGAACGGTATCTGAGCTAATTTGATACCCTTGTTTTATGTATCACCCCACCTCACCTTTCCCGTTAAGCAGCCATAGTCTGTTTTCTGCATGTGTGACTCTGTTCTGTTTTGTAATTCAGTTCAAGTGTAACGGTTTTTACATTCCCTCTAAAAGTGATACCTTATGAGAAGTGTCCTTTTCTGTGTGACTTATTTCACTTAGAATCGTCGTACCTAAATCCACTCATCATGCTGCTACTAGCCTTATGACATTGATTTCCTGGCTGAGTGATATTCCATTGTACATAAGGACCACAACTTCTTTATCCATTTTTCTCTTTCCTGGGATATTTAAGGTGGAATGAAGTGGAGGTCCTGGTCAACAGAGCAGCCCTAAACTTTGGGGTGCTTGTGTCTTGCTGATTTTTAATTTTCCCAATTTATACCCCCATGAGTGGAAGTGCCCTATGCTCTCTAAGCTGTGTTTTTCAGATGTTTCAGGACTCACCGGACACTTCTCCAGAGTGGCTCTTGGCAATTTACATCCCGCCCATCAGTGTAGCAAGGCTCCCATTTCTCCATGGCCTGTCCTGCATTTCTGGTTTTGACACTTTTTTCAGCATGGCCCTTTTGACCGATGGGAAGCGAGACTTCTCTGTAGCGCTGATTTGCCTTTCCAGGTTGCTTGGTTGGCCAAAAAGGGCGTATGCGTTTTTTCCTGAATATATTCAGGAAAAAACGCATACGCCCTTTTTGGCCAAGGGCATCATTGTCAACGTTTTGCCGCTTTTCATGTGCTTTAAAGGCGATTCGTATCTACCTCCTGAAATCTGTTTCGTGCAATTCTGCCTTGATTTCAAATTCTCTTCTTTGCCTTCCCTCAATATATTTGTGGACGACAGTTATCATTTATAACTCTGCAGGTTTGTGAATTGCAGTGCCCTGAACCTCCATTTTACAACTCGTTTTTATGGGAGCTGGCCGCAAAATCGCAGAATGGCTTCAGGCCCTGTTCTGGTTCCGGGGCGCAGGCTGAGCCTGTGGTTAATTCTTCTTTCTGATGGGAAAATAGAGTGACCTGTGCCTGTCCCAACACCAAGAGCTAGTCTCTCGTTGGTTCCACGTCTTCCCGTTTATACTCAGGACAAATTGCAACCTGTTTGGAACAGGAGGTTAAAGGTGCTGATGCTCCAAGTAGGGAGCTTGCTAGTAAAGCGGCTGGAATGGCGAACCCGGGCACAAGGAGATGAGAAATGAGGTGCGTTTTAGAAACCTTTCCCCATCACACGGTGTACCATCTTCTGGGTTTCTCATGCATGTTTTTGATGTAGGAAGATGCCCTTGAACCTGGAGATTTGGGACCCATGCGATGGGTACCACGCAGTATTCCTTTAAAGGGTCTGCGTTTGCTCACCCAACCTCACCAAACCTCTCAGCCCCAAGAGTGTCCACCCTTATGTCTCATCCAGCTGTGCGTCTAGATATGGTCAATCCAGGTTGCATCACAGCCCCTGAACGCATTGTGTAAGAATTTCTCTCTCTTTCACTGTCTTTGTTTCATGGGTGTTTCAAAGTAATTTATTTTTATAATGGGGTTTAGCTGCTTTTCACTGCTGTGTTTATGCCGCTTTACACCCACTTGACACACTAACAGAGAGATATCAATACATAGGTTTTACGATTATTATTAGTCAGATATATTCTTGTGCGGTGAATAGGGCGTGTTGAGTCCAGTTCTCTGAGCAAGGAGTAGGTCTTGTCTATTACATATTGGGTTTATGGAACGGTATCTGAGCTAATTTGATACCCTTGTTTTATGTATCACCCCACCTCACCTTTCCCGTTAAGCAGCCATAGTGTGTTTTCTGCATGTGTGACTCTGTTCTGTTTTGTAATTCAGTTCAAGTGTAACGGTTTTTACATTCCCTCTATCAGTGATACCTTATGAGTAGTGTCCTTTTCTGTGTGACTTATTTCACTTAGAATCGTCATACCTAAATCCACTCATCATGCTGCTACTAACCTTACGACATTGATTTCCTGGCTGAGTGATATTCCATTGTACATAAGGACCACAACTTCTTTATCCATTTTTCTCTTTCCTGGGATATTTAAGGTGGAATGAAGTGGAGGTCCTGGTCAACAGAGCAGCCCTAAACTTTGGGGTGCTTGTGTCTTGCTGATTTTTAATTTTCCCAATTTATACCCCCATGAGTGGAAGTGCCCTATGCTCTCTAAGCTGTGTTTTTCAGATGTTTCAGGACTCACCGGACACTTCTCCAGAGTGGCTCTTGGCAATTTACATCCCGCCCATCAGTGTAGCAAGGCTCCCATTTCTCCATGGCCTGTCCTGCATTTCTGGTTTTGACACTTTTTTCAGCATGGCCCTTTTGACCGATGGGAAGCGAGACTTCTTTGTAGCGCTGATTTGCCTTTCCAGGTTGCTTGGTTGGCCAAAAAGGGCGTATGCGTTTTTTCCTGAATATATTCAGGAAAAAACGCATACGCCCTTTTTGGCCAAGGGCATCATTGTCAACGTTTTGCCGCTTTTCATGTGCTTTAAAGGCGATTCGTATCTACCTCCTGAAATCTGTTTCGTGCAATTCTGCCTTGATTTCAAATCCTCTTCTTTGCCTTCCCTCAATATATTTGTGGACGAGAGTTCTCATTTATAACTCTGCAGGTTTGTGAATTGCAGTGCCCTGAACCTCCATTTTACATCTCGTTTTTATGGGAGCTGGCCGCAAAATCGCAGAATGGCTTCAGGCCCTGTTCTGGTTCCGGGGGTCAGGCTGAGCCTGTGGTTAATTCTTCTTTCTGATGGGAAAATAGAGTGACCTGTGCCTGTCCCAACACCAAGAGCTAGTCTCTCGTTGGTTCCACGTCTTCCCGTTTATCCTCAGGACAAATTGCAACCTGTACGGAACAGGAGGTTAAAGGTGCTGATGCTCCAAGTAGGGAGCTTGCTAGTAAAGCGGCTGGAATGGCGAACCCGGGCACAAGGAGATGAGAAATGAGGTGCGTTTTAGAAACCTTTCCCCATCACACGGTGTACCATCTTCTGGGTTTCTCATGCATGTTTTTGATGTAGGAAGATGCCCTTGAACCTGGAGATTTGGGACCCATGCGATGGGTACCACGCAGTATTCCTTTAAAGGGTCTGCGTTTGCTCACCCAACCTCACCAAACCTCTCAGCCCCAAGAGTGTCCACCCTTATGTCTCATCCAGCTGTGCGTCTAGATATGGTCAATCCAGGTTGCATCACAGCCCCTGAACGCATTGTGTAAGAATTTCTCTCTCTTTCACTGTCTTTGTTTCATGGGTGTTTCAAAGTAATTTATTTTTATAATGGGGTTTAGCTGCTTTTCACTGCTGTGTTTATGCCGCTTTACACCCACTTGACACACTAACAGAGAGATATCAATACATAGGTTTTACGATTATTATTAGTCAGATATATTCTTGTGCGGTGAATAGGGCGTGTTGAGTCCAGTTCTCTGAGCAAGGAGTAGGTCTTGTCTATTACATATTGGGTTTATGGAACGGTATCTGAGCTAATTTGATACCCTTGTTTTATGTATCACCCCACCTCACCTTTCCCGTTAAGCAGCCATAGTGTGTTTTCTGCATGTGTGACTCTGTTCTGTTTTGTAATTCAGTTCAAGTGTAACGGTTTTTACATTCCCTCTATCAGTGATACCTTATGAGTAGTGTCCTTTTCTGTGTGACTTATTTCACTTAGAATCGTCATACCTAAATCCACTCATCATGCTGCTACTAACCTTACGACATTGATTTCCTGGCTGAGTGATATTCCATTGTACATAAGGACCACAACTTCTTTATCCATTTTTCTCTTTCCTGGGATATTTAAGGTGGAATGAAGTGGAGGTCCTGGTCAACAGAGCAGCCCTAAACTTTGGGGTGCTTGTGTCTTGCTGATTTTTAATTTTCCCAATTTATACCCCCATGAGTGGAAGTGCCCTATGCTCTCTAAGCTGTGTTTTTCAGATGTTTCAGGACTCACCAGACACTTCTCCAGAGTGGCTCTTGGCAATTTACATCCCGCCCATCAGTGTAGCAAGGCTCCCATTTCTCCATGGCCTGTCCTGCATTTCTGGTTTTGACACTTTTTTCAGCATGGCCCTTTTGACCGATGGGAAGCGAGACTTCTTTGTAGCGCTGATTTGCCTTTCCAGGTTGCTTGGTTGGCCAAAAAGGGCGTATGCGTTTTTTCCTGAATATATTCAGGAAAAAACGCATACGCCCTTTTTGGCCAAGGGCATCATTGTCAACGTTTTGCCGCTTTTCATGTGCTTTAAAGGCGATTCGTATCTACCTCCTGAAATCTGTTTCGTGCAATTCTGCCTTGATTTCAAATCCTCTTCTTTGCCTTCCCTCAATATATTTGTGGACGAGAGTTCTCATTTATAACTCTGCAGGTTTGTGAATTGCAGTGCCCTGAACCTCCATTTTACAACTCGTTTTTATGGGAGCTGGCCGCAAAATCGCAGAATGGCTTCAGGCCCTGTTCTGGTTCCGGGGGTCAGGCTGAGCCTGTGGTTAATTCTTCTTTCTGATGGGAAAATAGAGTGACCTGTGCCTGTCCCAACACCAAGAGCTAGTCTCTCGTTGGTTCCACGTCTTCCCGTTTATCCTCAGGACAAATTGCAACCTGTACGGATCAGGAGGTTAAAGGTGCTGATGCTCCAAGTAGGGAGCTTGCTAGTAAAGCGGCTGGAATGGCGAACCCGGGCACAAGGAGATGAGAAATGAGGTGTGTTTTAGAAACCTTTCCCCATCACACGGTGTACCATCTTCTGGGTTTCTCATGCATGTTTTTGATGTAGGAAGATGCCCTTGAACCTGGAGATTTGGGACCCATGCGATGGGTACCACGCAGTATTCCTTTAAAGGGTCTGCGTTTGCTCACCCAACCTCACCAAACCTCTCAGCCCCAAGAGTGTCCACCCTTATGTCTCATCCAGCTGTGCGTCTAGATATGGTCAATCCAGGTTGCATCACAGCCCCTGAACGCATTGTGTAAGAATTTCTCTCTCTTTCACTGTCTTTGTTTCATGGGTGTTTCAAAGTAATTTATTTTTATAATGGGGTTTAGCTGCTTTTCACTGCTGTGTTTATGCCGCTTTACACCCACTTGACACACTAACAGAGAGATATCAATACATAGGTTTTACGATTATTATTAGTCAGATATATTCTTGTGCGGTGAATAGGGCGTGTTGAGTCCAGTTCTCTGAGCAAGGAGTAGGTCTTGTCTACTACATATTGGGTTTATGGAACGGTATCTGAGCTAATTTGATACCCTTGTTTTATGTATCACCCCACCTCACCTTTCCCGTTAAGCAGCCATAGTCTGTTTTCTGCATGTGTGACTCTGTTCTGTTTTGTAATTCAGTTCAAGTGTAACGGTTTTTACATTCCCTCTAAAAGTGATACCTTATGAGAAGTGTCCTTTTCTGTGTGACTTATTTCACTTAGAATCGTCGTACCTAAATCCACTCATCATGCTGCTACTAGCCTTATGACATTGATTTCCTGGCTGAGTGATATTCCATTGTACATAAGGACCACAACTTCTTTATCCATTTTTCTCTTT
Organism: Balaenoptera borealis; assembly: GCF_965194805.1. NCBI lineage: Eukaryota > Metazoa > Chordata > Mammalia > Artiodactyla > Balaenopteridae > Balaenoptera > Balaenoptera borealis. The sequence goes on from NW_028123921.1 coordinate 751,011, forward strand.
CCTGGGATATTTAAGGTGGAATGAAGTGGAGGTCCTGGTCAACAGAGCAGCCCTAAACTTTGGGGTGCTTGTGTCTTGCTGATTTTTAATTTTCCCAATTTATACCCCCATGAGTGGAAGTGCCCTATGCTCTCTAAGCTGTGTTTTTCAGATGTTTCAGGACTCACCGGACACTTCTCCAGAGTGGCTCTTGGCAATTTACATCCCGCCCATCAGTGTAGCAAGGCTCCCATTTCTCCATGGCCTGTCCTGCATTTCTGGTTTTGACACTTTTTTCAGCATGGCCCTTTTGACCGATGGGAAGCGAGACTTCTCTGTAGCGCTGATTTGCCTTTCCAGGTTGCTTGGTTGGCCAAAAAGGGCGTATGCGTTTTTTCCTGAATATATTCAGGAAAAAACGCATACGCCCTTTTTGGCCAAGGGCATCATTGTCAACGTTTTGCCGCTTTTCATGTGCTTTAAAGGCGATTCGTATCTACCTCCTGAAATCTGTTTCGTGCAATTCTGCCTTGATTTCAAATTCTCTTCTTTGCCTTCCCTCAATATATTTGTGGACGACAGTTATCATTTATAACTCTGCAGGTTTGTGAATTGCAGTGCCCTGAACCTCCATTTTACAACTCGTTTTTATGGGAGCTGGCCGCAAAATCGCAGAATGGCTTCAGGCCCTGTTCTGGTTCCGGGGCGCAGGCTGAGCCTGTGGTTAATTCTTCTTTCTGATGGGAAAATAGAGTGACCTGTGCCTGTCCCAACACCAAGAGCTAGTCTCTCGTTGGTTCCACGTCTTCCCGTTTATACTCAGGACAAATTGCAACCTGTTTGGAACAGGAGGTTAAAGGTGCTGATGCTCCAAGTAGGGAGCTTGCTAGTAAAGCGGCTGGAATGGCGAACCCGGGCACAAGGAGATGAGAAATGAGGTGCGTTTTAGAAACCTTTCCCCATCACACGGTGTACCATCTTCTGGGTTTCTCATGCATGTTTTTGATGTAGGAAGATGCCCTTGAACCTGGAGATTTGGGACCCATGCGATGGGTACCACGCAGTATTCCTTTAAAGGGTCTGCATTTGCTCACCCAACCTCACCAAACCTCTCAGCCCCAAGAGTGTCCACCCTTATGTCTCATCCAGCTGTGCGTCTAGATATGGTCAATCCAGGTTGCATCACAGCCCCTGAACGCATTGTGTAAGAATTTCTCTCTCTTTCACTGTCTTTGTTTCATGGGTGTTTCAAAGTAATTTATTTTTATAATGGGGTTTAGCTGCTTTTCACTGCTGTGTTTATGCCGCTTTACACCCACTTGACACACTAACAGAGAGATATGAATACATAGGTTTTACGATTATTATTAGCCAGATATATTCTTGTGCGGTGAATAGGGCGTGTTGAGTCCAGTTCTCTGAGCAAGGAGTAGGTCTTGTCTATTACATATTGGGTTTATGGAACGGTATCTGAGCTAATTTGATACCCTTGTTTTATGTATCACCCCACCTCACCTTTCCCGTTAAGCAGCCATAGTGTGTTTTCTGCATGTGTGACTCTGTTCTGTTTTGTAATTCAGTTCAAGTGTAACGGTTTTTACATTCCCTCTATCAGTGATACCTTATGAGTAGTGTCCTTTTCTGTGTGACTTATTTCACTTAGAATCGTCATACCTAAATCCACTCATCATGCTGCTACTAACCTTACGACATTGATTTCCTGGCTGAGTGATATTCCATTGTACATAAGGACCACAACTTCTTTATCCATTTTTCTCTTTCCTGGGATATTTAAGGTGGAATGAAGTGGAGGTCCTGGTCAACAGAGCAGCCCTAAACTTTGGGGTGCTTGTGTCTTGCTGATTTTTAATTTTCCCAATTTATACCCCCATGAGTGGAAGTGCCCTATGCTCTCTAAGCTGTGTTTTTCAGATGTTTCAGGACTCACCGGACACTTCTCCAGAGTGGCTCTTGGCAATTTACATCCCGCCCATCAGTGTAGCAAGGCTCCCATTTCTCCATGGCCTGTCCTGCATTTCTGGTTTTGACACTTTTTTCAGCATGGCCCTTTTGACCGATGGGAAGCGAGACTTCTTTGTAGCGCTGATTTGCCTTTCCAGGTTGCTTGGTTGGCCAAAAAGGGCGTATGCGTTTTTTCCTGAATATATTCAGGAAAAAACGCATACGCCCTTTTTGGCCAAGGGCATCATTGTCAACGTTTTGCCGCTTTTCATGTGCTTTAAAGGCGATTCGTATCTACCTCCTGAAATCTGTTTCGTGCAATTCTGCCTTGATTTCAAATCCTCTTCTTTGCCTTCCCTCAATATATTTGTGGACGAGAGTTCTCATTTATAACTCTGCAGGTTTGTGAATTGCAGTGCCCTGAACCTCCATTTTACAACTCGTTTTTATGGGAGCTGGCCGCAAAATCGCAGAATGGCTTCAGGCCCTGTTCTGGTTCCGGGGGTCAGGCTGAGCCTGTGGTTAATTCTTCTTTCTAATGGGAAAATAGAGTGACCTGTGCCTGTCCCAACACCAAGAGCTAGTCTCTCGTTGGTTCCACGTCTTCCCGTTTATCCTCAGGACAAATTGCAACCTGTACGGAACAGGAGGTTAAAGGTGCTGATGCTCCAAGTAGGGAGCTTGCTAGTAAAGCGGCTGGAATGGCGAACCCGGGCACAAGGAGATGAGAAATGAGGTGTGTTTTAGAAACCTTTCCCCATCACACGGTGTACCATCTTCTGGGTTTCTCATGCATGTTTTTGATGTAGGAAGATGCCCTTGAACCTGGAGATTTGGGACCCATGCGATGGGTACCACGCAGTATTCCTTTAAAGGGTCTGCGTTTGCTCACCCAACCTCACCAAACCTCTCAGCCCCAAGAGTGTCCACCCTTATGTCTCATCCAGCTGTGCGTCTAGATATGGTCAATCCAGGTTGCATCACAGCCCCTGAACGCATTGTGTAAGAATTTCTCTCTCTTTCACTGTCTTTGTTTCATGGGTGTTTCAAAGTAATTTATTTTTATAATGGGGTTTAGCTGCTTTTCACTGCTGTGTTTATGCCGCTTTACACCCACTTGACACACTAACAGAGAGATATCAATACATAGGTTTTACGATTATTATTAGTCAGATATATTCTTGTGCGGTGAATAGGGCGTGTTGAGTCCAGTTCTCTGAGCAAGGAGTAGGTCTTGTCTATTACATATTGGGTTTATGGAACGGTATCTGAGCTAATTTGATACCCTTGTTTTATGTATCACCCCACCTCACCTTTCCCGTTAAGCAGCCATAGTGTGTTTTCTGCATGTGTGACTCTGTTCTGTTTTGTAATTCAGTTCAAGTGTAACGGTTTTTACATTCCCTCTATCAGTGATACCTTATGAGAAGTGTCCTTTTCTGTGTGACTTATTTCACTTAGAATCGTCGTACCTAAATCCACTCATCATGCTGCTACTAACCTTACGACATTGATTTCCTGGCTGAGTGATATTCCATTGTACATAAGGACCACAACTTCTTTATCCATTTTTCTCTTTCCTGGGATATTTAAGGTGGAATGAAGTGGAGGTCCTGGTCAACAGAGCAGCCCTAAACTTTGGGGTGCTTGTGTCTTGCTGATTTTTAATTTTCCCAATTTATACCCCCATGAGTGGAAGTGCCCTATGCTCTCTAAGCTGTGTTTTTCAGATGTTTCAGGACTCACCGGACACTTCTCCAGAGTGGCTCTTGGCAATTTACATCCCGCCCATCAGTGTAGCAAGGCTCCCATTTCTCCATGGCCTGTCCTGCATTTCTGGTTTTGACACTTTTTTCAGCATGGCCCTTTTGACCGATGGGAAGCGAGACTTCTTTGTAGCGCTGATTTGCCTTTCCAGGTTGCTTGGTTGGCCAAAAAGGGCGTATGCGTTTTTTCCTGAATATACTCAGGAAAAAACGCATACGCCCTTTATGGCCAAGGGCATCATTGTCAACGTTTTGCCGCTTTTCATGTGCTTTAAAGGCGATTCGTATCTACCTCCTGAAATCTGTTTCCTGCAATTCTGCCTTGATTTCAAATCCTCTTCTTTGCCTTCCCTCAATATATTTGTGGACGAGAGTTATCATTTACAACTCTGCAGGTTTGTGAATTGCAGTGCCCTGAACCTCCATTTTACAACTCGTTTTTATGGGAGCTGGCCGCAAAATCGCAGAATGGCTTCAGGCCCTGTTCTGGTTCCGGGGGTCAGGCTGAGCCTGTGGTTAATTCTTCTTTCTGATGGGAAAATAGAGTGACCTGTGCCTGTCCCAACACCAAGAGCTAGTCTCTCGTTGGTTCCACGTCTTCCCGTTTATCCTCAGGACAAATTGCAACCTGTACGGAACAGGAGGTTAAAGGTGCTGATGCTCCAAGTAGGGAGCTTGCTAGTAAAGCCGCTGGAATGGCGAACCCGGGCACAAGGAGATGAGAAATGAGGTGCGTTTTAGAAACCTTTCCCCATCACACGGTGTACCATCTTCTGGGTTTCTCATGCATGTTTTTGATGTAGGAAGATGCCCTTGAACCTGGAGATTTGGGACCCATGCGATGGGTACCACGCAGTATTCCTTTAAAGGGTCTGCGTTTGCTCACCCAACCTCACCAAACCTCTCAACCCCAAGAGTGTCCACCCTTATGTCTCATCCAGCTGTGCGTCTAGATATGGTCAATCCAGGTTGCATCACAGCCCCTGAACGCATTGTGTAAGAATTTCTCTCTCTTTCACTGTCTTTGTTTCATGGTTGTTTCAAAGTAATTTATTTTTATAATGGGGTTTAGCTGCTTTTCACTGCTGTGTTTATGCCGCTTTACACCCACTTGACACACTAACAGAGAGATATCAATACATAGGTTTTACGATTATTATTAGTCAGATATATTCTTGTGCGGTGAATAGGGCGTGTTGAGTCCAGTTCTCTGAGCAAGGAGTAGGTCTTGTCTATTACATATTGGGTTTATGGAACGGTATCTGAGCTAATTTGATACCCTTGTTTTATGTATCACCCCACCTCACCTTTCCCGTTAAGCAGCCATAGTGTGTTTTCTGCATGTGTGACTCTGTTCTGTTTTGTAATTCAGTTCAAGTGTAACGGTTTTTACATTCCCTCTATCAGTGATACCTTATGAGTAGTGTCCTTTTCTGTGTGACTTATTTCACTTAGAATCGTCATACCTAAATCCACTCATCATGCTGCTACTAACCTTACGACATTGATTTCCTGGCTGAGTGATATTCCATTGTACATAAGGACCACAACTTCTTTATCCATTTTTCTCTTTCCTGGGATATTTAAGGTGGAATGAAGTGGAGGTCCTGGTCAACAGAGCAGCCCTAAACTTTGGGGTGCTTGTGTCTTGCTGATTTTTAATTTTCCCAATTTATACCCCCATGAGTGGAAGTGCCCTATGCTCTCTAAGCTGTGTTTTTCAGATGTTTCAGGACTCACCGGACACTTCTCCAGAGTGGCTCTTGGCAATTTACATCCCGCCCATCAGTGTAGCAAGGCTCCCATTTCTCCATGGCCTGTCCTGCATTTCTGGTTTTGAGACTTTTTTCAGCATGGCCCTTTTGACCGATGGGAAGCGAGACTTCTTTGTAGCGCTGATTTGCCTTTCCAGGTTGCTTGGTTGGCCAAAAAGGGCGTATGCGTTTTTTCCTGAATATATTCAGGAAAAAACGCATACGCCCTTTTTGGCCAAGGGCATCATTGTCAACGTTTTGCCGCTTTTCATGTGCTTTAAAGGCGATTCGTATCTACCTCCTGAAATCTGTTTCGTGCAATTCTGCCTTGATTTCAAATCCTCTTCTTTGCCTTCCCTCAATATATTTGTGGACGAGAGTTCTCATTTATAACTCTGCAGGTTTGTGAATTGCAGTGCCCTGAACCTCCATTTTACAACTCGTTTTTATGGGAGCTGGCCGCAAAATCGCAGAATGGCTTCAGGCCCTGTTCTGGTTCCGGGGGTCAGGCTGAGCCTGTGGTTAATTCTTCTTTCTGATGGGAAAATAGAGTGACCTGTGCCTGTCCCAACACCAAGAGCTAGTCTCTCGTTGGTTCCACGTCTTCCCGTTTATCCTCAGGACAAATTGCAACCTGTACGGAACAGGAGGTTAAAGGTGCTGATGCTCCAAGTAGGGAGCTTGCTAGTAAAGCGGCTGGAATGGCGAACCCGGGCACAAGGAGATGAGAAATGAGGTGTGTTTTAGAAACCTTTCCCCATCACACGGTGTACCATCTTCTGGGTTTCTCATGCATGTTTTTGATGTAGGAAGATGCCCTTGAACCTGGAGATTTGGGACCCATGCGATGGGTACCACGCAGTATTCCTTTAAAGGGTCTGCGTTTGCTCACCCAACCTCACCAAACCTCTCAGCCCCAAGAGTGTCCACCCTTATGTCTCATCCAGCTGTGCGTCTAGATATGGTCAATCCAGGTTGCATCACAGCCCCTGAACGCATTGTGTAAGAATTTCTCTCTCTTTCACTGTCTTTGTTTCATGGGTGTTTCAAAGTAATTTATTTTTATAATGGGGTTTAGCTGCTTTTCACTGCTGTGTTTATGCCGCTTTACACCCACTTGACACACTAACAGAGAGATATCAATACATAGGTTTTACGATTATTATTAGTCAGATATATTATTGTGCGGTGAATAGGGCGTGTTGAGTCCAGTTCTCTGAGCAAGGAGTAGGTCTTGTCTATTACATATTGGGTTTATGGAACGGTATCTGAGCTAATTTGATACCCTTGTTTTATGTATCACCCCACCTCACCTTTCCCGTTAAGCAGCCATAGTGTGTTTTCTGCATGTGTGACTCTGTTCTGTTTTGTAATTCAGTTCAAGTGTAACGGTTTTTACATTCCCTCTATCAGTGATACCTTATGAGAAGTGTCCTTTTCTGTGTGACTTATTTCACTTAGAATCGTCGTACCTAAATCCACTCATCATGCTGCTACTAACCTTACGACATTGATTTCCTGGCTGAGTGATATTCCATTGTACATAAGGACCACAACTTCTTTATCCATTTTTCTCTTTCCTGGGATATTTAAGGTGGAATGAAGTGGAGGTCCTGGTCAACAGAGCAGCCCTAAACTTTGGGGTGCTTGTGTCTTGCTGATTTTTAATTTTCCCAATTTATACCCCCATGAGTGGAAGTGCCCTATGCTCTCTAAGCTGTGTTTTTCAGATGTTTCAGGACTCACCGGACACTTCTCCAGAGTGGCTCTTGGCAATTTACATCCCGCCCATCAGTGTAGCAAGGCTCCCATTTCTCCATGGCCTGTCCTGCATTTCTGGTTTTGACACTTTTTTCAGCATGGCCCTTTTGACCGATGGGAAGCGAGACTTCTTTGTAGCGCTGATTTGCCTTTCCAGGTTGCTTGGTTGGCCAAAAAGGGCGTATGCGTTTTTTCCTGAATATACTCAGGAAAAAACGCATACGCCCTTTATGGCCAAGGGCATCATTGTCAACGTTTTGCCGCTTTTCATGTGCTTTAAAGGCGATTCGTATCTACCTCCTGAAATCTGTTTCCTGCAATTCTGCCTTGATTTCAAATCCTCTTCTTTGCCTTCCCTCAATATAATTGTGGACGAGAGTTCTCATTTACAACTCTGCAGGTTTGTGAATTGCAGTGCCCTGAACCTCCATTTTACAACTCGTTTTTATGGGAGCTGGCCGCAAAATCGCAGAATGGCTTCAGGCCCTGTTCTGGTTCCGGGGGTCAGGCTGAGCCTGTGGTTAATTCTTCTTTCTGATGGGAAAATAGAGTGACCTGTGCCTGTCCCAACACCAAGAGCTAGTCTCTCGTTGGTTCCACGTCTTCCCGTTTATACTCAGGACAAATTGCAACCTGTACGGAACAGGAGGTTAAAGGTGCTGATGCTCCAAGTAGGGAGCTTGCTAGTAAAGCGGCTGGAATGGCGAACCCGGGCACAAGGAGATGAGAAATGAGGTGCGTTTTAGAAACCTTTCCCCATCACACGGTGTACCATCTTCTGGGTTTCTCATGCATGTTTTTGATGTAGGAAGATGCCCTTGAACCTGGAGATTTGGGACCCATGCGATGGGTACCACGCAGTATTCCTTTAAAGGGTCTGCGTTTGCTCACCCAACCTCACCAAACCTCTCAGCCCCAAGAGTGTCCACCCTTATGTCTCATCCAGCTGTGCGTCTAGATATGGTCAATCCAGGTTGCATCACAGCCCCTGAACGCATTGTGTAAGAATTTCTCTCTCTTTCACTGTCTTTGTTTCATGGGTGTTTCAAAGTAATTTATTTTTATAATGGGGTTTAGCTGCTTTTCACTGCTGTGTTTATGCCGCTTTACACCCACTTGACACACTAACAGAGAGATATCAATACATAGGTTTTACGATTATTATTAGTCAGATATATTCTTGTGCGGTGAATAGGGCGTGTTGAGTCCAGTTCTCTGAGCAAGGAGTAGGTCTTGTCTATTACATATTGGGTTTATGGAACGGTATCTGAGCTAATTTGATACCCTTGTTTTATGTATCACCCCACCTCACCTTTCCCGTTAAGCAGCCATAGTGTGTTTTCTGCATGTGTGACTCTGTTCTGTTTTGTAATTCAGTTCAAGTGTAACGGTTTTTACATTCCCTCTATCAGTGATACCTTATGAGAAGTGTCCTTTTCTGTGTGACTTATTTCACTTAGAATCGTCGTACCTAAATCCACTCATCATGCTGCTACTAACCTTACGACATTGATTTCCTGGCTGAGTGATATTCCATTGTACATAAGGACCACAACTTCTTTATCCATTTTTCTCTTTCCTGGGATATTTAAGGTGGAATGAAGTGGAGGTCCTGGTCAACAGAGCAGCCCTAAACTTTGGGGTGCTTGTGTCTTGCTGATTTTTAATTTTCCCAATTTATACCCCCATGAGTGGAAGTGCCCTATGCTCTCTAAGCTGTGTTTTTCAGATGTTTCAGGACTCACCGGACACTTCTCCAGAGTGGCTCTTGGCAATTTACATCCCGCCCATCAGTGTAGCAAGGCTCCCATTTCTCCATGGCCTGTCCTGCATTTCTGGTTTTGACACTTTTTTCAGCATGGCCCTTTTGACCGATGGGAAGCGAGACTTCTTTGTAGCGCTGATTTGCCTTTCCAGGTTGCTTGGTTGGCCAAAAAGGGCGTATGCGTTTTTTCCTGAATATACTCAGGAAAAAACGCATACGCCCTTTATGGCCAAGGGCATCATTGTCAACGTTTTGCCGCTTTTCATGTGCTTTAAAGGCGATTCGTATCTACCTCCTGAAATCTGTTTCCTGCAATTCTGCCTTGATTTCAAATCCTCTTCTTTGCCTTCCCTCAATATGTTTGTGGACGAGAGTTATCATTTATAACTCTGCAGGTTTGTGAATTGCAGTGCCCTGAACCTCCATTTTACAACTCGTTTTTATGGGAGCTGGCCGCAAAATCGCAGAATGGCTTCAGGCCCTGTTCTGGTTCCGGGGGTCAGGCTGAGCCTGTGGTTAATTCTTCTTTCTGATGGGAAAATAGAGTGACCTGTGCCTGTCCCAACACCAAGAGCTAGTCTCTCGTTGGTTCCACGTCTTCCCGTTTATCCTCAGGACAAATTGCAACCTGTACGGAACAGGAGGTTAAAGGTGCTGATGCTCCAAGTAGGGAGCTTGCTAGTAAAGCCGCTGGAATGGCGAACCCGGGCACAAGGAGATGAGAAATGAGGTGCGTTTTAGAAACCTTTCCCCATCACACGGTGTACCATCTTCTGGGTTTCTCATGCATGTTTTTGATGTAGGAAGATGCCCTTGAACCTGGAGATTTGGGACCCATGCGATGGGTACCACGCAGTATTCCTTTAAAGGGTCTGCGTTTGCTCACCCAACCTCACCAAACCTCTCAACCCCAAGAGTGTCCACCCTTATGTCTCATCCAGCTGTGCGTCTAGATATGGTCAATCCAGGTTGCATCACAGCCCCTGAACGCATTGTGTAAGAATTTCTCTCTCTTTCACTGTCTTTGTTTCATGGTTGTTTCAAAGTAATTTATTTTTATAATGGGGTTTAGCTGCTTTTCACTGCTGTGTTTATGCCGCTTTACACCCACTTGACACACTAACAGAGAGATATCAATACATAGGTTTTACGATTATTATTAGTCAGATATATTCTTGTGCGGTGAATAGGGCGTGTTGAGTCCAGTTCTCTGAGCAAGGAGTAGGTCTTGTCTATTACATATTGGGTTTATGGAACGGTATCTGAGCTAATTTGATACCCTTGTTTTATGTATCACCCCACCTCACCTTTCCCGTTAAGCAGCCATAGTGTGTTTTCTGCATGTGTGACTCTGTTCTGTTTTGTAATTCAGTTCAAGTGTAACGGTTTTTACATTCCCTCTATCAGTGATACCTTATGAGTAGTGTCCTTTTCTGTGTGACTTATTTCACTTAGAATCGTCATACCTAAATCCACTCATCATGCTGCTACTAACCTTACGACATTGATTTCCTGGCTGAGTGATATTCCATTGTACATAAGGACCACAACTTCTTTATCCATTTTTCTCTTTCCTGGGATATTTAAGGTGGAATGAAGTGGAGGTCCTGGTCAACAGAGCAGCCCTAAACTTTGGGGTGCTTGTGTCTTGCTGATTTTTAATTTTCCCAATTTATACCCCCATGAGTGGAAGTGCCCTATGCTCTCTAAGCTGTGTTTTTCAGATGTTTCAGGACTCACCGGACACTTCTCCAGAGTGGCTCTTGGCAATTTACATCCCGCCCATCAGTGTAGCAAGGCTCCCATTTCTCCATGGCCTGTCCTGCATTTCTGGTTTTGACACTTTTTTCAGCATGGCCCTTTTGACCGATGGGAAGCGAGACTTCTCTGTAGCGCTGATTTGCCTTTCCAGGTTGCTTGGTTGGCCAAAAAGGGCGTATGCGTTTTTTCCTGAATATATTCAGGAAAAAACGCATACGCCCTTTTTGGCCAAGGGCATCATTGTCAACGTTTTGCCGCTTTTCATGTGCTTTAAAGGCGATTCGTATCTACCTCCTGAAATCTGTTTCGTGCAATTCTGCCTTGATTTCAAATCCTCTTCTTTGCCTTCCCTCAATATATTTGTGGACGAGAGTTCTCATTTATAACTCTGCAGGTTTGTGAATTGCAGTGCCCTGAACCTCCATTTTACAACTCGTTTTTATGGGAGCTGGCCGCAAAATCGCAGAATGGCTTCAGGCCCTGTTCTGGTTCCGGGGGTCAGGCTGAGCCTGTGGTTAATTCTTCTTTCTGATGGGAAAATAGAGTGACCTGTGCCTGTCCCAACACCAAGAGCTAGTCTCTCGTTGGTTCCACGTCTTCCCGTTTATCCTCAGGACAAATTGCAACCTGTACGGAACAGGAGGTTAAAGGTGCTGATGCTCCAAGTAGGGAGCTTGCTAGTAAAGCGGCTGGAATGGCGAACCCGGGCACAAGGAGATGAGAAATGAGGTGTGTTTTAGAAACCTTTCCCCATCACACGGTGTACCATCTTCTGGGTTTCTCATGCATGTTTTTGATGTAGGAAGATGCCCTTGAACCTGGAGATTTGGGACCCATGCGATGGGTACCACGCAGTATTCCTTTTAAGGGTCTGCGTTTGCTCACCCAACCTCACCAAACCTCTCAGCCCCAAGAGTGTCCACCCTTATGTCTCATCCAGCTGTGCGTCTAGATATGGTCAATCCAGGTTGCATCACAGCCCCTGAACGCATTGTGTAAGAATTTCTCTCTCTTTCACTGTCTTTGTTTCATGGGTGTTTCAAAGTAATTTATTTTTATAATGGGGTTTAGCTGCTTTTCACTGCTGTGTTTATGCCGCTTTACACCCACTTGACACACTAACAGAGAGATATCAATACATAGGTTTTACGATTATTATTAGTCAGATATATTCTTGTGCGGTGAATAGGGCGTGTTGAGTCCAGTTCTCTGAGCAAGGAGTAGGTCTTGTCTATTACATATTGGGTTTATGGAACGGTATCTGAGCTAATTTGATACCCTTGTTTTATGTATCACCCCACCTCACCTTTCCCGTTAAGCAGCCATAGTGTGTTTTCTGCATGTGTGACTCTGTTCTGTTTTGTAATTCAGTTCAAGTGTAACGGTTTTTACATTCCCTCTATCAGTGATACCTTATGAGAAGTGTCCTTTTCTGTGTGACTTATTTCACTTAGAATCGTCGTACCTAAATCCACTCATCATGCTGCTACTAACCTTACGACATTGATTTCCTGGCTGAGTGATATTCCATTGTACATAAGGACCACAACTTCTTTATCCATTTTTCTCTTTCCTGGGATATTGAAGGTGGAATGAAGTGGAGGTCCTGGTCAACAGAGCAGCCCTAAACTTTGGGGTGCTTGTGTCTTGCTGATTTTTAATTTTCCCAATTTATACCCCCATGAGTGGAAGTGCCCTATGCTCTCTAAGCTGTGTTTTTCAGATGTTTCAGGACTCACCGGACACTTCTCCAGAGTGGCTCTTGGCAATTTACATCCCGCCCATCAGTGTAGCAAGGCTCCCATTTCTCCATGGCCTGTCCTGCATTTCTGGTTTTGACACTTTTTTCAGCATGGCCCTTTTGACCGATGGGAAGCGAGACTTCTTTGTAGCGCTGATTTGCCTTTCCAGGTTGCTTGGTTGGCCAAAAAGGGCGTATGCGTTTTTTCCTGAATATACTCAGGAAAAAACGCATACGCCCTTTATGGCCAAGGGCATCATTGTCAACGTTTTGCCGCTTTTCATGTGCTTTAAAGGCGATTCGTATCTACCTCCTGAAATCTGTTTCCTGCAATTCTGCCTTGATTTCAAATCCTCTTCTTTGCCTTCCCTCAATATAATTGTGGACGAGAGTTCTCATTTACAACTCTGCAGGTTTGTGAATTGCAGTGCCCTGAACCTCCATTTTACAACTCGTTTTTATGGGAGCTGGCCGCAAAATCGCAGAATGGCTTCAGGCCCTGTTCTGGTTCCGGGGGTCAGGCTGAGCCTGTGGTTAATTCTTCTTTCTGATGGGAAAATAGAGTGACCTGTGCCTGTCCCAACACCAAGAGCTAGTCTCTCGTTGGTTCCACGTCTTCCCGTTTATACTCAGGACAAATTGCAACCTGTACGGAACAGGAGGTTAAAGGTGCTGATGCTCCAAGTAGGGAGCTTGCTAGTAAAGCGGCTGGAATGGCGAACCCGGGCACAAGGAGATGAGAAATGAGGTGCGTTTTAGAAACCTTTCCCCATCACACGGTGTACCATCTTCTGGGTTTCTCATGCATGTTTTTGATGTAGGAAGATGCCCTTGAACCTGGAGATTTGGGACCCATGCGATGGGTACCACGCAGTATTCCTTTAAAGGGTCTGCGTTTGCTCACCCAACCTCACCAAACCTCTCAGCCCCAAGAGTGTCCACCCTTATGTCTCATCCAGCTGTGCGTCTAGATATGGTCAATCCAGGTTGCATCACAGCCCCTGAACGCATTGTGTAAGAATTTCTCTCTCTTTCACTGTCTTTGTTTCATGGGTGTTTCAAAGTAATTTATTTTTATAATGGGGTTTAGCTGCTTTTCACTGCTGTGTTTATGCCGCTTTACACCCACTTGACACACTAACAGAGAGATATGAATACATAGGTTTTACGATTATTATTAGTCAGATATATTCTTGTGCGGTGAATAGGGCGTGTTGAGTCCAGTTCTCTGAGCAAGGAGTAGGTCTTGTCTATTACATATTGGGTTTATGGAACGGTATCTGAGCTAATTTGATACCCTTGTTTTATGTATCACCCCACCTCACCTTTCCCGTTAAGCAGCCATAGTGTGTTTTCTGCATGTGTGACTCTGTTCTGTTTTGTAATTCAGTTCAAGTGTAACGGTTTTTACATTCCCTCTATCAGTGATACCTTATGAGTAGTGTCCTTTTCTGTGTGACTTATTTCACTTAGAATCGTCATACCTAAATCCACTCATCATGCTGCTACTAACCTTACGACATTGATTTCCTGGCTGAGTGATATTCCATTGTACATAAGGACCACAACTTCTTTATCCATTTTTCTCTTTCCTGGGATATTTAAGGTGGAATGAAGTGGAGGTCCTGGTCAACAGAGCAGCCCTAAACTTTGGGGTGCTTGTGTCTTGCTGATTTTTAATTTTCCCAATTTATACCCCCATGAGTGGAAGTGCCCTATGCTCTCTAAGCTGTGTTTTTCAGATGTTTCAGGACTCACCGGACACTTCTCCAGAGTGGCTCTTGGCAATTTACATCCCGCCCATCAGTGTAGCAAGGCTCCCATTTCTCCATGGCCTGTCCTGCATTTCTGGTTTTGACACTTTTTTCAGCATGGCCCTTTTGACCGATGGGAAGCGAGACTTCTTTGTAGCGCTGATTTGCCTTTCCAGGTTGCTTGGTTGGCCAAAAAGGGCGTATGCGTTTTTTCCTGAATATATTCAGGAAAAAACGCATACGCCCTTTATGGCCAAGGGCATCATTGTCAACGTTTTGCCGCTTTTCATGTGCTTTAAAGGCGATTCGTATCTACCTCCTGAAATCTGTTTCGTGCAATTCTGCCTTGATTTCAAATCCTCTTCTTTGCCTTCCCTCAATATATTTGTGGACGAGAGTTCTCATTTATAACTCTGCAGGTTTGTGAATTGCAGTGCCCTGAACCTCCATTTTACAACTCGTTTTTATGGGAGCTGGCCGCAAAATCGCAGAATGGCTTCAGGCCCTGTTCTGGTTCCGGGGGTCAGGCTGAGCCTGTGGTTAATTCTTCTTTCTAATGGGAAAATAGAGTGACCTGTGCCTGTCCCAACACCAAGAGCTAGTCTCTCGTTGGTTCCACGTCTTCCCGTTTATCCTCAGGACAAATTGCAACCTGTACGGAACAGGAGGTTAAAGGTGCTGATGCTCCAAGTAGGGAGCTTGCTAGTAAAGCGGCTGGAATGGCGAACCCGGGCACAAGGAGATGAGAAATGAGGTGTGTTTTAGAAACCTTTCCTCATCACACGGTGTACCATCTTCTGGGTTTCTCATGCATGTTTTTGATGTAGAAAGATGCCCTTGAACCTGGAGATTTGGGACCCATGCGATGGGTACCACGCAGTATTCCTTTAAAGGGTCTGCGTTTGCTCACCCAACCTCACCAAACCTCTCAGCCCCAAGAGTGTCCACCCTTATGTCTCATCCAGCTGTGCGTCTAGATATGGTCAATCCAGGTTGCATCACAGCCCCTGAACGCATTGTGTAAGAATTTCTCTCTCTTTCACTGTCTTTGTTTCATGGGTGTTTCAAAGTAATTTATTTTTATAATGGGGTTTAGCTGCTTTTCACTGCTGTGTTTATGCCGCTTTACACCCACTTGACACACTAACAGAGAGATATCAATACATAGGTTTTACGATTATTATTAGTCAGATATATTCTTGTGCGGTGAATAGGGCGTGTTGAGTCCAGTTCTCTGAGCAAGGAGTAGGTCTTGTCTATTACATATTGGGTTTATGGAACGGTATCTGAGCTAATTTGATACCCTTGTTTTATGTATCACCCCACCTCACCTTTCCCGTTAAGCAGCCATAGTGTGTTTTCTGCATGTGTGACTCTGTTCTGTTTTGTAATTCAGTTCAAGTGTAACGGTTTTTACATTCCCTCTATCAGTGATACCTTATGAGAAGTGTCCTTTTCTGTGTGACTTATTTCACTTAGAATCGTCGTACCTAAATCCACTCATCATGCTGCTACTAACCTTACGACATTGATTTCCTGGCTGAGTGATATTCCATTGTACATAAGGACCACAACTTCTTTATCCATTTTTCTCTTTCCTGGGATATTTAAGGTGGAATGAAGTGGAGGTCCTGGTCAACAGAGCAGCCCTAAACTTTGGGGTGCTTGTGTCTTGCTGATTTTTAATTTTCCCAATTTATACCCCCATGAGTGGAAGTGCCCTATGCTCTCTAAGCTGTGTTTTTCAGATGTTTCAGGACTCACCGGACACTTCTCCAGAGTGGCTCTTGGCAATTTACATCCCGCCCATCAGTGTAGCAAGGCTCCCATTTCTCCATGGCCTGTCCTGCATTTCTGGTTTTGACACTTTTTTCAGCATGGCCCTTTTGACCGATGGGAAGCGAGACTTCTTTGTAGCGCTGATTTGCCTTTCCAGGTTGCTTGGTTGGCCAAAAAGGGCGTATGCGTTTTTTCCTGAATATACTCAGGAAAAAACGCATACGCCCTTTATGGCCAAGGGCATCATTGTCAACGTTTTGCCGCTTTTCATGTGCTTTAAAGGCGATTCGTATCTACCTCCTGAAATCTGTTTCCTGCAATTCTGCCTTGATTTCAAATCCTCTTCTTTGCCTTCCCTCAATATATTTGTGGACGAGAGTTATCATTTACAACTCTGCAGGTTTGTGAATTGCAGTGCCCTGAACCTCCATTTTACAACTCGTTTTTATGGGAGCTGGCCGCAAAATCGCAGAATGGCTTCAGGCCCTGTTCTGGTTCCGGGGGTCAGGCTGAGCCTGTGGTTAATTCTTCTTTCTGATGGGAAAATAGAGTGACCTGTGCCTGTCCCAACACCAAGAGCTAGTCTCTCGTTGGTTCCACGTCTTCCCGTTTATCCTCAGGACAAATTGCAACCTGTACGGAACAGGAGGTTAAAGGTGCTGATGCTCCAAGTAGGCAGCTTGCTAGTAAAGCCGCTGGAATGGCGAACCCGGGCACAAGGAGATGAGAAATGAGGTGCGTTTTAGAAACCTTTCCCCATCACACGGTGTACCATCTTCTGGGTTTCTCATGCATGTTTTTGATGTAGGAAGATGCCCTTGAACCTGGAGATTTGGGACCCATGCGATGGGTACCACGCAGTATTCCTTTAAAGGGTCTGCGTTTGCTCACCCAACCTCACCAAACCTCTCAACCCCAAGAGTGTCCACCCTTATGTCTCATCCAGCTGTGCGTCTAGATATGGTCAATCCAGGTTGCATCACAGCCCCTGAACGCATTGTGTAAGAATTTCTCTCTCTTTCACTGTCTTTGTTTCATGGTTGTTTCAAAGTAATTTATTTTTATAATGGGGTTTAGCTGCTTTTCACTGCTGTGTTTATGCCGCTTTACACCCACTTGACACACTAACAGAGAGATATCAATACATAGGTTTTACGATTATTATTAGTCAGATATATTCTTGTGCGGTGAATAGGGCGTGTTGAGTCCAGTTCTCTGAGCAAGGAGTAGGTCTTGTCTATTACATATTGGGTTTATGGAACGGTATCTGAGCTAATTTGATACCCTTGTTTTATGTATCACCCCACCTCACCTTTCCCGTTAAGCAGCCATAGTGTGTTTTCTGCATGTGTGACTCTGTTCTGTTTTGTAATTCAGTTCAAGTGTAACGGTTTTTACATTCCCTCTATCAGTGATACCTTATGAGTAGTGTCCTTTTCTGTGTGACTTATTTCACTTAGAATCGTCATACCTAAATCCACTCATCATGCTGCTACTAACCTTACGACATTGATTTCCTGGCTGAGTGATATTCCATTGTACATAAGGACCACAACTTCTTTATCCATTTTTCTCTTTCCTGGGATATTTAAGGTGGAATGAAGTGGAGGTCCTGGTCAACAGAGCAGCCCTAAACTTTGGGGTGCTTGTGTCTTGCTGATTTTTAATTTTCCCAATTTATACCCCCATGAGTGGAAGTGCCCTATGCTCTCTAAGCTGTGTTTTTCAGATGTTTCAGGACTCACCGGACACTTCTCCAGAGTGGCTCTTGGCAATTTACATCCCGCCCATCAGTGTAGCAAGGCTCCCATTTCTCCATGGCCTGTCCTGCATTTCTGGTTTTGACACTTTTTTCAGCATGGCCCTTTTGACCGATGGGAAGCGAGACTTCTCTGTAGCGCTGATTTGCCTTTCCAGGTTGCTTGGTTGGCCAAAAAGGGCGTATGCGTTTTTTCCTGAATATATTCAGGAAAAAACGCATACGCCCTTTTTGGCCAAGGGCATCATTGTCAACGTTTTGCCGCTTTTCATGTGCTTTAAAGGCGATTCGTATCTACCTCCTGAAATCTGTTTCGTGCAATTCTGCCTTGATTTCAAATCCTCTTCTTTGCCTTCCCTCAATATATTTGTGGACGAGAGTTCTCATTTATAACTCTGCAGGTTTGTGAATTGCAGTGCCCTGAACCTCCATTTTACAACTCGTTTTTATGGGAGCTGGCCGCAAAATCGCAGAATGGCTTCAGGCCCTGTTCTGGTTCCGGGGGTCAGGCTGAGCCTGTGGTTAATTCTTCTTTCTGATGGGAAAATAGAGTGACCTGTGCCTGTCCCAACACCAAGAGCTAGTCTCTCGTTGGTTCCACGTCTTCCCGTTTATCCTCAGGACAAATTGCAACCTGTACGGAACAGGAGGTTAAAGGTGCTGATGCTCCAAGTAGGGAGCTTGCTAGTAAAGCGGCTGGAATGGCGAACCCGGGCACAAGGAGATGAGAAATGAGGTGTGTTTTAGAAACCTTTCCCCATCACACGGTGTACCATCTTCTGGGTTTCTCATGCATGTTTTTGATGTAGGAAGATGCCCTTGAACCTGGAGATTTGGGACCCATGCGATGGGTACCACGCAGTATTCCTTTTAAGGGTCTGCGTTTGCTCACCCAACCTCACCAAACCTCTCAGCCCCAAGAGTGTCCACCCTTATGTCTCATCCAGCTGTGCGTCTAGATATGGTCAATCCAGGTTGCATCACAGCCCCTGAACGCATTGTGTAAGAATTTCTCTCTCTTTCACTGTCTTTGTTTCATGGGTGTTTCAAAGTAATTTATTTTTATAATGGGGTTTAGCTGCTTTTCACTGCTGTGTTTATGCCGCTTTACACCCACTTGACACACTAACAGAGAGATATCAATACATAGGTTTTACGATTATTATTAGTCAGATATATTCTTGTGCGGTGAATAGGGCGTGTTGAGTCCAGTTCTCTGAGCAAGGAGTAGGTCTTGTCTATTACATATTGGGTTTATGGAACGGTATCTGAGCTAATTTGATACCCTTGTTTTATGTATCACCCCACCTCACCTTTCCCGTTA
The DNA here is from genome assembly GCF_965194805.1 of Balaenoptera borealis. Classification (NCBI taxonomy): domain Eukaryota; kingdom Metazoa; phylum Chordata; class Mammalia; order Artiodactyla; family Balaenopteridae; genus Balaenoptera; species Balaenoptera borealis. The sequence goes on from NW_028123921.1 coordinate 770,116, forward strand.
AGCAGCCATAGTGTGTTTTCTGCATGTGTGACTCTGTTCTGTTTTGTAATTCAGTTCAAGTGTAACGGTTTTTACATTCCCTCTATCAGTGATACCTTATGAGAAGTGTCCTTTTCTGTGTGACTTATTTCACTTAGAATCGTCGTACCTAAATCCACTCATCATGCTGCTACTAACCTTACGACATTGATTTCCTGGCTGAGTGATATTCCATTGTACATAAGGACCACAACTTCTTTATCCATTTTTCTCTTTCCTGGGATATTGAAGGTGGAATGAAGTGGAGGTCCTGGTCAACAGAGCAGCCCTAAACTTTGGGGTGCTTGTGTCTTGCTGATTTTTAATTTTCCCAATTTATACCCCCATGAGTGGAAGTGCCCTATGCTCTCTAAGCTGTGTTTTTCAGATGTTTCAGGACTCACCGGACACTTCTCCAGAGTGGCTCTTGGCAATTTACATCCCGCCCATCAGTGTAGCAAGGCTCCCATTTCTCCATGGCCTGTCCTGCATTTCTGGTTTTGACACTTTTTTCAGCATGGCCCTTTTGACCGATGGGAAGCGAGACTTCTTTGTAGCGCTGATTTGCCTTTCCAGGTTGCTTGGTTGGCCAAAAAGGGCGTATGCGTTTTTTCCTGAATATACTCAGGAAAAAACGCATACGCCCTTTATGGCCAAGGGCATCATTGTCAACGTTTTGCCGCTTTTCATGTGCTTTAAAGGCGATTCGTATCTACCTCCTGAAATCTGTTTCCTGCAATTCTGCCTTGATTTCAAATCCTCTTCTTTGCCTTCCCTCAATATAATTGTGGACGAGAGTTCTCATTTACAACTCTGCAGGTTTGTGAATTGCAGTGCCCTGAACCTCCATTTTACAACTCGTTTTTATGGGAGCTGGCCGCAAAATCGCAGAATGGCTTCAGGCCCTGTTCTGGTTCCGGGGGTCAGGCTGAGCCTGTGGTTAATTCTTCTTTCTGATGGGAAAATAGAGTGACCTGTGCCTGTCCCAACACCAAGAGCTAGTCTCTCGTTGGTTCCACGTCTTCCCGTTTATACTCAGGACAAATTGCAACCTGTACGGAACAGGAGGTTAAAGGTGCTGATGCTCCAAGTAGGGAGCTTGCTAGTAAAGCGGCTGGAATGGCGAACCCGGGCACAAGGAGATGAGAAATGAGGTGCGTTTTAGAAACCTTTCCCCATCACACGGTGTACCATCTTCTGGGTTTCTCATGCATGTTTTTGATGTAGGAAGATGCCCTTGAACCTGGAGATTTGGGACCCATGCGATGGGTACCACGCAGTATTCCTTTAAAGGGTCTGCGTTTGCTCACCCAACCTCACCAAACCTCTCAGCCCCAAGAGTGTCCACCCTTATGTCTCATCCAGCTGTGCGTCTAGATATGGTCAATCCAGGTTGCATCACAGCCCCTGAACGCATTGTGTAAGAATTTCTCTCTCTTTCACTGTCTTTGTTTCATGGGTGTTTCAAAGTAATTTATTTTTATAATGGGGTTTAGCTGCTTTTCACTGCTGTGTTTATGCCGCTTTACACCCACTTGACACACTAACAGAGAGATATGAATACATAGGTTTTACGATTATTATTAGTCAGATATATTCTTGTGCGGTGAATAGGGCGTGTTGAGTCCAGTTCTCTGAGCAAGGAGTAGGTCTTGTCTATTACATATTGGGTTTATGGAACGGTATCTGAGCTAATTTGATACCCTTGTTTTATGTATCACCCCACCTCACCTTTCCCGTTAAGCAGCCATAGTGTGTTTTCTGCATGTGTGACTCTGTTCTGTTTTGTAATTCAGTTCAAGTGTAACGGTTTTTACATTCCCTCTATCAGTGATACCTTATGAGTAGTGTCCTTTTCTGTGTGACTTATTTCACTTAGAATCGTCATACCTAAATCCACTCATCATGCTGCTACTAACCTTACGACATTGATTTCCTGGCTGAGTGATATTCCATTGTACATAAGGACCACAACTTCTTTATCCATTTTTCTCTTTCCTGGGATATTTAAGGTGGAATGAAGTGGAGGTCCTGGTCAACAGAGCAGCCCTAAACTTTGGGGTGCTTGTGTCTTGCTGATTTTTAATTTTCCCAATTTATACCCCCATGAGTGGAAGTGCCCTATGCTCTCTAAGCTGTGTTTTTCAGATGTTTCAGGACTCACCGGACACTTCTCCAGAGTGGCTCTTGGCAATTTACATCCCGCCCATCAGTGTAGCAAGGCTCCCATTTCTCCATGGCCTGTCCTGCATTTCTGGTTTTGACACTTTTTTCAGCATGGCCCTTTTGACCGATGGGAAGCGAGACTTCTTTGTAGCGCTGATTTGCCTTTCCAGGTTGCTTGGTTGGCCAAAAAGGGCGTATGCGTTTTTTCCTGAATATATTCAGGAAAAAACGCATACGCCCTTTATGGCCAAGGGCATCATTGTCAACGTTTTGCCGCTTTTCATGTGCTTTAAAGGCGATTCGTATCTACCTCCTGAAATCTGTTTCGTGCAATTCTGCCTTGATTTCAAATCCTCTTCTTTGCCTTCCCTCAATATATTTGTGGACGAGAGTTCTCATTTATAACTCTGCAGGTTTGTGAATTGCAGTGCCCTGAACCTCCATTTTACAACTCGTTTTTATGGGAGCTGGCCGCAAAATCGCAGAATGGCTTCAGGCCCTGTTCTGGTTCCGGGGGTCAGGCTGAGCCTGTGGTTAATTCTTCTTTCTAATGGGAAAATAGAGTGACCTGTGCCTGTCCCAACACCAAGAGCTAGTCTCTCGTTGGTTCCACGTCTTCCCGTTTATCCTCAGGACAAATTGCAACCTGTACGGAACAGGAGGTTAAAGGTGCTGATGCTCCAAGTAGGGAGCTTGCTAGTAAAGCGGCTGGAATGGCGAACCCGGGCACAAGGAGATGAGAAATGAGGTGTGTTTTAGAAACCTTTCCTCATCACACGGTGTACCATCTTCTGGGTTTCTCATGCATGTTTTTGATGTAGAAAGATGCCCTTGAACCTGGAGATTTGGGACCCATGCGATGGGTACCACGCAGTATTCCTTTAAAGGGTCTGCGTTTGCTCACCCAACCTCACCAAACCTCTCAGCCCCAAGAGTGTCCACCCTTATGTCTCATCCAGCTGTGCGTCTAGATATGGTCAATCCAGGTTGCATCACAGCCCCTGAACGCATTGTGTAAGAATTTCTCTCTCTTTCACTGTCTTTGTTTCATGGGTGTTTCAAAGTAATTTATTTTTATAATGGGGTTTAGCTGCTTTTCACTGCTGTGTTTATGCCGCTTTACACCCACTTGACACACTAACAGAGAGATATCAATACATAGGTTTTACGATTATTATTAGTCAGATATATTCTTGTGCGGTGAATAGGGCGTGTTGAGTCCAGTTCTCTGAGCAAGGAGTAGGTCTTGTCTATTACATATTGGGTTTATGGAACGGTATCTGAGCTAATTTGATACCCTTGTTTTATGTATCACCCCACCTCACCTTTCCCGTTAAGCAGCCATAGTGTGTTTTCTGCATGTGTGACTCTGTTCTGTTTTGTAATTCAGTTCAAGTGTAACGGTTTTTACATTCCCTCTATCAGTGATACCTTATGAGAAGTGTCCTTTTCTGTGTGACTTATTTCACTTAGAATCGTCGTACCTAAATCCACTCATCATGCTGCTACTAACCTTACGACATTGATTTCCTGGCTGAGTGATATTCCATTGTACATAAGGACCACAACTTCTTTATCCATTTTTCTCTTTCCTGGGATATTTAAGGTGGAATGAAGTGGAGGTCCTGGTCAACAGAGCAGCCCTAAACTTTGGGGTGCTTGTGTCTTGCTGATTTTTAATTTTCCCAATTTATACCCCCATGAGTGGAAGTGCCCTATGCTCTCTAAGCTGTGTTTTTCAGATGTTTCAGGACTCACCGGACACTTCTCCAGAGTGGCTCTTGGCAATTTACATCCCGCCCATCAGTGTAGCAAGGCTCCCATTTCTCCATGGCCTGTCCTGCATTTCTGGTTTTGACACTTTTTTCAGCATGGCCCTTTTGACCGATGGGAAGCGAGACTTCTTTGTAGCGCTGATTTGCCTTTCCAGGTTGCTTGGTTGGCCAAAAAGGGCGTATGCGTTTTTTCCTGAATATACTCAGGAAAAAACGCATACGCCCTTTATGGCCAAGGGCATCATTGTCAACGTTTTGCCGCTTTTCATGTGCTTTAAAGGCGATTCGTATCTACCTCCTGAAATCTGTTTCCTGCAATTCTGCCTTGATTTCAAATCCTCTTCTTTGCCTTCCCTCAATATATTTGTGGACGAGAGTTATCATTTACAACTCTGCAGGTTTGTGAATTGCAGTGCCCTGAACCTCCATTTTACAACTCGTTTTTATGGGAGCTGGCCGCAAAATCGCAGAATGGCTTCAGGCCCTGTTCTGGTTCCGGGGGTCAGGCTGAGCCTGTGGTTAATTCTTCTTTCTGATGGGAAAATAGAGTGACCTGTGCCTGTCCCAACACCAAGAGCTAGTCTCTCGTTGGTTCCACGTCTTCCCGTTTATCCTCAGGACAAATTGCAACCTGTACGGAACAGGAGGTTAAAGGTGCTGATGCTCCAAGTAGGGAGCTTGCTAGTAAAGCGGCTGGAATGGCGAACCCGGGCACAAGGAGATGAGAAATGAGGTGCGTTTTAGAAACCTTTCCCCATCACACGGTGTACCATCTTCTGGGTTTCTCATGCATGTTTTTGATGTAGGAAGATGCCCTTGAACCTGGAGATTTGGGACCCATGCGATGGGTACCACGCAGTATTCCTTTAAAGGGTCTGCGTTTGCTCACCCAACCTCACCAAACCTCTCAACCCCAAGAGTGTCCACCCTTATGTCTCATCCAGCTGTGCGTCTAGATATGGTCAATCCAGGTTGCATCACAGCCCCTGAACGCATTGTGTAAGAATTTCTCTCTCTTTCACTGTCTTTGTTTCATGGTTGTTTCAAAGTAATTTATTTTTATAATGGGGTTTAGCTGCTTTTCACTGCTGTGTTTATGCCGCTTTACACCCACTTGACACACTAACAGAGAGATATCAATACATAGGTTTTACGATTATTATTAGTCAGATATATTCTTGTGCGGTGAATAGGGCGTGTTGAGTCCAGTTCTCTGAGCAAGGAGTAGGTCTTGTCTATTACATATTGGGTTTATGGAACGGTATCTGAGCTAATTTGATACCCTTGTTTTATGTATCACCCCACCTCACCTTTCCCGTTAAGCAGCCATAGTGTGTTTTCTGCATGTGTGACTCTGTTCTGTTTTGTAATTCAGTTCAAGTGTAACGGTTTTTACATTCCCTCTATCAGTGATACCTTATGAGTAGTGTCCTTTTCTGTGTGACTTATTTCACTTAGAATCGTCATACCTAAATCCACTCATCATGCTGCTACTAACCTTACGACATTGATTTCCTGGCTGAGTGATATTCCATTGTACATAAGGACCACAACTTCTTTATCCATTTTTCTCTTTCCTGGGATATTTAAGGTGGAATGAAGTGGAGGTCCTGGTCAACAGAGCAGCCCTAAACTTTGGGGTGCTTGTGTCTTGCTGATTTTTAATTTTCCCAATTTATACCCCCATGAGTGGAAGTGCCCTATGCTCTCTAAGCTGTGTTTTTCAGATGTTTCAGGACTCACCGGACACTTCTCCAGAGTGGCTCTTGGCAATTTACATCCCGCCCATCAGTGTAGCAAGGCTCCCATTTCTCCATGGCCTGTCCTGCATTTCTGGTTTTGACACTTTTTTCAGCATGGCCCTTTTGACCGATGGGAAGCGAGACTTCTTTGTAGCGCTGATTTGCCTTTCCAGGTTGCTTGGTTGGCCAAAAAGGGCGTATGCGTTTTTTCCTGAATATATTCAGGAAAAAACGCATACGCCCTTTTTGACCAAGGGCATCATTGTCAACGTTTTGCCACTTTTCATGTGCTTTAAAGGCGATTCGTATCTACCTCCTGAAATCTGTTTCCTGCAATTCTGCCTTGATTTCAAATCCTCTTCTTTGCCTTCCCTCAATATGTTTGTGGACGAGAGTTATCATTTATAACTCTGCAGGTTTGTGAATTGCAGTGCCCTGAACCTCCATTTTACAACTCGTTTTTATGGGAGCTGGCCGCAAAATCGCAGAATGGCTTCAGGCCCTGTTCTGGTTCCGGGGGTCAGGCTGAGCCTGTGGTTAATTCTTCTTTCTGATGGGAAAATAGAGTGACCTGTGCCTGTCCCAACACCAAGAGCTAGTCTCTCGTTGGTTCCACGTCTTCCCGTTTATCCTCAGGACAAATTGCAACCTGTACGGAACAGGAGGTTAAAGGTGCTGATGCTCCAAGTAGGGAGCTTGCTAGTAAAGCGGCTGGAATGGCGAACCCGGGCACAAGGAGATGAGAAATGAGGTGCGTTTTAGAAACCTTTCCCCATCACACGGTGTACCATCTTCTGGGTTTCTCATGCATGTTTTTGATGTAGGAAGATGCCCTTGAACCTGGAGATTTGGGACCCATGCGATGGGTACCACGCAGTATTCCTTTAAAGGGTCTGCGTTTGCTCACCCAACCTCACCAAACCTCTCAGCCCCAAGAGTGTCCACCCTTATGTCTCATCCAGCTGTGTGTCTAGATATGGTCAATCCAGGTTGCATCACAGCCCCTGGACGCATTGTGTAAGAATTTCTCTCTCTTTCACTGTCTTTGTTTCATGGGTGTTTCAAAGTAATTTATTTTTATAATGGGGTTTAGCTGCTTTTCACTGCTGTGTTTATGCCGCTTTACACCCACTTGACACACTAACAGAGAGATATCAATACATAGGTTTTACGATTATTATTAGTCAGATATATTCTTGTGCGGTGAATAGGGCGTGTTGAGTCCAGTTCTCTGAGCAAGGAGTAGGTCTTGTCTATTACATATTGGGTTTATGGAACGGTATCTGAGCTAATTTGATACCCTTGTTTTATGTATCACCCCACCTCACCTTTCCCGTTAAGCAGCCATAGTGTGTTTTCTGCATGTGTGACTCTGTTCTGTTTTGTAATTCAGTTCAAGTGTAACGGTTTTTACATTCCCTCTATCAGTGATACCTTATGAGTAGTGTCCTTTTCTGTGTGACTTATTTCACTTAGAATCGTCATACCTAAATCCACTCATCATGCTGCTACTAACCTTACGACATTGATTTCCTGGCTGAGTGATATTCCATTGTACATAAGGACCACAACTTCTTTATCCATTTTTCTCTTTCCTGGGATATTTAAGGTGGAATGAAGTGGAGGTCCTGGTCAACAGAGCAGCCCTAAACTTTGGGGTGCTTGTGTCTTGCTGATTTTTAATTTTCCCAATTTATACCCCCATGAGTGGAAGTGCCCTATGCTCTCTAAGCTGTGTTTTTCAGATGTTTCAGGACTCACCGGACACTTCTCCAGAGTGGCTCTTGGCAATTTACATCCCGCCCATCAGTGTAGCAAGGCTCCCATTTCTCCATGGCCTGTCCTGCATTTCTGGTTTTGACACTTTTTTCAGCATGGCCCTTTTGACCGATGGGAAGCGAGACTTCTTTGTAGCGCTGATTTGCCTTTCCAGGTTGCTTGGTTGGCCAAAAAGGGCGTATGCGTTTTTTCCTGAATATATTCAGGAAAAAACGCATACGCCCTTTTTGGCCAAGGGCATCATTGTCAACGTTTTGCCGCTTTTCATGTGCTTTAAAGGCGATTCGTATCTACCTCCTGAAATCTGTTTCCTGCAATTCTGCCTTGATTTCAAATCCTCTTCTTTGCCTTCCCTCAATATGTTTGTGGACGAGAGTTATCATTTATAACTCTGCAGGTTTGTGAATTGCAGTGCCCTGAACCTCCATTTTACAACTCGTTTTTATGGGAGCTGGCCGCAAAATCGCAGAATGGCTTCAGGCCCTGTTCTGGTTCCGGGGGTCAGGCTGAGCCTGTGGTTAATTCTTCTTTCTGATGGGAAAATAGAGTGACCTGTGCCTGTCCCAACACCAAGAGCTAGTCTCTCGTTGGTTCCACGTCTTCCCGTTTATCCTCAGGACAAATTGCAACCTGTACGGAACAGGAGGTTAAAGGTGCTGATGCTCCAAGTAGGGAGCTTGCTAGTAAAGCCGCTGGAATGGCGAACCCGGGCACAAGGAGATGAGAAATGAGGTGCGTTTTAGAAACCTTTCCCCATCACACGGTGTACCATCTTCTGGGTTTCTCATGCATGTTTTTGATGTAGGAAGATGCCCTTGAACCTGGAGATTTGGGACCCATGCGATGGGTACCACGCAGTATTCCTTTAAAGGGTCTGCGTTTGCTCACCCAACCTCACCAAACCTCTCAGCCCCAAGAGTGTCCACCCTTATGTCTCATCCAGCTGTGCGTCTAGATATGGTCAATCCAGGTTGCATCACAGCCCCTGAACGCATTGTGTAAGAATTTCTCTCTCTTTCACTGTCTTTGTTTCATGGTGGTTTCAAAGTAATTTATTTTTATAATGGGGTTTAGCTGCTTTTCACTGCTGTGTTTATGCCGCTTTACACCCACTTGACACACTAACAGAGAGATATAAATACATAGGTTTTACGATTATTATTAGTCAGATATATTCTTGTGCGTTGAATAGGGCGTGTTGAGTCCAGTTCTCTGAGCAAGGAGTAGGTCTTGTCTATTACATATTGGGTTTATGGAACGGTATCTGAGCTAATTTGATACCCTTGTTTTATGTATCACCCCACCTCACCTTTCCCGTTAAGCAGCCATAGTGTGTTTTCTGCATGTGTGACTCTGTTCTGTTTTGTAATTCAGTTCAAGTGTAACGGTTTTTACATTCCCTCTATCAGTGATACCTTATGAGAAGTGTCCTTTTCTGTGTGACTTATTTCACTTAGAATCGTCATACCTAAATCCACTCGTCATGCTGCTACTAACCTTACGACATTGATTTCCTGGCTGAGTGATATTCCATTGTACATAAGGACCACAACTTCTTTATCCATTTTTCTCTTTCCTGGGATATTGAAGGTGGAATGAAGTGGAGGTCCTGGTCAACAGAGCAGCCCTAAACTTTGGGGTGCTTGTGTCTTGCTGATTTTTAATTTTCCCAATTTATACCCCCATGAGTGGAAGTGCCCTATGCTCTCTAAGCTGTGTTTTTCAGATGTTTCAGGACTCACCGGACACTTCTCCAGAGTGGCTCTTGGCAATTTACATCCCGCCCATCAGTGTAGCAAGGCTCCCATTTCTCCATGGCCTGTCCTGCATTTCTGGTTTTGACACTTTTTTCAGCATGGCCCTTTTGACCGATGGGAAGCGAGACTTCTTTGTAGCGCTGATTTGCCTTTCCAGGTTGCTTGGTTGGCCAAAAAGGGCGTATGCGTTTTTTCCTGAATATATTCAGGAAAAAACGCATACGCCCTTTTTGGCCAAGGGCATCATTGTCAACGTTTTGCCGCTTTTCATGTGCTTTAAAGGCGATTCGTATCTACCTCCTGAAATCTGTTTCCTGCAATTCTGCCTTGATTTCAAATCCTCTTCTTTGCCTTCCCTCAATATGTTTGTGGACGAGAGTTATCATTTATAACTCTGCAGGTTTGTGAATTGCAGTGCCCTGAACCTCCATTTTACAACTCGTTTTTATGGGAGCTGGCCGCAAAATCGCAGAATGGCTTCAGGCCCTGTTCTGGTTCCGGGGGTCAGGCTGAGCCTGTGGTTAATTCTTCTTTCTGATGGGAAAATAGAGTGACCTGTGCCTGTCCCAACACCAAGAGCTAGTCTCTCGTTGGTTCCACGTCTTCCCGTTCATCCTCAGGACAAATTGCAACCTGTACGGAACAGGAGGTTAAAGGTGCTGATGCTCCAAGTAGGGAGCTTGCTAGTAAAGCGGCTGTAATGGCGAACCCGGGCACAAGGAGATGAGAAATGAGGTGTGTTTTTGAAACCTTTCCCCATCACACGGTGTACCATCTTCTGGGTTTCTCATGCATGTTTTTGATGTAGGAAGATGCCCTTGAACCTGGAGATTTGGGACCCATGCGATGGGTACCACGCAGTATTACTTTAAAGGGTCTGCGTTTGCTCACCCAACCTCACCAAACCTCTCAGCCCCAAGAGTGTCCACCCTTATGTCTCATCCAGCTGTGCGTCTAGATATGGTCAATCCAGGTTGCATCACAGCCCCTGAACGCATTGTGTAAGAATTTCTCTCTCTTTCACTGTCTTTGTTTCATGGGTGTTTCAAAGTAATTTATTTTTATAATGGGGTTTAGCTGCTTTTCACTGCTGTGTTTATGCCACTTTACACCCACTTGACACACTAACAGAGAGATATCAATACATAGGTTTTACGATTATTATTAATCAGATATAATCTTGTGCGTTGAATAGGGCGTGTTGAGTCCAGTTCTCTGAGCAAGGAGTAGGTCTTGTCTATTACATATTGGGTTTATGGAATGGTATCTGAGATAATTTGATACCCTTGTTTTATGTATCACCCCACCTCACCTTTCCCGTTAAGCAGCCATAGTGTGTTTTCTGCATGTGTGACTCTGTTCTGTTTTGTAATTCAGTTCAAGTGTAACGGTTTTTACATTCCCTCTATCAGTGATACCTTATGAGTAGTGTCCTTTTCTGTGTGACTTATTTCACTTAGAATCGTCGTACCTAAATCCACTCATCATGCTGCTACTAACCTTACGACATTGATTTCCTGGCTGAGTGATATTCCATTGTACATAAGGACCACAACTTCTTTATCAATTTTTCTCTTTCCTGGGATATTTAAGGTGGAATGAAGTGGAGGTCCTGGTCAACAGAGCAGCCCTAAACTTTGGGGTGCTTGTGTCTTGCTGATTTTTAATTTTCCCAATTTATAACCCCATGAGTGGAAGTGCCCTATGCTCTCTAAGCTGTGTTTTTCAGATGTTTCAGGACTCACCGGACACTTCTCCAGAGTGGCTCTTGGCAATTTACATCCCGCCCATCAGTGTAGCAAGTCTCCCATTTCTCCATGGCCTGTCCTGCATTTCTGGTTTTGACACTTTTTTCAGCATGGCCCTTTTGACCGATGGGAAGCGAGACTTCTTTGTAGCGCTGATTTGCCTTTCCAGGTTGCTTGGTTGGCCAAAAAGGGCGTATGCGTTTTTTCCTGAATATACTCAGGAAAAAACGCATACGCCCTTTTTGGCCAAGGGCATCATTGTCAACGTTTTGCCGCTTTTCATGTGCTTTAAAGGCGATTCGTATCTACCTCCTGAAATCTGTTTCCTGCAATTCTGCCTTGATTTCAAATCCTCTTCTTTGCCTTCCCTCAATATGTTTGTGGACGAGAGTTATCATTTATAACTCTGCAGGTTTGTGAATTGCAGTGCCCTGAACCTCCATTCTACAACTCGTTTTTATGGGAGCTGGCCGCAAAATCGCAGAATGGCTTCAGACCCTGTTCTGGTTCCGGGGGTCAGGCTGAGCCTGTGGTTAATTCTTCTTTCTGATGGGAAAATAGAGTGACCTGTGCCTGTCCCAACACCAAGAGCTAGTCTCTCGTTGGTTCCACGTCTTCCCGTTTATCCTCAGGACAAATTGCAACCTGTACGGAACAGGAGGTTAAAGGTGCTGATGCTCCAAGTAGGGAGCTTGCTAGTAAAGCGGCTGGAATGGCGAACCCGGGCACAAGGAGATGAGAAATGAGGTGTGTTTTAGAAACCTTTCCCCATCACACGGTGTACCATCTTCTGGGTTTCTCAAGCATGTTTTTGATGTAGGAAGATGCCCTTGAACCTGAAGATTTGGGACCCATGCGATGGGTACCACGCAGTATTCCTTTAAAGGGTCTGCGTTTGCTCACCCAACCTCACCAAACCTCTCAGCCCCAAGAGTGTCCACCCTTATGTCTCATCCAGCTGTGCGTCTAGATATGGTCAATCCAGGTTGCATCACAGCCCCTGAACGCATTGTGTAAGAATTTCTCTCTCTTTCACTGTCTTTGTTTCATGGGTGTTTCAAAGTAATTTATTTTTATAATGGGGTTTAGCTGCTTTTCACTGCTGTGTTTATGCCGCTTTACACCCACTTGACACACTAACAGAGAGATATCAATACATAGGTTTTACGATTATTATTAGTCAGATATATTCTTGTGCGGTGAATAGGGCGTGTTGAGTCCAGTTCTCTGAGCAAGGAGTAGGTCTTGTCTATTACATATTGGGTTTATGGAACGGTATCTGAGCTAATTTGATACCCTTGTTTTATGTATCACCCCACCTCACCTTTCCCGTTAAGCAGCCATAGTGTGTTTTCTGCATGTGTGACTCTGTTCTGTTTTGTAATTCAGTTCAAGTGTAACGGTTTTTACATTCCCTCTATCAGTGATACCTTATGAGAAGTGTCCTTTTCTGTGTGACTTATTTCACTTAGAATCGTCGTACCTAAATCCACTCATCATGCTGCTACTAACCTTACGACATTGATTTCCTGGCTGAGTGATATTCCATTGTACATAAGGACCACAACTTCTTTATCCATTTTTCTCTTTCCTGGGATATTGAAGGTGGAATGAAGTGGAGGTCCTGGTCAACAGAGCAGCCCTAAACTTTGGGGTGCTTGTGTCTTGCTGATTTTTAATTTTCCCAATTTATACCCCCATGAGTGGAAGTGCCCTATGCTCTCTAAGCTGTGTTTTTCAGATGTTTCAGGACTCACCGGACACTTCTCCAGAGTGGCTCTTGGCAATTTACATCCCGCCCATCAGTGTAGCAAGGCTCCCATTTCTCCATGGCCTGTCCTGCATTTCTGGTTTTGACACTTTTTTCAGCATGGCCCTTTTGACCGATGGGAAGCGAGACTTCTTTGTAGCGCTGATTTGCCTTTCCAGGTTGCTTGGTTGGCCAAAAAGGGCGTATGCGTTTTTTCCTGAATATACTCAGGAAAAAACGCATACGCCCTTTATGGCCAAGGGCATCATTGTCAACGTTTTGCCGCTTTTCATGTGCTTTAAAGGCGATTCGTATCTACCTCCTGAAATCTGTTTCCTGCAATTCTGCCTTGATTTCAAATCCTCTTCTTTGCCTTCCCTCAATATAATTGTGGACGAGAGTTATCATTTACAACTCTGCAGGTTTGTGAATTGCAGTGCCCTGAACCTCCATTTTACAACTCGTTTTTATGGGAGCTGGCCGCAAAATCGCAGAATGGCTTCAGGCCCTGTTCTGGTTCCGGGGGTCAGGCTGAGCCTGTGGTTAATTCTTCTTTCTGATGGGAAAATAGAGTGACCTGTGCCTGTCCCAACACCAAGAGCTAGTCTCTCGTTGGTTCCACGTCTTCCCGTTTATACTCAGGACAAATTGCAACCTGTACGGAACAGGAGGTTAAAGGTGCTGATGCTCCAAGTAGGGAGCTTGCTAGTAAAGCCGCTGGAATGGCGAACCCGGGCACAAGGAGATGAGAAATGAGGTGCGTTTTAGAAACCTTTCCCCATCACACGGTGTACCATCTTCTGGGTTTCTCATGCATGTTTTTGATGTAGGAAGATGCCCTTGAACCTGGAGATTTGGGACCCATGCGATGGGTACCACGCAGTATTCCTTTAAAGGGTCTGCGTTTGCTCACCCAACCTCACCAAACCTCTCAGCCCCAAGAGTGTCCACCCTTATGTCTCATCCAGCTGTGCGTCTAGATATGGTCAATCCAGGTTGCATCACAGCCCCTGAACGCATTGTGTAAGAATTTCTCTCTCTTTCACTGTCTTTGTTTCATGGGTGTTTCAAAGTAATTTATTTTTATAATGGGGTTTAGCTGCTTTTCACTGCTGTGTTTATGCCGCTTTACACCCACTTGACACACTAACAGAGAGATATGAATACATAGGTTTTACGATTATTATTAGTCAGATATATTCTTGTGCGGTGAATAGGGCGTGTTGAGTCCAGTTCTCTGAGCAAGGAGTAGGTCTTGTCTATTACATATTGGGTTTATGGAACGGTATCTGAGCTAATTTGATACCCTTGTTTTATGTATCACCCCACCTCACCTTTCCCGTTAAGCAGCCATAGTGTGTTTTCTGCATGTGTGACTCTGTTCTGTTTTGTAATTCAGTTCAAGTGTAACGGTTTTTACATTCCCTCTATCAGTGATACCTTATGAGTAGTGTCCTTTTCTGTGTGACTTATTTCACTTAGAATCGTCATACCTAAATCCACTCATCATGCTGCTACTAACCTTACGACATTGATTTCCTGGCTGAGTGATATTCCATTGTACATAAGGACCACAACTTCTTTATCCATTTTTCTCTTTCCTGGGATATTTAAGGTGGAATGAAGTGGAGGTCCTGGTCAACAGAGCAGCCCTAAACTTTGGGGTGCTTGTGTCTTGCTGATTTTTAATTTTCCCAATTTATACCCCCATGAGTGGAAGTGCCCTATGCTCTCTAAGCTGTGTTTTTCAGATGTTTCAGGACTCACCGGACACTTCTCCAGAGTGGCTCTTGGCAATTTACATCCCGCCCATCAGTGTAGCAAGGCTCCCATTTCTCCATGGCCTGTCCTGCATTTCTGGTTTTGACACTTTTTTCAGCATGGCCCTTTTGACCGATGGGAAGCGAGACTTCTCTGTAGCGCTGATTTGCCTTTCCAGGTTGCTTGGTTGGCCAAAAAGGGCGTATGCGTTTTTTCCTGAATATATTCAGGAAAAAACGCATACGCCCTTTTTGGCCAAGGGCATCATTGTCAACGTTTTGCCGCTTTTCATGTGCTTTAAAGGCGATTCGTATCTACCTCCTGAAATCTGTTTCGTGCAATTCTGCCTTGATTTCAAATCCTCTTCTTTGCCTTCCCTCAATATATTTGTGGACGAGAGTTCTCATTTATAACTCTGCAGGTTTGTGAATTGCAGTGCCCTGAACCTCCATTTTACAACTCGTTTTTATGGGAGCTGGCCGCAAAATCGCAGAATGGCTTCAGGCCCTGTTCTGGTTCCGGGGGTCAGGCTGAGCCTGTGGTTAATTCTTCTTTCTGATGGGAAAATAGAGTGACCTGTGCCTGTCCCAACACCAAGAGCTAGTCTCTCGTTGGTTCCACGTCTTCCCGTTTATCCTCAGGACAAATTGCAACCTGTACGGAACAGGAGGTTAAAGGTGCTGATGCTCCAAGTAGGGAGCTTGCTAGTAAAGCGGCTGGAATGGCGAACCCGGGCACAAGGAGATGAGAAATGAGGTGTGTTTTAGAAACCTTTCCCCATCACACGGTGTACCATCTTCTGGGTTTCTCATGCATGTTTTTGATGTAGGAAGATGCCCTTGAACCTGGAGATTTGGGACCCATGCGATGGGTACCACGCAGTATTCCTTTTAAGGGTCTGCGTTTGCTCACCCAACCTCACCAAACCTCTCAGCCCCAAGAGTGTCCACCCTTATGTCTCATCCAGCTGTGCGTCTAGATATGGTCAATCCAGGTTGCATCACAGCCCCTGAACGCATTGTGTAAGAATTTCTCTCTCTTTCACTGTCTTTGTTTCATGGGTGTTTCAAAGTAATTTATTTTTATAATGGGGTTTAGCTGCTTTTCACTGCTGTGTTTATGCCGCTTTACACCCACTTGACACACTAACAGAGAGATATCAATACATAGGTTTTACGATTATTATTAGTCAGATATATTCTTGTGCGGTGAATAGGGCGTGTTGAGTCCAGTTCTCTGAGCAAGGAGTAGGTCTTGTCTATTACATATTGGGTTTATGGAACGGTATCTGAGCTAATTTGATACCCTTGTTTTATGTATCACCCCACCTCACCTTTCCCGTTAAGCAGCCATAGTGTGTTTTCTGCATGTGTGACTCTGTTCTGTTTTGTAATTCAGTTCAAGTGTAACGGTTTTTACATTCCCTCTATCAGTGATACCTTATGAGAAGTGTCCTTTTCTGTGTGACTTATTTCACTTAGAATCGTCGTACCTAAATCCACTCATCATGCTGCTACTAACCTTACGACATTGATTTCCTGGCTGAGTGATATTCCATTGTACATAAGGACCACAACTTCTTTATCCATTTTTCTCTTTCCTGGGATATTGAAGGTGGAATGAAGTGGAGGTCCTGGTCAACAGAGCAGCCCTAAACTTTGGGGTGCTTGTGTCTTGCTGATTTTTAATTTTCCCAATTTATACCCCCATGAGTGGAAGTGCCCTATGCTCTCTAAGCTGTGTTTTTCAGATGTTTCAGGACTCACCGGACACTTCTCCAGAGTGGCTCTTGGCAATTTACATCCCGCCCATCAGTGTAGCAAGGCTCCCATTTCTCCATGGCCTGTCCTGCATTTCTGGTTTTGACACTTTTTTCAGCATGGCCCTTTTGACCGATGGGAAGCGAGACTTCTTTGTAGCGCTGATTTGCCTTTCCAGGTTGCTTGGTTGGCCAAAAAGGGCGTATGCGTTTTTTCCTGAATATACTCAGGAAAAAACGCATACGCCCTTTATGGCCAAGGGCATCATTGTCAACGTTTTGCCGCTTTTCATGTGCTTTAAAGGCGATTCGTATCTACCTCCTGAAATCTGTTTCCTGCAATTCTGCCTTGATTTCAAATCCTCTTCTTTGCCTTCCCTCAATATAATTGTGGACGAGAGTTCTCATTTACAACTCTGCAGGTTTGTGAATTGCAGTGCCCTGAACCTCCATTTTACAACTCGTTTTTATGGGAGCTGGCCGCAAAATCGCAGAATGGCTTCAGGCCCTGTTCTGGTTCCGGGGGTCAGGCTGAGCCTGTGGTTAATTCTTCTTTCTGATGGGAAAATAGAGTGACCTGTGCCTGTCCCAACACCAAGAGCTAGTCTCTCGTTGGTTCCACGTCTTCCCGTTTATACTCAGGACAAATTGCAACCTGTACGGAACAGGAGGTTAAAGGTGCTGATGCTCCAAGTAGGGAGCTTGCTAGTAAAGCGGCTGGAATGGCGAACCCGGGCACAAGGAGATGAGAAATGAGGTGCGTTTTAGAAACCTTTCCCCATCACACGGTGTACCATCTTCTGGGTTTCTCATGCATGTTTTTGATGTAGGAAGATGCCCTTGAACCTGGAGATTTGGGACCCATGCGATGGGTACCACGCAGTATTCCTTTAAAGGGTCTGCGTTTGCTCACCCAACCTCACCAAACCTCTCAGCCCCAAGAGTGTCCACCCTTATGTCTCATCCAGCTGTGCGTCTAGATATGGTCAATCCAGGTTGCATCACAGCCCCTGAACGCATTGTGTAAGAATTTCTCTCTCTTTCACTGTCTTTGTTTCATGGGTGTTTCAAAGTAATTTATTTTTATAATGGGGTTTAGCTGCTTTTCACTGCTGTGTTTATGCCGCTTTACACCCACTTGACACACTAACAGAGAGATATGAATACATAGGTTTTACGATTATTATTAGTCAGATATATTCTTGTGCGGTGAATAGGGCGTGTTGAGTCCAGTTCTCTGAGCAAGGAGTAGGTCTTGTCTATTACATATTGGGTTTATGGAACGGTATCTGAGCTAATTTGATACCCTTGTTTTATGTATCACCCCACCTCACCTTTCCCGTTAAGCAGCCATAGTGTGTTTTCTGCATGTGTGACTCTGTTCTGTTTTGTAATTCAGTTCAAGTGTAACGGTTTTTACATTCCCTCTATCAGTGATACCTTATGAGTAGTGTCCTTTTCTGTGTGACTTATTTCACTTAGAATCGTCATACCTAAATCCACTCATCATGCTGCTACTAACCTTACGACATTGATTTCCTGGCTGAGTGATATTCCATTGTACATAAGGACCACAACTTCTTTATCCATTTTTCTCTTTCCTGGGATATTTAAGGTGGAATGAAGTGGAGGTCCTGGTCAACAGAGCAGCCCTAAACTTTGGGGTGCTTGTGTCTTGCTGATTTTTAATTTTCCCAATTTATACCCCCATGAGTGGAAGTGCCCTATGCTCTCTAAGCTGTGTTTTTCAGATGTTTCAGGACTCACCGGACACTTCTCCAGAGTGGCTCTTGGCAATTTACATCCCGCCCATCAGTGTAGCAAGGCTCCCATTTCTCCATGGCCTGTCCTGCATTTCTGGTTTTGACACTTTTTTCAGCATGGCCCTTTTGACCGATGGGAAGCGAGACTTCTTTGTAGCGCTGATTTGCCTTTCCAGGTTGCTTGGTTGGCCAAAAAGGGCGTATGCGTTTTTTCCTGAATATATTCAGGAAAAAACGCATACGCCCTTTATGGCCAAGGGCATCATTGTCAACGTTTTGCCGCTTTTCATGTGCTTTAAAGGCGATTCGTATCTACCTCCTGAAATCTGTTTCGTGCAATTCTGCCTTGATTTCAAATCCTCTTCTTTGCCTTCCCTCAATATATTTGTGGACGAGAGTTCTCATTTATAACTCTGCAGGTTTGTGAATTGCAGTGCCCTGAACCTCCATTTTACAACTCGTTTTTATGGGAGCTGGCCGCAAAATCGCAGAATGGCTTCAGGCCCTGTTCTGGTTCCGGGGGTCAGGCTGAGCCTGTGGTTAATTCTTCTTTCTAATGGGAAAATAGAGTGACCTGTGCCTGTCCCAACACCAAGAGCTAGTCTCTCGTTGGTTCCACGTCTTCCCGTTTATCCTCAGGACAAATTGCAACCTGTACGGAACAGGAGGTTAAAGGTGCTGATGCTCCAAGTAGGGAGCTTGCTAGTAAAGCGGCTGGAATGGCGAACCCGGGCACAAGGAGATGAGAAATGAGGTGTGTTTTAGAAACCTTTCCTCATCACACGGTGTACCATCTTCTGGGTTTCTCATGCATGTTTTTGATGTAGAAAGATGCCCTTGAACCTGGAGATTTGGGACCCATGCGATGGGTACCACGCAGTATTCCTTTAAAGGGTCTGCGTTTGCTCACCCAACCTCACCAAACCTCTCAGCCCCAAGAGTGTCCACCCTTATGTCTCATCCAGCTGTGCGTCTAGATATGGTCAATCCAGGTTGCATCACAGCCCCTGAACGCATTGTGTAAGAATTTCTCTCTCTTTCACTGTCTTTGTTTCATGGGTGTTTCAAAGTAATTTATTTTTATAATGGGGTTTAGCTGCTTTTCACTGCTGTGTTTATGCCGCTTTACACCCACTTGACACACTAACAGAGAGATATGAATACATAGGTTTTACGATTATTATTAGTCAGATATATTCTTGTGCGGTGAATAGGGCGTGTTGAGTCCAGTTCTCTGAGCAAGGAGTAGGTCTTGTCTATTACATATTGGGTTTATGGAACGGTATCTGAGCTAATTTGATACCCTTGTTTTATGTATCACCCCACCTCACCTTTCCCGTTAAGCAGCCATAGTGTGTTTTCTGCATGTGTGACTCTGTTCTGTTTTGTAATTCAGTTCAAGTGTAACGGTTTTTACATTCCCTCTATCAGTGATACCTTATGAGAAGTGTCCTTTTCTGTGTGACTTATTTCACTTAGAATCGTCGTACCTAAATCCACTCATCATGCTGCTACTAACCTTACGACATTGATTTCCTGGCTGAGTGATATTCCATTGTACATAAGGACCACAACTTCTTTATCCATTTTTCTCTTTCCTGGGATATTTAAGGTGGAATGAAGTGGAGGTCCTGGTCAACAGAGCAGCCCTAAACTTTGGGGTGCTTGTGTCTTGCTGATTTTTAATTTTCCCAATTTATACCCCCATGAGTGGAAGTGCCCTATGCTCTCTAAGCTGTGTTTTTCAGATGTTTCAGGACTCACCGGACACTTCTCCAGAGTGGCTCTTGGCAATTTACATCCCGCCCATCAGTGTAGCAAGGCTCCCATTTCTCCATGGCCTGTCCTGCATTTCTGGTTTTGACACTTTTTTCAGCATGGCCCTTTTGACCGATGGGAAGCGAGACTTCTTTGTAGCGCTGATTTGCCTTTCCAGGTTGCTTGGTTGGCCAAAAAGGGCGTATGCGTTTTTTCCTGAATATACTCAGGAAAAAACGCATACGCCCTTTATGGCCAAGGGCATCATTGTCAACGTTTTGCCGCTTTTCATGTGCTTTAAAGGCGATTCGTATCTACCTCCTGAAATCTGTTTCGTGCAATTCTGCCTTGATTTCAAATCCTCTTCTTTGCCTTCCCTCAATATATTTGTGGACGAGAGTTATCATTTACAACTCTGCAGGTTTGTGAATTGCAGTGCCCTGAACCTCCATT
This sequence comes from Balaenoptera borealis, assembly GCF_965194805.1. NCBI lineage: Eukaryota > Metazoa > Chordata > Mammalia > Artiodactyla > Balaenopteridae > Balaenoptera > Balaenoptera borealis. The sequence goes on from NW_028123921.1 coordinate 790,345, forward strand.
TTACAACTCGTTTTTATGGGAGCTGGCCGCAAAATCGCAGAATGGCTTCAGGCCCTGTTCTGGTTCCGGGGGTCAGGCTGAGCCTGTGGTTAATTCTTCTTTCTGATGGGAAAATAGAGTGACCTGTGCCTGTCCCAACACCAAGAGCTAGTCTCTCGTTGGTTCCACGTCTTCCCGTTTATCCTCAGGACAAATTGCAACCTGTACGGAACAGGAGGTTAAAGGTGCTGATGCTCCAAGTAGGGAGCTTGCTAGTAAAGCGGCTGGAATGGCGAACCCGGGCACAAGGAGATGAGAAATGAGGTGCGTTTTAGAAACCTTTCCCCATCACACGGTGTACCATCTTCTGGGTTTCTCATGCATGTTTTTGATGTAGGAAGATGCCCTTGAACCTGGAGATTTGGGACCCATGCGATGGGTACCACGCAGTATTCCTTTAAAGGGTCTGCGTTTGCTCACCCAACCTCACCAAACCTCTCAACCCCAAGAGTGTCCACCCTTATGTCTCATCCAGCTGTGCGTCTAGATATGGTCAATCCAGGTTGCATCACAGCCCCTGAACGCATTGTGTAAGAATTTCTCTCTCTTTCACTGTCTTTGTTTCATGGGTGTTTCAAAGTAATTTATTTTTATAATGGGGTTTAGCTGCTTTTCACTGCTGTGTTTATGCCGCTTTACACCCACTTGACACACTAACAGAGAGATATCAATACATAGGTTTTACGATTATTATTAGTCAGATATATTCTTGTGCGGTGAATAGGGCGTGTTGAGTCCAGTTCTCTGAGCAAGGAGTAGGTCTTGTCTATTACATATTGGGTTTATGGAACGGTATCTGAGCTAATTTGATACCCTTGTTTTATGTATCACCCCACCTCACCTTTCCCGTTAAGCAGCCATAGTGTGTTTTCTGCATGTGTGACTCTGTTCTGTTTTGTAATTCAGTTCAAGTGTAACGGTTTTTACATTCCCTCTATCAGTGATACCTTATGAGAAGTGTCCTTTTCTGTGTGACTTATTTCACTTAGAATCGTCGTACCTAAATCCACTCATCATGCTGCTACTAACCTTACGACATTGATTTCCTGGCTGAGTGATATTCCATTGTACATAAGGACCACAACTTCTTTATCCATTTTTCTCTTTCCTGGGATATTTAAGGTGGAATGAAGTGGAGGTCCTGGTCAACAGAGCAGCCCTAAACTTTGGGGTGCTTGTGTCTTGCTGATTTTTAATTTTCCCAATTTATACCCCCATGAGTGGAAGTGCCCTATGCTCTCTAAGCTGTGTTTTTCAGATGTTTCAGGACTCACCGGACACTTCTCCAGAGTGGCTCTTGGCAATTTACATCCCGCCCATCAGTGTAGCAAGGCTCCCATTTCTCCATGGCCTGTCCTGCATTTCTGGTTTTGACACTTTTTTCAGCATGGCCCTTTTGACCGATGGGAAGCGAGACTTCTTTGTAGCGCTGATTTGCCTTTCCAGGTTGCTTGGTTGGCCAAAAAGGGCGTATGCGTTTTTTCCTGAATATACTCAGGAAAAAACGCATACGCCCTTTATGGCCAAGGGCATCATTGTCAACGTTTTGCCGCTTTTCATGTGCTTTAAAGGCGATTCGTATCTACCTCCTGAAATCTGTTTCCTGCAATTCTGCCTTGATTTCAAATCCTCTTCTTTGCCTTCCCTCAATATATTTGTGGACGAGAGTTATCATTTACAACTCTGCAGGTTTGTGAATTGCAGTGCCCTGAACCTCCATTTTACAACTCGTTTTTATGGGAGCTGGCCGCAAAATCGCAGAATGGCTTCAGGCCCTGTTCTGGTTCCGGGGGTCAGGCTGAGCCTGTGGTTAATTCTTCTTTCTGATGGGAAAATAGAGTGACCTGTGCCTGTCCCAACACCAAGAGCTAGTCTCTCGTTGGTTCCACGTCTTCCCGTTTATCCTCAGGACAAATTGCAACCTGTACGGAACAGGAGGTTAAAGGTGCTGATGCTCCAAGTAGGGAGCTTGCTAGTAAAGCGGCTGGAATGGCGAACCCGGGCACAAGGAGATGAGAAATGAGGTGCGTTTTAGAAACCTTTCCCCATCACACGGTGTACCATCTTCTGGGTTTCTCATGCATGTTTTTGATGTAGGAAGATGCCCTTGAACCTGGAGATTTGGGACCCATGCGATGGGTACCACGCAGTATTCCTTTAAAGGGTCTGCGTTTGCTCACCCAACCTCACCAAACCTCTCAACCCCAAGAGTGTCCACCCTTATGTCTCATCCAGCTGTGCGTCTAGATATGGTCAATCCAGGTTGCATCACAGCCCCTGAACGCATTGTGTAAGAATTTCTCTCTCTTTCACTGTCTTTGTTTCATGGTTGTTTCAAAGTAATTTATTTTTATAATGGGGTTTAGCTGCTTTTCACTGCTGTGTTTATGCCGCTTTACACCCACTTGACACACTAACAGAGAGATATCAATACATAGGTTTTACGATTATTATTAGTCAGATATATTCTTGTGCGGTGAATAGGGCGTGTTGAGTCCAGTTCTCTGAGCAAGGAGTAGGTCTTGTCTATTACATATTGGGTTTATGGAACGGTATCTGAGCTAATTTGATACCCTTGTTTTATGTATCACCCCACCTCACCTTTCCCGTTAAGCAGCCATAGTGTGTTTTCTGCATGTGTGACTCTGTTCTGTTTTGTAATTCAGTTCAAGTGTAACGGTTTTTACATTCCCTCTATCAGTGATACCTTATGAGTAGTGTCCTTTTCTGTGTGACTTATTTCACTTAGAATCGTCATACCTAAATCCACTCATCATGCTGCTACTAACCTTACGACATTGATTTCCTGGCTGAGTGATATTCCATTGTACATAAGGACCACAACTTCTTTATCCATTTTTCTCTTTCCTGGGATATTTAAGGTGGAATGAAGTGGAGGTCCTGGTCAACAGAGCAGCCCTAAACTTTGGGGTGCTTGTGTCTTGCTGATTTTTAATTTTCCCAATTTATACCCCCATGAGTGGAAGTGCCCTATGCTCTCTAAGCTGTGTTTTTCAGATGTTTCAGGACTCACCGGACACTTCTCCAGAGTGGCTCTTGGCAATTTACATCCCGCCCATCAGTGTAGCAAGGCTCCCATTTCTCCATGGCCTGTCCTGCATTTCTGGTTTTGACACTTTTTTCAGCATGGCCCTTTTGACCGATGGGAAGCGAGACTTCTTTGTAGCGCTGATTTGCCTTTCCAGGTTGCTTGGTTGGCCAAAAAGGGCGTATGCGTTTTTTCCTGAATATATTCAGGAAAAAACGCATACGCCCTTTTTGACCAAGGGCATCATTGTCAACGTTTTGCCACTTTTCATGTGCTTTAAAGGCGATTCGTATCTACCTCCTGAAATCTGTTTCCTGCAATTCTGCCTTGATTTCAAATCCTCTTCTTTGCCTTCCCTCAATATGTTTGTGGACGAGAGTTATCATTTATAACTCTGCAGGTTTGTGAATTGCAGTGCCCTGAACCTCCATTTTACAACTCGTTTTTATGGGAGCTGGCCGCAAAATCGCAGAATGGCTTCAGGCCCTGTTCTGGTTCCGGGGGTCAGGCTGAGCCTGTGGTTAATTCTTCTTTCTGATGGGAAAATAGAGTGACCTGTGCCTGTCCCAACACCAAGAGCTAGTCTCTCGTTGGTTCCACGTCTTCCCGTTTATCCTCAGGACAAATTGCAACCTGTACGGAACAGGAGGTTAAAGGTGCTGATGCTCCAAGTAGGGAGCTTGCTAGTAAAGCGGCTGGAATGGCGAACCCGGGCACAAGGAGATGAGAAATGAGGTGCGTTTTAGAAACCTTTCCCCATCACACGGTGTACCATCTTCTGGGTTTCTCATGCATGTTTTTGATGTAGGAAGATGCCCTTGAACCTGGAGATTTGGGACCCATGCGATGGGTACCACGCAGTATTCCTTTAAAGGGTCTGCGTTTGCTCACCCAACCTCACCAAACCTCTCAGCCCCAAGAGTGTCCACCCTTATGTCTCATCCAGCTGTGTGTCTAGATATGGTCAATCCAGGTTGCATCACAGCCCCTGGACGCATTGTGTAAGAATTTCTCTCTCTTTCACTGTCTTTGTTTCATGGGTGTTTCAAAGTAATTTATTTTTATAATGGGGTTTAGCTGCTTTTCACTGCTGTGTTTATGCCGCTTTACACCCACTTGACACACTAACAGAGAGATATCAATACATAGGTTTTACGATTATTATTAGTCAGATATATTCTTGTGCGGTGAATAGGGCGTGTTGAGTCCAGTTCTCTGAGCAAGGAGTAGGTCTTGTCTATTACATATTGGGTTTATGGAACGGTATCTGAGCTAATTTGATACCCTTGTTTTATGTATCACCCCACCTCACCTTTCCCGTTAAGCAGCCATAGTGTGTTTTCTGCATGTGTGACTCTGTTCTGTTTTGTAATTCAGTTCAAGTGTAACGGTTTTTACATTCCCTCTATCAGTGATACCTTATGAGTAGTGTCCTTTTCTGTGTGACTTATTTCACTTAGAATCGTCATACCTAAATCCACTCATCATGCTGCTACTAACCTTACGACATTGATTTCCTGGCTGAGTGATATTCCATTGTACATAAGGACCACAACTTCTTTATCCATTTTTCTCTTTCCTGGGATATTGAAGGTGGAATGAAGTGGAGGTCCTGGTCAACAGAGCAGCCCTAAACTTTGGGGTGCTTGTGTCTTGCTGATTTTTAATTTTCCCAATTTATACCCCCATGAGTGGAAGTGCCCTATGCTCTCTAAGCTGTGTTTTTCAGATGTTTCAGGACTCACCGGACACTTCTCCAGAGTGGCTCTTGGCAATTTACATCCCGCCCATCAGTGTAGCAAGGCTCCCATTTCTCCATGGCCTGTCCTGCATTTCTGGTTTTGACACTTTTTTCAGCATGGCCCTTTTGACCGATGGGAAGCGAGACTTCTTTGTAGCGCTGATTTGCCTTTCCAGGTTGCTTGGTTGGCCAAAAAGGGCGTATGCGTTTTTTCCTGAATATATTCAGGAAAAAACGCATACGCCCTTTTTGGCCAAGGGCATCATTGTCAACGTTTTGCCGCTTTTCATGTGCTTTAAAGGCGATTCGTATCTACCTCCTGAAATCTGTTTCCTGCAATTCTGCCTTGATTTCAAATCCTCTTCTTTGCCTTCCCTCAATATGTTTGTGGACGAGAGTTATCATTTATAACTCTGCAGGTTTGTGAATTGCAGTGCCCTGAACCTCCATTTTACAACTCGTTTTTATGGGAGCTGGCCGCAAAATCGCAGAATGGCTTCAGGCCCTGTTCTGGTTCCGGGGGTCAGGCTGAGCCTGTGGTTAATTCTTCTTTCTGATGGGAAAATAGAGTGACCTGTGCCTGTCCCAACACCAAGAGCTAGTCTCTCGTTGGTTCCACGTCTTCCCGTTTATCCTCAGGACAAATTGCAACCTGTACGGAACAGGAGGTTAAAGGTGCTGATGCTCCAAGTAGGGAGCTTGCTAGTAAAGCGGCTGGAATGGCGAACCCGGGCACAAGGAGATGAGAAATGAGGTGCGTTTTAGAAACCTTTCCCCATCACACGGTGTACCATCTTCTGGGTTTCTCATGCATGTTTTTGATGTAGGAAGATGCCCTTGAACCTGGAGATTTGGGACCCATGCGATGGGTACCACGCAGTATTCCTTTAAAGGGTCTGCGTTTGCTCACCCAACCTCACCAAACCTCTCAGCCCCAAGAGTGTCCACCCTTATGTCTCATCCAGCTGTGCGTCTAGATATGGTCAATCCAGGTTGCATCACAGCCCCTGAACGCATTGTGTAAGAATTTCTCTCTCTTTCACTGTCTTTGTTTCATGGTGGTTTCAAAGTAATTTATTTTTATAATGGGGTTTAGCTGCTTTTCACTGCTGTGTTTATGCCGCTTTACACCCACTTGACACACTAACAGAGAGATATAAATACATAGGTTTTACGATTATTATTAGTCAGATATATTCTTGTGCGTTGAATAGGGCGTGTTGAGTCCAGTTCTCTGAGCAAGGAGTAGGTCTTGTCTATTACATATTGGGTTTATGGAACGGTATCTGAGCTAATTTGATACCCTTGTTTTATGTATCACCCCACCTCACCTTTCCCGTTAAGCAGCCATAGTGTGTTTTCTGCATGTGTGACTCTGTTCTGTTTTGTAATTCAGTTCAAGTGTAACGGTTTTTACATTCCCTCTATCAGTGATACCTTATGAGAAGTGTCCTTTTCTGTGTGACTTATTTCACTTAGAATCGTCATACCTAAATCCACTCGTCATGCTGCTACTAACCTTACGACATTGATTTCCTGGCTGAGTGATATTCCATTGTACATAAGGACCACAACTTCTTTATCCATTTTTCTCTTTCCTGGGATATTGAAGGTGGAATGAAGTGGAGGTCCTGGTCAACAGAGCAGCCCTAAACTTTGGGGTGCTTGTGTCTTGCTGATTTTTAATTTTCCCAATTTATACCCCCATGAGTGGAAGTGCCCTATGCTCTCTAAGCTGTGTTTTTCAGATGTTTCAGGACTCACCGGACACTTCTCCAGAGTGGCTCTTGGCAATTTACATCCCGCCCATCAGTGTAGCAAGGCTCCCATTTCTCCATGGCCTGTCCTGCATTTCTGGTTTTGACACTTTTTTCAGCATGGCCCTTTTGACCGATGGGAAGCGAGACTTCTTTGTAGCGCTGATTTGCCTTTCCAGGTTGCTTGGTTGGCCAAAAAGGGCGTATGCGTTTTTTCCTGAATATATTCAGGAAAAAACGCATACGCCCTTTTTGGCCAAGGGCATCATTGTCAACGTTTTGCCGCTTTTCATGTGCTTTAAAGGCGATTCGTATCTACCTCCTGAAATCTGTTTCCTGCAATTCTGCCTTGATTTCAAATCCTCTTCTTTGCCTTCCCTCAATATGTTTGTGGACGAGAGTTATCATTTATAACTCTGCAGGTTTGTGAATTGCAGTGCCCTGAACCTCCATTTTACAACTCGTTTTTATGGGAGCTGGCCGCAAAATCGCAGAATGGCTTCAGGCCCTGTTCTGGTTCCGGGGGTCAGGCTGAGCCTGTGGTTAATTCTTCTTTCTGATGGGAAAATAGAGTGACCTGTGCCTGTCCCAACACCAAGAGCTAGTCTCTCGTTGGTTCCACGTCTTCCCGTTCATCCTCAGGACAAATTGCAACCTGTACGGAACAGGAGGTTAAAGGTGCTGATGCTCCAAGTAGGGAGCTTGCTAGTAAAGCGGCTGTAATGGCGAACCCGGGCACAAGGAGATGAGAAATGAGGTGTGTTTTTGAAACCTTTCCCCATCACACGGTGTACCATCTTCTGGGTTTCTCATGCATGTTTTTGATGTAGGAAGATGCCCTTGAACCTGGAGATTTGGGACCCATGCGATGGGTACCACGCAGTATTACTTTAAAGGGTCTGCGTTTGCTCACCCAACCTCACCAAACCTCTCAGCCCCAAGAGTGTCCACCCTTATGTCTCATCCAGCTGTGCGTCTAGATATGGTCAATCCAGGTTGCATCACAGCCCCTGAACGCATTGTGTAAGAATTTCTCTCTCTTTCACTGTCTTTGTTTCATGGGTGTTTCAAAGTAATTTATTTTTATAATGGGGTTTAGCTGCTTTTCACTGCTGTGTTTATGCCACTTTACACCCACTTGACACACTAACAGAGAGATATCAATACATAGGTTTTACGATTATTATTAATCAGATATAATCTTGTGCGTTGAATAGGGCGTGTTGAGTCCAGTTCTCTGAGCAAGGAGTAGGTCTTGTCTATTACATATTGGGTTTATGGAATGGTATCTGAGATAATTTGATACCCTTGTTTTATGTATCACCCCACCTCACCTTTCCCGTTAAGCAGCCATAGTGTGTTTTCTGCATGTGTGACTCTGTTCTGTTTTGTAATTCAGTTCAAGTGTAACGGTTTTTACATTCCCTCTATCAGTGATACCTTATGAGTAGTGTCCTTTTCTGTGTGACTTATTTCACTTAGAATCGTCGTACCTAAATCCACTCATCATGCTGCTACTAACCTTACGACATTGATTTCCTGGCTGAGTGATATTCCATTGTACATAAGGACCACAACTTCTTTATCAATTTTTCTCTTTCCTGGGATATTTAAGGTGGAATGAAGTGGAGGTCCTGGTCAACAGAGCAGCCCTAAACTTTGGGGTGCTTGTGTCTTGCTGATTTTTAATTTTCCCAATTTATAACCCCATGAGTGGAAGTGCCCTATGCTCTCTAAGCTGTGTTTTTCAGATGTTTCAGGACTCACCGGACACTTCTCCAGAGTGGCTCTTGGCAATTTACATCCCGCCCATCAGTGTAGCAAGTCTCCCATTTCTCCATGGCCTGTCCTGCATTTCTGGTTTTGACACTTTTTTCAGCATGGCCCTTTTGACCGATGGGAAGCGAGACTTCTTTGTAGCGCTGATTTGCCTTTCCAGGTTGCTTGGTTGGCCAAAAAGGGCGTATGCGTTTTTTCCTGAATATACTCAGGAAAAAACGCATACGCCCTTTTTGGCCAAGGGCATCATTGTCAACGTTTTGCCGCTTTTCATGTGCTTTAAAGGCGATTCGTATCTACCTCCTGAAATCTGTTTCCTGCAATTCTGCCTTGATTTCAAATCCTCTTCTTTGCCTTCCCTCAATATGTTTGTGGACGAGAGTTATCATTTATAACTCTGCAGGTTTGTGAATTGCAGTGCCCTGAACCTCCATTTTACAACTCGTTTTTATGGGAGCTGGCCGCAAAATCGCAGAATGGCTTCAGACCCTGTTCTGGTTCCGGGGGTCAGGCTGAGCCTGTGGTTAATTCTTCTTTCTGATGGGAAAATAGAGTGACCTGTGCCTGTCCCAACACCAAGAGCTAGTCTCTCGTTGGTTCCACGTCTTCCCGTTTATCCTCAGGACAAATTGCAACCTGTACGGAACAGGAGGTTAAAGGTGCTGATGCTCCAAGTAGGGAGCTTGCTAGTAAAGCGGCTGGAATGGCGAACCCGGGCACAAGGAGATGAGAAATGAGGTGTGTTTTAGAAACCTTTCCCCATCACACGGTGTACCATCTTCTGGGTTTCTCAAGCATGTTTTTGATGTAGGAAGATGCCCTTGAACCTGGAGATTTGGGACCCATGCGATGGGTACCACGCAGTATTCCTTTAAAGGGTCTGCGTTTGCTCACCCAACCTCACCAAACCTCTCAGCCCCAAGAGTGTCCACCCTTATGTCTCATCCAGCTGTGCGTCTAGATATGGTCAATCCAGGTTGCATCACAGCCCCTGAACGCATTGTGTAAGAATTTCTCTCTCTTTCACTGTCTTTGTTTCATGGGTGTTTCAAAGTAATTTATTTTTATAATGGGGTTTAGCTGCTTTTCACTGCTGTGTTTATGCCGCTTTACACCCACTTGACACACTAACAGAGAGATATCAATACATAGGTTTTACGATTATTATTAGTCAGATATATTCTTCTGCGGTGAATAGGGCGTGTTGAGTCCAGTTCTCTGAGCAAGGAGTAGGTCTTGTCTATTACATATTGGGTTTATGGAATGGTATCTGAGCTAATTTGATACCCTTGTTTTATGTATCACCCCACCTCACCTTTCCCGTTAAGCAGCCATAGTGTGTTTTCTGCATGTGTGACTCTGTTCTGTTTTGTAATTCAGTTCAAGTGTAACGGTTTTTACATTCCCTCTATCAGTGATACCTTATGAGAAGTGTCCTTTTCTGTGTGACTTATTTCACTTAGAATCGTCATACCTAAATCCACTCATCATGCTGCTACTAACCTTACGACATTGATTTCCTGGCTGAGTGATATTCCATTGTACATAAGGACCACAACTTCTTTATCAATTTTTCTCTTTCCTGGGATATTTAAGGTGGAATGAAGTGGAGGTCCTGGTCAACAGAGCAGCCCTAAACTTTGGGTTGCTTGTGTCTTGCTGATTTTTAATTTTCCCAATTTATAACCCCATGAGTGGAAGTGCCCTATGCTCTCTAAGCTGTGTTTTTCAGATGTTTCAGGACTCACCGTACACTTCTCCAGAGTGGCTCTTGGCAATTTACATCCCGCCCATCAGTGTAGCAAGGCTCCCATTTCTCCATGGCCTGTCCTGCATTTCTGGTTTTGACACTTTTTTCAGCATGGCCCTTTTGACCGATGGGAAGCGAGACTTCTTTGTAGCGCTGATTTGCCTTTCCAGGTTGCTTGGTTGGCCAAAAAGGGCGTATGCGTTTTTTCCTGAATATATTCAGGAAAAAACGCATACGCCCTTTTTGGCCAAGGGCATCATTGTCAACGTTTTGCCGCTTTTCATGTGCTTTAAAGGCGATTCGTATCTACCTCCTGAAATCTGTTTCGTGCAATTCTGCCTTGATTTCAAATCCTCTTCTTTGCCTTCCCTCAATATGTTTGTGGACGAGAGTTCTCATTTATAACTCTGCAGGTTTGTGAATTGCAGTGCCCTGAACCTCCATTTTACAACTCGTTTTTATGGGAGCTGGCCGCAAAATCGCAGAATGGCTTCAGGCCCTGTTCTGGTTCCGGGGGTCAGGCTGAGCCTGTGGTTAATTCTTCTTTCTGATGGGAAAATAGAGTGACCTGTGCCTGTCCCAACACCAAGAGCTAGTCTCTCGTTGGTTCCACGTCTTCCCGTTTATCCTCAGGACAAATTGCAACCTGTACGGAACAGGAGGTTAAAGGTGCTGATGCTCCAAGTAGGGAGCTTGCTAGTAAAGCGGCTGGAATGGCGAACCCGGGCACAAGGAGATGAGAAATGAGGTGTGTTTTAGAAACCTTTCCCCATCACACGGTGTACCATCTTCTGGGTTTCTCAAGCATGTTTTTGATGTAGGAAGATGCCCTTGAACCTGGAGATTTGGGACCCATGCGATGGGTACCACGCAGTATTCCTTTAAAGGGTCTGCGTTTGCTCACCCAACCTCACCAAACCTCTCAGCCCCAAGAGTGTCCACCCTTATGTCTCATCCAGCTGTGCGTCTAGATATGGTCAATCCAGGTTGCATCACAGCCCCTGAACGCATTGTGTAAGAATTTCTCTCTCTTTCACTGTCTTTGTTTCATGGGTGTTTCAAAGTAATTTATTTTTATAATGGGGTTTAGCTGCTTTTCACTGCTGTGTTTATGCCGCTTTACACCCACTTGACACACTAACAGAGAGATATCAATACATAGGTTTTACGATTATTATTAATCAGATATATTCTTGTGCGTTGAATAGGGCGTGTTGAGTCCAGTTCTCTGAGCAAGGAGTAGGTCTTGTCTATTACATATTGGGTTTATGGAATGGTATCTGAGCTAATTTGATACCCTTGTTTTATGTATCACCCCACCTCACCTTTCCCGTTAAGCAGCCATAGTGTGTTTTCTGCATGTGTGACTATGTTCTGTTTTGTAATTCAGTTCAAGTGTAACGGTTTTTACATTCCCTCTATCAGTGATACCTTATGAGTAGTGTCCTTTTCTGTGTGACTTATTTCACTTAGAATCGTCATACCTAAATCCACTCATCATGCTGCTACTAACCTTACGACATTGATTTCCTGGCTGAGTGATATTCCATTGTACATAAGGACCACAACTTCTTTATCCATTTTTCTCTTTCCTGGGATATTTAAGGTGGAATGAAGTGGAGGTCCTGGTCAACAGAGCAGCCCTCAACTTTGGGGTGCTTGTGTCTTGCTGATTTTTAATTTTCCCAATTTATACCCCCATGAGTGGAAGTGCCCTATGCTCTCTAAGCTGTGTTTTTCAGATGTTTCAGGACTCACCGGACACTTCTCCAGAGTGGCTCTTGGCAATTTACATCCCGCCCATCAGTGTAGCAAGGCTCCCATTTCTCCATGGCCTGTCCTGCATTTCTGGTTTTGACACTTTTTTCAGCATGGCCCTTTTGACCGATGGGAAGCGAGACTTGTTTGTAGCGCTGATTTGCCTTTCCAGGTTGCTTGGTTGGCCAAAAAGGGCGTATGCGTTTTTTCCTGAATATATTCAGGAAAAAACGCATACGCCCTTTTTGGCCAAGGGCATCATTGTCAACGTTTTGCCGCTTTTCATGTGCTTTAAAGGCGATTCGTATCTACCTCCTGAAATCTGTTTCGTGCAATTCTGCCTTGATTTCAAATCCTCTTCTTTGCCTTCCCTCAATATGTTTGTGGACGAGAGTTCTCATTTATAACTCTGCAGGTTTGTGAATTGCAGTGCCCTGAACCTCCATTTTACAACTCGTTTTTATGGGAGCTGGCCGCAAAATCGCAGAATGGCTTCAGGCCCTGTTCTGGTTCCGGGGGTCAGGCTGAGCCTGTGGTTAATTCTTCTTTCTGATGGGAAAATAGAGTGACCTGTGCCTGTCCCAACACCAAGAGCTAGTCTCTCGTTGGTTCCACGTCTTCCCGTTTATCCTCAGGACAAATTGCAACCTGTACGGAACAGGAGGTTAAAGGTGCTGATGCTCCAAGTAGGGAGCTTGCTAGTAAAGCGGCTGGAATGGCGAACCCGGGCACAAGGAGATGAGAAATGAGGTGTGTTTTAGAAACCTTTCCCCATCACACGGTGTACCATCTTCTGGGTTTCTCAAGCATGTTTTTGATGTAGGAAGATGCCCTTGAACCTGGAGATTTGGGACCCATGCGATGGGTACCACGCAGTATTCCTTTAAAGGGTCTGCGTTTGCTCACCCAACCTCACCAAACCTCTCAGCCCCAAGAGTGTCCACCCTTATGTCTCATCCAGCTGTGCGTCTAGATATGGTCAATCCAGGTTGCATCACAGCCCCTGAACGCATTGTGTAAGAATTTCTCTCTCTTTCACTGTCTTTGTTTCATGGGTGTTTCAAAGTAATTTATTTTCATAATGGGGTTTAGCTGCTTTTCACTGCTGTGTTTATGCCGCTTTACACCCACTTGACACACTAACAGAGAGATATCAATACATAGGTTTTACGATTATTATTAATCAGATATATTCTTGTGCGTTGAATAGGGCGTGTTGAGTCCAGTTCTCTGAGCAAGGAGTAGGTCTTGTCTATTACATATTGGGTTTATGGAATGGTATCTGAGCTAATTTGATACCCTTGTTTTATGTATCACCCCACCTCACCTTTCCCGTTAAGCAGCCATAGTGTGTTTTCTGCATGTGTGACTCTGTTCTGTTTTGTAATTCAGTTCAAGTGTAACGGTTTTTACATTCCCTCTATCAGTGATACCTTATGAGTAGTGTCCTTTTCTGTGTGACTTATTTCACTTAGAATCGTCATACCTAAATCCACTCATCATGCTGCTACTAACCTTACGACATTGATTTCCTGGCTGAGTGATATTCCATTGTACATAAGGACCACAACTTCTTTATCCATTTTTCTCTTTCCTGGGATATTTAAGGTGGAATGAAGTGGAGGTCCTGGTCAACAGAGCAGCCCTCAACTTTGGGGTGCTTGTGTCTTGCTGATTTTTAATTTTCCCAATTTATACCCCCATGAGTGGAAGTGCCCTATGCTCTCTAAGCTGTGTTTTTCAGATGTTTCAGGACTCACCGGACACTTCTCCAGAGTGGCTCTTGGCAATTTACATCCCGCCCATCAGTGTAGCAAGGCTCCCATTTCTCCATGGCCTGTCCTGCATTTCTGGTTTTGACACTTTTTTCAGCATGGCCCTTTTGACCGATGGGAAGCGAGACTTGTTTGTAGCGCTGATTTGCCTTTCCAGGTTGCTTGGTTGGCCAAAAAGGGCGTATGCGTTTTTTCCTGAATATATTCAGGAAAAAACGCATACGCCCTTTTTGGCCAAGGGCATCATTGTCAACGTTTTGCCGCTTTTCATGTGCTTTAAAGGCGATTCGTATCTACCTCCTGAAATCTGTTTCGTGCAATTCTGCCTTGATTTCAAATCCTCTTCTTTGCCTTCCCTCAATATGTTTGTGGACGAGAGTTCTCATTTATAACTCTGCAGGTTTGTGAATTGCAGTGCCCTGAACCTCCATTTTACAACTCGTTTTTATGGGAGCTGGCCGCAAAATCGCAGAATGGCTTCAGGCCCTGTTCTGGTTCCGGGGGTCAGGCTGAGCCTGTGGTTAATTCTTCTTTCTGATGGGAAAATAGAGTGACCTGTGCCTGTCCCAACACCAAGAGCTAGTCTCTCGTTGGTTCCACGTCTTCCCGTTTATCCTCAGGACAAATTGCAACCTGTACGGAACAGGAGGTTAAAGGTGCTGATGCTCCAAGTAGGGAGCTTGCTAGTAAAGCGGCTGGAATGGCGAACCCGGGCACAAGGAGATGAGAAATGAGGTGTGTTTTAGAAACCTTTCCCCATCACACGGTGTACCATCTTCTGGGTTTCTCAAGCATGTTTTTGATGTAGGAAGATGCCCTTGAACCTGGAGATTTGGGACCCATGCGATGGGTACCACGCAGTATTCCTTTAAAGGGTCTGCGTTTGCTCACCCAACCTCACCAAACCTCTCAGCCCCAAGAGTGTCCACCCTTATGTCTCATCCAGCTGTGCGTCTAGATATGGTCAATCCAGGTTGCATCACAGCCCCTGAACGCATTGTGTAAGAATTTCTCTCTCTTTCACTGTCTTTGTTTCATGGGTGTTTCAAAGTAATTTATTTTCATAATGGGGTTTAGCTGCTTTTCACTGCTGTGTTTATGCCGCTTTACACCCACTTGACACACTAACAGAGAGATATCAATACATAGGTTTTACGATTATTATTAATCAGATATATTCTTGTGCGTTGAATAGGGCGTGTTGAGTCCAGTTCTCTGAGCAAGGAGTAGGTCTTGTCTATTACATATTGGGTTTATGGAATGGTATCTGAGCTAATTTGATACCCTTGTTTTATGTATCACCCCACCTCACCTTTCCCGTTAAGCAGCCATAGTCTGTTTTCTGCATGTGTGACTCTGTTCTGTTTTGTAATTCAGTTCAAGTGTAACGGTTTTTACATTCCCTCTATCAGTGATACCTTATGAGTAGTGTCCTTTTCTGTGTGACTTATTTCACTTAGAATCGTCATACCTAAATCCACTCATCATGCTGCTACTAACCTTACGACATTGATTTCCTGGCTGAGTGATATTCCATTGTACATAAGGACCACAACTTCTTTATCCATTTTTCTCTTTCCTGGGATATTTAAGGTGGAATGAAGTGGAGGTCCTGGTCAACAGAGCAGCCCTAAACTTTGGGGTGCTTGTGTCTTGCTGATTTTTAATTTTCCCAATTTATACCCCCATGAGTGGAAGTGCCCTATGCTCTCTAAGCTGTGTTTTTCAGATGTTTCAGGACTCACCGGACACTTCTCCAGAGTGGCTCTTGGCAATTTACATCCCGCCCATCAGTGTAGCAAGGCTCCCATTTCTCCATGGCCTGTCCTGCATTTCTGGTTTTGACACTTTTTTCAGCATGGCCCTTTTGACCGATGGGAAGCGAGACTTGTTTGTAGCGCTGATTTGCCTTTCCAGGTTGCTTGGTTGGCCAAAAAGGGCGTATGCGTTTTTTCCTGAATATATTCAGGAAAAAACGCATACGCCCTTTTTGGCCAAGGGCATCATTGTCAACGTTTTGCCGCTTTTCATGTGCTTTAAAGGCGATTCGTATCTACCTCCTGAAATCTGTTTCGTGCAATTCTGCCTTGATTTCAAATCCTCTTCTTTGCCTTCCCTCAATATATTTGTGGACGAGAGTTCTCATTTATAACTCTGCAGGTTTGTGAATTGCAGTGCCCTGAACCTCCATTTTACAACTCGTTTTTATGGGAGCTGGCCGCAAAATCGCAGAATGGCTTCAGGCCCTGTTCTGGTTCCGGGGGTCAGGCTGAGCCTGTGGTTAATTCTTCTTTCTGATGGGAAAATAGAGTGACCTGTGCCTGTCCCAACACCAAGAGCTAGTCTCTCGTTGGTTCCACGTCTTCCCGTTTATCCTCAGGACAAATTGCAACCTGTACGGAACAGGAGGTTAAAGGTGCTGATGCTCCAAGTAGGGAGCTTGCTAGTAAAGCGGCTGGAATGGCGAACCCGGGCACAAGGAGATGAGAAATGAGGTGTGTTTTAGAAACCTTTCCCCATCACACGGTGTACCATCTTCTGGGTTTCTCAAGCATGTTTTTGATGTAGGAAGATGCCCTTGAACCTGGAGATTTGGGACCCATGCGATGGGTACCACGCAGTATTCCTTTAAAGGGTCTGCGTTTGCTCACCCAACCTCACCAAACCTCTCAGCCCCAAGAGTGTCCACCCTTATGTCTCATCCAGCTGTGCGTCTAGATATGGTCAATCCAGGTTGCATCACAGCCCCTGAACGCATTGTGTAAGAATTTCTCTCTCTTTCACTGTCTTTGTTTCATGGGTGTTTCAAAGTAATTTATTTTTATAATGGGGTTTAGCTGCTTTTCACTGCTGTGTTTATGCCGCTTTACACCCACTTGACACACTAACAGAGAGATATCAATACATAGGTTTTACGATTATTATTAATCAGATATATTCTTGTGCGTTGAATAGGGCGTGTTGAGTCCAGTTCTCTGAGCAAGGAGTAGGTCTTGTCTATTACATATTGGGTTTATGGAATGGTATCTGAGCTAATTTGATACCCTTGTTTTATGTATCACCCCACCTCACCTTTCCCGTTAAGCAGCCATAGTGTGTTTTCTGCATGTGTGACTCTGTTCTGTTTTGTAATTCAGTTCAAGTGTAACGGTTTTTACATTCCCTCTATCAGTGATACCTTATGAGAAGTGTCCTTTTCTGTGTGACTTATTTCACTTAGAATCGTCGTACCTAAATCCACTCATCATGCTGCTACTAACCTTACGACATTGATTTCCTGGCTGAGTGATATTCCATTGTACATAAGGACCACAACTTCTTTATCCATTTTTCTCTTTCCTGGGATATTTAAGGTGGAATGAAGTGGAGGTCCTGGTCAACAGAGCAGCCCTGAACTTTGGGGTGCTTGTGTCTTGCTGATTTTTCATTTTCCCAATTTATACCCCCATGAGTGGAAGTGCCCTATGCTCTCTAAGCTGTGTTTTTCAGATGTTTCAGGACTCACCGGACACTTCTCCAGAGTGGCTCTTGGCAATTTACATCCCGCCCATCAGTGTAGCAAGGCTCCCATTTCTCCATGGCCTGTCCTGCATTTCTGGTTTTGACACTTTTTTCAGCATGGCCCTTTTGACCGATGGGAAGCGAGACTTCTTTGTAGCGCTGATTTGCCTTTCCAGGTTGCTTGGTTGGCCAAAAAGGGCGTATGCGTTTTTTCCTGAATATATTCAGGAAAAAACGCATACGCCCTTTTTGGCCAAGGGCATCATTGTCAACGTTTTGCCGCTTTTCATGTGCTTTAAAGGCGATTCGTATCTACCTCCTGAAATCTGTTTCGTGCAATTCTGCCTTGATTTCAAATCCTCTTCTTTGCCTTCCCTCAATATATTTGTGGACGAGAGTTCTCATTTATAACTCTGCAGGTTTGTGAATTGCAGTGCCCTGAACCTCCATTTTACAACTCGTTTTTATGGGAGCTGGCCGCAAAATCGCAGAATGGCTTCAGGCCCTGTTCTGGTTCCGGGGGTCAGGCTGAGCCTGTGGTTAATTCTTCTTTCTGATGGGAAAATAGAGTGACCTGTGCCTGTCCCAACACCAAGAGCTAGTCTCTCGTTGGTTCCACGTCTTCCCGTTTATCCTCAGGACAAATTGCAACCTGTACGGAACAGGAGGTTAAAGGTGCTGATGCTCCAAGTAGGGAGCTTGCTAGTAAAGCGGCTGGAATGGCGAACCCGGGCACAAGGAGATGAGAAATGAGGTGTGTTTTAGAAACCTTTCCCCATCACACGGTGTACCATCTTCTGGGTTTCTCATGCATGTTTTTGATGTAGGAAGATGCCCTTGAACCTGGAGATTTGGGACCCATGCGATGGGTACCACGCAGTATTCCTTTAAAGGGTCTGCGTTTGCTCACCCAACCTCACCAAACCTCTCAGCCCCAAGAGTGTCCACCCTTATGTCTCATCCAGCTGTGCGTCTAGATATGGTCAATCCAGGTTGCATCACAGCCCCTGAACGCATTGTGTAAGAATTTCTCTCTCTTTCACTGTCTTTGTTTCATGGGTGTTTCAAAGTAATTTATTTTTATAATGGGGTTTAGCTGCTTTTCACTGCTGTGTTTATGCCGCTTTACACCCACTTGACACACTAACAGAGAGATATCAATACATAGGTTTTACGATTATTATTAATCAGATATATTCTTGTGCGTTGAATAGGGCGTGTTGAGTCCAGTTCTCTGAGCAAGGAGTAGGTCTTGTCTATTACATATTGGGTTTATGGAATGGTATCTGAGCTAATTTGATACCCTTGTTTTATGTATCACCCCACCTCACCTTTCCCGTTAAGCAGCCATAGTGTGTTTTCTGCATGTGTGACTCTGTTCTGTTTTGTAATTCAGTTCAAGTGTAACGGTTTTTACATTCCCTCTATCAGTGATACCTTATGAGAAGTGTCCTTTTCTGTGTGACTTATTTCACTTAGAATCGTCGTACCTAAATCCACTCATCATGCTGCTACTAACCTTACGACATTGATTTCCTGGCTGAGTGATATTCCATTGTACATAAGGACCACAACTTCTTTATCCATTTTTCTCTTTCCTGGGATATTTAAGGTGGAATGAAGTGGAGGTCCTGGTCAACAGAGCAGCCCTAAACTTTGGGGTGCTTGTGTCTTGCTGATTTTTCATTTTCCCAATTTATACCCCCATGAGTGGAAGTGCCCTATGCTCTCTAAGCTGTGTTTTTCAGATGTTTCAGGACTCACCGGACACTTCTCCAGAGTGGCTCTTGGCAATTTACATCCCGCCCATCAGTGTAGCAAGGCTCCCATTTCTCCATGGCCTGTCCTGCATTTCTGGTTTTGACACTTTTTTCAGCATGGCCCTTTTGACCGATGGGAAGCGAGACTTCTTTGTAGCGCTGATTTGCCTTTCCAGGTTGCTTGGTTGGCCAAAAAGGGCGTATGCGTTTTTTCCTGAATATATTCAGGAAAAAACGCATACGCCCTTTTTGGCCAAGGGCATCATTGTCAACGTTTTGCCGCTTTTCATGTGCTTTAAAGGCGATTCGTATCTACCTCCTGAAATCTGTTTCGTGCAATTCTGCCTTGATTTCAAATCCTCTTCTTTGCCTTCCCTCAATATATTTGTGGACGAGAGTTCTCATTTATAACTCTGCAGGTTTGTGAATTGCAGTGCCCTGAACCTCCATTTTACATCTCGTTTTTATGGGAGCTGGCCGCAAAATCACAGAATGGCTTCAGGCCCTGTTCTGGTTCCGGGGGTCAGGCTGAGCCTGTGGTTAATTCTTCTTTCTGATGGGAAAATAGAGTGACCTGTGCCTGTCCCAACACCAAGAGCTAGTCTCTCGTTGGTTCCACGTCTTCCCGTTTATCCTCAGGACAAATTGCAACCTGTACGGAACAGGAGGTTAAAGGTGCTGATGCTCCAAGTAGGGAGCTTGCTAGTAAAGCGGCTGGAATGGCGAACCCGGGCACAAGGAGATGAGAAATGAGGTGCGTTTTAGAAACCTTTCCCCATCACACGGTGTACCATCTTCTGGGTTTCTCATGCATGTTTTTGATGTAGGAAGATGCCCTTGAACCTGGAGATTTGGGACCCATGCGATGGGTACCACGCAGTATTCCTTTAAAGGGTCTGCGTTTGCTCACCCAACCTCACCAAACCTCTCAGCCCCAAGAGTGTCCACCCTTATGTCTCATCCAGCTGTGCGTCTAGATATGGTCAATCCAGGTTGCATCACAGCCCCTGAACGCATTGTGTAAGAATTTCTCTCTCTTTCACTGTCTTTGTTTCATGGGTGTTTCAAAGTAATTTATTTTTATAATGGGGTTTAGCTGCTTTTCACTGCTGTGTTTATGCCGCTTTACACCCACTTGACACACTAACAGAGAGATATCAATACATAGGTTTTACGATTATTATTAATCAGATATATTCTTGTGCGTTGAATAGGGCGTGTTGAGTCCAGTTCTCTGAGCAAGGAGTAGGTCTTGTCTATTACATATTGGGTTTATGGAATGGTATCTGAGCTAATTTGATACCCATGTTTTATGTATCACCCCACCTCACCTTTCCCGTTAAGCAGCCATAGTCTGTTTTCTGCATGTGTGACTCTGTTCTGTTTTGTAATTCAGTTCAAGTGTAACGGTTTTTACATTCCCTCTATCAGTGATACCTTATGAGAAGTGTCCTTTTCTGTGTGACTTATTTCACTTAGAATCGTCGTACCTAAATCCACTCATCATGCTGCTACTAACCTTACGACATTGATTTCCTGGCTGAGTGATATTCCATTGTACATAAGGACCACAACTTCTTTATCCATTTTTCTCTTTCCTGGGATATTTAAGGTGGAATGAAGTGGAGGTCCTGGTCAACAGAGCAGCCCTAAACTTTGGGGTGCTTGTGTCTTGCTGATTTTTAATTTTCCCAATTTATACCCCCATGAGTGGAAGTGCCCTATGCTCTCTAAGCTGTGTTTTTCAGATGTTTCAGGACTCACCGGACACTTCTCCAGAGTGGCTCTTGGCAATTTACATCCCGCCCATCAGTGTAGCAAGGCTCCCATTTCTCCATGGCCTGTCCTGCATTTCTGGTTTTGACACTTTTTTCAGCATGGCCCTTTTGACCGATGGGAAGCGAGACTTCTTTGTAGCGCTGATTTGCCTTTCCAGGTTGCTTGGTTGGCCAAAAAGGGCGTATGCGTTTTTTCCTGAATATACTCAGGAAAAAACGCATACGCCCTTTATGGCCAAGGGCATCATTGTCAACGTTTTGCCGCTTTTCATGTGCTTTAAAGGCGATTCGTATCTACCTCCTGAAATCTGTTTCCTGCAATTCTGCCTTGATTTCAAATCCTCTTCTTTGCCTTCCCTCAATATATTTGTGGACGAGAATTTCATTTACAACTCTGCAGGTTTGTGAATTGCAGTGCCCTGAACCTCCATTTTACAACTCGTTTTTATGGGAGCTGGCCGCAAAATCGCAGAATGGCTTCAGGCCCTGTTCTGGTTCCGGGGCGCAGGCTGAGCCTGTGGTTAATTCTTCTTTCTGATGGGAAAATAGAGTGACCTGTGCCTGTCCCAACACCAAGAGCTAGTCTCTCGTTGGTTCCACGTCTTCCCGTTTATACTCAGGACAAATTGCAACCTGTTTGGAACAGGAGGTTAAAGGTGCTGATGCTCCAAGTAGGGAACTTGCTAGTAAAGAGGCTGGAATGGCGAACCCGGGCACAAGGAGATGAGAAATCAGGTGCGTTTTAGAAACCTTTCCCCATCACACGGTGTACCATCTTCTGGGTTTCTCATGCATGTTTTTGATGTAGGAAGATGCCCTTGAACCTGGAGATTTGGGACCCATGCGATGGGTACCACGCAGTATTCCTTTAAAGGGTCTGCGTTTGCTCACCCAACCTCACCAAACCTCTCAGCCCCAAGAGTGTCCACCCTTATGTCTCATCCAGCTGTGCGTCTAGATATGGTCAATCCAGGTTGCATCACAGCCCCTGAACGCATTGTGTAAGAATTTCTCTCTCTTTCACTGTCTTTGTTTCATGGGTGTTTCAAAGTAATTTATTTTTATAATGGGGTTTAGCTGCTTTTCACTGCTGTGTTTATGCCGCTTTACACCCACTTGACACACTAACAGAGAGATATCAATACATAGGTTTTACAATTATTATTAGTCAGATATATTCTTGTGCGGTGAATAGGGTGTGTTGAGTCCAGTTCTCTGAGCAAGGAGTAGGTCTTGTCTATTACATATTGGGTTTATGGAACGGTATCTGAGCTAATTTGATACCCTTGTTTTATGTATCACCCCACCTCACCTTTCCCGTTAAGCAGCCATAGTGTGTTTTCTGCATGTGTGACTATGTTCTGTTTTGTAATTCAGTTCAAGTGTAACGGTTTTTACATTCCCTCTATCAGTGATACCTTATGAGTAGTGTCCTTTTCTGTGTGACTTATTTCATTTAGAATCGTCATACCTAAATCCACTCATCATGCTGCTACTAACCTTACGACATTGATTTCCTGGCTGAGTGATATTCCATTGTACATAAGGACCACAACTTCTTTATCCATTTTTCTCTTTCCTGGGATATTTAAGGTGGAATGAAGTGGAGGTCCTGGTCAACAGAGCAGCCCTAAACTTTGGGGTGCTTGTGTCTTGCTGATTTTTAATTTTCCCAATTTATACCCCCATGAGTGGAAGTGCCCTATGCTCTCTAAGCTGTGTTTTTCAGATGTTTCAGGACTCACCGGACACTTCTCCAGAGTGGCTCTTGGCAATTTACATCCCGCCCCTCAGTGTAGCAAGTCTCCCATTTCTCCATGGCCTGTCCTGCATTTCTGGTTTTGACACTTTTTTCAGCATGGCCCTTTTGACCGATGGGAAGCGAGACTTCTTTGTAGCGCTGATTTGCCTTTCCAGGTTGCTTGGTTGGCCAAAAAGGGCGTATGCGTTTTTTCCTGAATATATTCAGGAAAAAACGCATACGCCCTTTTTGGCCAAGGGCATCATTGTCAACGTTTTGCCGCTTTTCATGTGCTTTAAAGGTGATTCGTATCTACCTCCTGAAATCTGTTTCGTGCAATTCTGCCTTGATTTCAAATCCTCTTCTTTGCCTTCCCTCAATATATTTGTGGACGAGAGTTCTCATTTATAACTCTGCAGGTTTGTGAATTGCAGTGCCCTGAACCTCCATTTTACAACTCGTTTTTATGGGAGCTGGCCGCAAAATCGCAGAATGGCTTCAGGCCCTGTTCTGGTTCCGGGGGTCAGGCTGAGCCTGTGGTTAATTCTTCTTTCTGATGGGAAAATAGAGTGACCTGTGCCTGTCCCAACACCAAGAGCTAGTCTCTCGTTGGTTCCACGTCTTCCCGTTTATCCTCAGGACAAATTGCAACCTGTACGGAACAGGAGGTTAAAGGTGCTGATGCTCCAAGTAGGGAGCTTGCTAGTAAAGCGGCTGGAATGGCGAACCCGGGCACAAGGAGATGAGAAATGAGGTGCGTTTTAGAAACATTTCCCCATCACACGGTGTACCATCTTCTGGGTTTCTCATGCATGTTTTTGATGTAGGAAGATGCCCTTGAACCTGGAGATTTGGGACCCATGCGATGGGTACCACGCAGTATTCCTTTAAAGGGTCTGCGTTTGCTCACCCAACCTCACCAAACCTCTCAGCCCCAAGAGTGTCCACCCTTATGTCTCATCCAGCTGTGCGTCTAGATATGGTCAATCCAGGTTGCATCACAGCCCCTGAACGCATTGTGTAAGAATTTCTCTCTCTTTCACTGTCTTTGTTTCATGGGTGTTTCAAAGTAATTTATTTTTATAATGGGGTTTAGCTGCTTTTCACTGCTGTGTTTATGCCGCTTTACACCCACTTGACACACTAACAGAGAGATATCAATACATAGGTTTTACGATTATTATTAATCAGATATATTCTTGTGCGTTGAATAGGGCGTGTTGAGTCCAGTTCTCTGAGCAAGGAGTAGGTCTTGTCTATTACATATTGGGTTTATGGAATGGTATCTGAGCTAATTTGATACCCATGTTTTATGTATCACCCCACCTCACCTTTCCCGTTAAGCAGCCATAGTGTGTTTTCTGCATGTGTGACTCTGTTCTGTTTTGTAATTCAGTTCAAGTGTAACGGTTTTTACATTCCCTCTATCAGTGATACCTTATGAGAAGTGTCCTTTTCTGTGTGACTTATTTCACTTAGAATCGTCGTACCTAAATCCACTCATCATGCTGCTACTAACCTTACGACATTGATTTCCTGGCTGAGTGATATTCCATTGTACATAAGGACCACAACTTCTTTATCCATTTTTCTCTTTCCTGGGATATTTAAGGTGGAATGAAGTGGAGGTCCTGGTCAACAGAGCAGCCCTAAACTTTGGGGTGCTTGTGTCTTGCTGATTTTTAATTTTCCCAATTTATACCCCCATGAGTGGAAGTGCCCTATGCTCTCTAAGCTGTGTTTTTCAGATGTTTCAGGACTCACCGGACACTTCTCCAGAGTGGCTCTTGGCAATTTACATCCCGCCCATCAGTGTAGCAAGGCTCCCATTTCTCCATGGCCTGTCCTGCATTTCTGGTTTTGACACTTTTTTCAGCATGGCCCTTTTGACCGATGGGAAGCGAGACTTCTTTGTAGCGCTGATTTGCCTTTCCAGGTTGCTTGGTTGGCCAAAAAGGGCGTATGCGTTTTTTCCTGAATATACTCAGGAAAAAACGCATACGCCCTTTTTGGCCAAGGGCATCATTGTCAACGTTTTGCCGCTTTTCATGTGCTTTAAAGGCGATTCGTATCTACCTCCTGAAATCTGTTTCCTGCAATTCTGCCTTGATTTCAAATCCTCTTCTTTGCCTTCCCTCAATATATTTGTGGACGAGAATTTCATTTACAACTCTGCAGGTTTGTGAATTGCAGTGCCCTGAACCTCCATTTTACAACTCGTTTTTATGGGAGCTGGCCGCAAAATCGCAGAATGGCTTCAGGCCCTGTTCTGGTTCCGGGGCGCAGGCTGAGCCTGTGGTTAATTCTTCTTTCTGATGGGAAAATAGAGTGACCTGTGCCTGTCCCAACACCAAGAGCTAGTCTCTCGTTGGTTCCACGTCTTCCCGTTTATACTCAGGACAAATTGCAACCTGTTTGGAACAGGAGGTTAAAGGTGCTGATGCTCCAAGTAGGGAACTTGCTAGTAAAGAGGCTGGAATGGCGAACCCGGGCACAAGGAGATGAGAAATCAGGTGCGTTTTAGAAACCTTTCCCCATCACACGGTGTACCATCTTCTGGGTTTCTCATGCATGTTTTTGATGTAGGAAGATGCCCTTGAACCTGGAGATTTGGGACCCATGCGATGGGTACCACGCAGTATTCCTTTAAAGGGTCTGCGTTTGCTCACCCAACCTCACCAAACCTCTCAGCCCCAAGAGTGTCCACCCTTATGTCTCATCCAGCTGTGCGTCTAGATATGGTCAATCCAGGTTGCATCACAGCCCCTGAACGCATTGTGTAAGAATTTCTCTCTCTTTCACTGTCTTTGTTTCATGGGTGTTTCAAAGTAATTTATTTTTATAATGGGGTTTAGCTGCTTTTCACTGCTGTGTTTATGCCGCTTTACACCCACTTGACACACTAACAGAGAGATATCAATACATAGGTTTTACAATTATTATTAGTCAGATATATTCTTGTGCGGTGAATAGGGTGTGTTGAGTCCAGTTCTCTGAGCAAGGAGTAGGTCTTGTCTATTACATATTGGGTTTATGGAACGGTATCTGAGCTAATTTGATACCCTTGTTTTATGTATCACCCCACCTCACCTTTCCCGTTAAGCAGCCATAGTGTGTTTTCTGCATGTGTGACTATGTTCTGTTTTGTAATTCAGTTCAAGTGTAACGGTTTTTACATTCCCTCTATCAGTGATACCTTATGAGTAGTGTCCTTTTCTGTGTGACTTATTTCATTTAGAATCGTCATACCTAAATCCACTCATCATGCTGCTACTAACCTTACGACATTGATTTCCTGGCTGAGTGATATTCCATTGTACATAAGGACCACAACTTCTTTATCCATTTTTCTCTTTCCTGGGATATTTAAGGTGGAATGAAGTGGAGGTCCTGGTCAACAGAGCAGCCCTAAACTTTGGGGTGCTTGTGTCTTGCTGATTTTTAATTTTCCCAATTTATACCCCCATGAGTGGAAGTGCCCTATGCTCTCTAAGCTGTGTTTTTCAGATGTTTCAGGACTCACCGGACACTTCTCCAGAGTGGCTCTTGGCAATTTACATCCCGCCCCTCAGTGTAGCAAGGCTCCCATTTCTCCATGGCCTGTCCTGCATTTCTGGTTTTGACACTTTTTTCAGCATGGCCCTTTTGACCGATGGGAAGCGAGACTTCTTTGTAGCGCTGATTTGCCTTTCCAGGTTGCTTGGTTGGCCAAAAAGGGCGTATGCGTTTTTTCCTGAATATATTCAGGAAAAAACGCATACGCCCTTTTTGGCCAAGGGCATCATTGTCAACGTTTTGCCGCTTTTCATGTGCTTTAAAGGCGATTCGTATCTACCTCCTGAAATCTGTTTCGTGCAATTCTGCCTTGATTTCAAATCCTCTTCTTTGCCTTCCCTCAATATATTTGTGGACGAGAGTTCTCATTTATAACTCTGCAGGTTTGTGAATTGCAGTGCCCTGAACCTCCATTTTACAACTCGTTTTTATGGGAGCTGGCCGCAAAATCGCAGAATGGCTTCAGGCCCTGTTCTGGTTCCGGGGGGTAGGCTGAGCCTGTGGTTAATTCTTCTTTCTGATGGGAAAATAGAGTGACCTGTGCCTGTCCCAACACCAAGAGCTAGTCTCTCGTTGGTTCCACGTCTTCCCGTTTATCCTCAGGACAAATTGCAACCTGTACGGAACAGGAGGTTAAAGGTGCTGATGCTCCACGTAGGGAGCTTGCTAGTAAAGCGGCTGGAATGGCGAACCCGGGCACAAGGAGATGAGAAATGAGGTGTGTTTTAGAAACCTTTCCCCATCACACGGTGTACCATCTTCTGGGTTTCTCAAGCATGTTTTTGATGTAGGAAGATGCCCTTGAACCTGGAGATTTGGGACCCATGCGATGGGTACCACGCAGTATTCCTTTAAAGGGTCTGCGTTTGCTCACCCAACCTCACCAAACCTCTCAGCCCCAAGAGTGTCCACCCTTATGTCTCATCCAGCTGTGCGTCTAGATATGGTCAATCCAGGTTGCATCACAGCCCCTGAACGCATTGTGTAAGAATTTCTCTCTCTTTCACTGTCTTTGTTTCATGGGTTTTTCAAAGTAATTTATTTTTATAATGGGGTTTAGCTGCTTTTCACTGCTGTGTTTATGCCGCTTTACACCCACTTGACACACTAACAGAGAGATATCAATACATAGGTTTTACGATTATTATTAATCAGATATATTCTTGTGCGTTGAATAGGGCGTGTTGAGTCCAGTTCTCTGAGCAAGGAGTAGGTCTTCTCTATTACATATTGGGTTTATGGAATGGTATCTGAGCTAATTTGATACCCTTGTTTTATGTATCACCCCACCTCACCTTTCCCGTTAAGCAGCCATAGTGTGTTTTCTGCATGTGTGACTCTGTTCTGTTTTGTAATTCAGTTCAAGTGTAACGGTTTTTACATTCCCTCTATCAGTGATACCTTATGAGAAGTGTCCTTTTCTGTGTGACTTATTTCACTTAGAATCGTCGTACCTAAATCCACTCATCATGCTGCTACTAACCTTACGACATTGATTTCCTGGCTGAGTGATATTCCATTGTACATAAGGACCACAACTTCTTTATCCATTTTTCTCTTTCCTGGGATATTTAAGGTGGAATGAAGTGGAGGTCCTGGTCAACAGAGCAGCCCTAAACTTTGGGGTGCTTGTGTCTTGCTGATTTTTAATTTTCCCAATTTATACCCCCATGAGTGGAAGTGCCCTATGCTCTCTAAGCTGTGTTTTTCAGATGTTTCAGGACTCACCGGACACTTCTCCAGAGTGGCTCTTGGCAATTTACATCCCGCCCATCAGTGTAGCAAGGCTCCCATTTCTCCATGGCCTGTCCTGCATTTCTGGTTTTGACACTTTTTTCAGCATGGCCCTTTTGACCGATGGGAAGCGAGACTTCTTTGTAGCGCTGATTTGCCTTTCCAGGTTGCTTGGTTGGCCAAAAAGGGCGTATGCGTTTTTTCCTGAATATACTCAGGAAAAAACGCATACGCCCTTTTTGGCCAAGGGCATCATTGTCAACGTTTTGCCGCTTTTCATGTGCTTTAAAGGCGATTCGTATCTACCTCCTGAAATCTGTTTCATGCAATTCTGCCTTGATTTCAAATCCTCTTCTTTGCCTTCCCTCAATATATTTGTGGACGAGAGTTCTCATTTATAACTCTGCAGGTTTGTGAATTGCAGTGCCCTGAACCTCCATTTTACATCTCGTTTTTATGGGAGCTGGCCGCAAAATCGCAGAATGGCTTCAGGCCCTGTTCTGGTTCCGGGGGTCAGGCTGAGCCTGTGGTTAATTCTTCTTTCTGATGGGAAAATAGAGTGACCTGTGCCTGTCCCAACACCAAGAGCTAGTCTCTCGTTGGTTCCACGTCTTCCCGTTTATCCTCAGGACAAATTGCAACCTGTACGGAACAGGAGGTTAAAGGTGCTGATGCTCCAAGTAGGGAGCTTGCTAGTAAAGCGGCTGGAATGGCGAACCCGGGCACAAGGAGATGAGAAATGAGGTGCGTTTTAGAAACCTTTCCCCATCACACGGTGTACCATCTTCTGGGTTTCTCATGCATGTTTTTGATGTAGGAAGATGCCCTTGAACCTGGAGATTTGGGACCCATGCGATGGGTACCACGCAGTATTCCTTTAAAGGGTCTGCGTTTGCTCACCCAACCTCACCAAACCTCTCAGCCCCAAGAGTGTCCACCCTTATGTCTCATCCAGCTGTGCGTCTAGATATGGTCAATCCAGGTTGCATCACAGCCCCTGAACGCATTGTGTAAGAATTTCTCTCTCTTTCACTGTCTTTGTTTCATGGGTGTTTCAAAGTAATTTATTTTTATAATGGGGTTTAGCTGCTTTTCACTGCTGTGTTTATGCCGCTTTACACCCACTTGACACACTAACAGAGAGATATCAATACATAGGTTTTACGATTATTATTAATCAGATATATTCTTGTGCGTTGAATAGGGCGTGTTGAGTCCAGTTCTCTGAGCAAGGAGTAGGTCTTGTCTATTACATATTGGGTTTATGGAATGGTATCTGAGCTAATTTGATACCCTTGTTTTATGTATCACCCCACCTCACCTTTCCCGTTAAGCAGCCATAGTGTGTTTTCTGCATGTGTGACTCTGTTCTGTTTTGTAATTCAGTTCAAGTGTAACGGTTTTTACATTCCCTCTCTCAGTGATACCTTATGAGAAGTGTCCTTTTCTGTGTGACTTATTTCACTTAGAATCGTCGTACCTAAATCCACTCATCATGCTGCTACTAACCTTACGACATTGATTTCCTGGCTGAGTGATATTCCATTGTACATAAGGACCACAACTTCTTTATCCATTTTTCTCTTTCCTGGGATATTTAAGGTGGAATGAAGTGGAGGTCCTGGTCAACAGAGCAGCCCTAAACTTTGGGGTGCTTGTGTCTTGCTGATTTTTAATTTTCCCAATTTATACCCCCATGAGTGGAAGTGCCCTATGCTCTCTAAGCTGTGTTTTTCAGATGTTTCAGGACTCACCGGACACTTCTCCAGAGTGGCTCTTGGCAATTTACATCCCGCCCATCAGTGTAGCAAGGCTCCCATTTCTCCATGGCCTGTCCTGCATTTCTGGTTTTGACACTTTTTTCAGCATGGCCCTTTTGACCGATGGGAAGCGAGACTTCTTTGTAGCGCTGATTTGCCTTTCCAGGTTGCTTGGTTGGCCAAAAAGGGCGTATGCGTTTTTTCCTGAATATACTCAGGAAAAAACGCATACGCCCTTTATGGCCAAGGGCATCATTGTCAACGTTTTGCCGCTTTTCATGTGCTTTAAAGGCGATTCGTATCTACCTCCTGAAATCTGTTTCCTGCAATTCTGCCTTGATTTCAAATCCTCTTCTTTGCCTTCCCTCAATATATTTGTGGACGAGAATTT
Organism: Balaenoptera borealis; assembly: GCF_965194805.1. Classification (NCBI taxonomy): domain Eukaryota; kingdom Metazoa; phylum Chordata; class Mammalia; order Artiodactyla; family Balaenopteridae; genus Balaenoptera; species Balaenoptera borealis. The sequence continues at coordinate 820,213 of NW_028123921.1, forward strand.
CATTTACAACTCTGCAGGTTTGTGAATTGCAGTGCCCTGAACCTCCATTTTACAACTCGTTTTTATGGGAGCTGGCCGCAAAATCGCAGAATGGCTTCAGGCCCTGTTCTGGTTCCGGGGCGCAGGCTGAGCCTGTGGTTAATTCTTCTTTCTGATGGGAAAATAGAGTGACCTGTGCCTGTCCCAACACCAAGAGCTAGTCTCTCGTTGGTTCCACGTCTTCCCGTTTATCCTCAGGACAAATTGCAACCTGTACGGAACAGGAGGTTAAAGGTGCTGATGCTCCAAGTAGGGAGCTTGCTAGTAAAGCGGCTGGAATGGCGAACCCGGGCACAAGGAGATGAGAAATGAGGTGTGTTTTAGAAACCTTTCCCCATCACACGGTGTACCATCTTCTGGGTTTCTCAAGCATGTTTTTGATGTAGGAAGATGCCCTTGAACCTGGAGATTTGGGACCCATGCGATGGGTACCACGCAGTATTCCTTTAAAGGGTCTGCGTTTGCTCACCCAACCTCACCAAACCTCTCAGCCCCAAGAGTGTCCACCCTTATGTCTCATCCAGCTGTGCGTCTAGATATGGTCAATCCAGGTTGCATCACAGCCCCTGAACGCATTGTGTAAGAATTTCTCTCTCTTTCACTGTCTTTGTTTCATGGGTGTTTCAAAGTAATTTATTTTCATAATGGGGTTTAGCTGCTTTTCACTGCTGTGTTTATGCCGCTTTACACCCACTTGACACACTAACAGAGAGATATCAATACATAGGTTTTACGATTATTATTAATCAGATATATTCATGTGCGTTGAATAGGGCGTGTTGAGTCCAGTTCTCTGAGCAAGGAGTAGGTCTTGTCTATTACATATTGGGTTTATGGAATGGTATCTGAGCTAATTTGATACCCTTGTTTTATGTATCACCCCACCTCACCTTTCCCGTTAAGCAGCCATAGTGTGTTTTCTGCATGTGTGACTCTGTTCTGTTTTGTAATTCAGTTCAAGTGTAACGGTTTTTACATTCCCTCTATCAGTGATACCTTATGAGAAGTGTCCTTTTCTGTGTGACTTATTTCACTTAGAATCGTCGTACCTAAATCCACTCATCATGCTGCTACTAACCTTACGACATTGATTTCCTGGCTGAGTGATATTCCATTGTACATAAGGACCACAACTTCTTTATCCATTTTTCTCTTTCCTGGGATATTTAAGGTGGAATGAAGTGGAGGTCCTGGTCAACAGAGCAGCCCTAAACTTTGGGGTGCTTGTGTCTTGCTGATTTTTAATTTTCCCAATTTATACCCCCATGAGTGGAAGTGCCCTATGCTCTCTAAGCTGTGTTTTTCAGATGTTTCAGGACTCACCGGACACTTCTCCAGAGTGGCTCTTGGCAATTTACATCCCGCCCATCAGTGTAGCAAGGCTCCCATTTCTCCATGGCCTGTCCTGCATTTCTGGTTTTGACACTTTTTTCAGCATGGCCCTTTTGACCGATGGGAAGCGAGACTTCTTTGTAGCGCTGATTTGCCTTTCCAGGTTGCTTGGTTGGCCAAAAAGGGCGTATGCGTTTTTTCCTGAATATACTCAGGAAAAAACGCATACGCCCTTTATGGCCAAGGGCATCATTGTCAACGTTTTGCCGCTTTTCATGTGCTTTAAAGGCGATTGGTATCTACCTCCTGAAATCTGTTTCCTGCAATTCTGCCTTGATTTCAAATCCTCTTCTTTGCCTTCCCTCAATATATTTGTGGACGAGAGTTATCATTTATAACTCTGCAGGTTTGTGAATTGCAGTGCCCTGAACCTCCATTTTACAACTCGTTTTTATGGGAGCTGGCCGCAAAATCGCAGGATGGCTTCAGGCCCTGTTCTGGTTCCGGGGGTCAGGCTGAGCCTGTGGTTAATTCTTCTTTCTGATGGGAAAATAGAGTGACCTGTGCCTGTCCCAACACCAAGAGCTAGTCTCTCGTTGGTTCCACGTCTTCCCGTTTATCCTCAGGACAAATTGCAACCTGTACGGAACAGGAGGTTAAAGGTGCTGATGCTCCAAGTAGGGAGCTTGCTAGTAAAGAGGCTGGAATGGCGAACCCGGGCACAAGGAGATGAGAAATGAGGTGCGTTTTAGAAACCTTTCCCCATCACACGGTGTACCATCTTCTGGGTTTCTCATGCATGTTTTTGATGTAGGAAGATGCCCTTGAACCTGGAGATTTGGGACCCATGCGATGGGTACCACGCAGTATTCCTTTAAAGGGTCTGCGTTTGCTCACCCAACCTCACCAAACCTCTCAGCCCCAAGAGTGTCCACCCTTATGTCTCATCCAGCTGTGCGTCTAGATATGGTCAATCCAGGTTGCATCACAGCCCCTGAACGCATTGTGTAAGAATTTCTCTCTCTTTCACTGTCTTTGTTTCATGGGTGTTTCAAAGTAATTTATTTTTATAATGGGGTTTAGCTGCTTTTCACTGCTGTGTTTATGCCGCTTTACACCCACTTGACACACTAACAGAGAGATATCAATACATAGGTTTTACGATTATTATTAATCAGATATATTCTTGTGCGTTGAATAGGGCGTGTTGAGTCCAGTTCTCTGAGCAAGGAGTAGGTCTTGTCTATTACATATTGGGTTTATGGAATGGTATCTGAGCTAATTTGATACCCTTGTTTTATGTATCACCCCACCTCACCTTTCCCGTTAAGCAGCCATAGTGTGTTTTCTGCATGTGTGACTCTGTTCTGTTTTGTAATTCAGTTCAAGTGTAACGGTTTTTACATTCCCTCTATCAGTGATACCTTATGAGAAGTGTCCTTTTCTGTGTGACTTATTTCACTTAGAATCGTCGTACCTAAATCCACTCATCATGCTGCTACTAACCTTACGACATTGATTTCCTGGCTGAGTGATATTCCATTGTACATAAGGACCACAACTTCTTTATCCATTTTTCTCTTTCCTGGGATATTTAAGGTGGAATGAAGTGGAGGTCCTGGTCAACAGAGCAGCCCTAAACTTTGGGGTGCTTGTGTCTTGCTGATTTTTAATTTTCCCAATTTATACCCCCATGAGTGGAAGTGCCCTATGCTCTCTAAGCTGTGTTTTTCAGATGTTTCAGGACTCACCGGACACTTCTCCAGAGTGGCTCTTGGCAATTTACATCCCGCCCATCAGTGTAGCAAGGCTCCCATTTCTCCATGGCCTGTCCTGCATTTCTGGTTTTGACACTTTTTTCAGCATGGCCCTTTTGACCGATGGGAAGCGAGACTTCTTTGTAGCGCTGATTTGCCTTTCCAGGTTGCTTGGTTGGCCAAAAAGGGCGTATGCGTTTTTTCCTGAATATACTCAGGAAAAAACGCATACGCCCTTTATGGCCAAGGGCATCATTGTCAACGTTTTGCCGCTTTTCATGTGCTTTAAAGGCGATTGGTATCTACCTCCTGAAATCTGTTTCCTGCAATTCTGCCTTGATTTCAAATCCTCTTCTTTGCCTTCCCTCAATATATTTGTGGACGAGAGTTATCATTTATAACTCTGCAGGTTTGTGAATTGCAGTGCCCTGAACCTCCATTTTACAACTCGTTTTTATGGGAGCTGGCCGCAAAATCGCAGGATGGCTTCAGGCCCTGTTCTGGTTCCGGGGGTCAGGCTGAGCCTGTGGTTAATTCTTCTTTCTGATGGGAAAATAGAGTGACCTGTGCCTGTCCCAACACCAAGAGCTAGTCTCTCGTTGGTTCCACGTCTTCCCGTTTATCCTCAGGACAAATTGCAACCTGTACGGAACAGGAGGTTAAAGGTGCTGATGCTCCAAGTAGGGAGCTTGCTAGTAAAGCAGCTGGAATGGCGAACCCGGGCACAAGGAGATGAGAAATGAGGTGCGTTTTAGAAACCTTTCCCCATCACACGGTGTACCATCTTCTGGGTTTCTCATGCATGTTTTTGATGTAGGAAGATGCCCTTGAACCTGGAGATTTGGGACCCATGCGAAGGGTACCACGCAGTATTCCTTTAAAGGGTCTGCGTTTGCTCACCCAACCTCACCAAACCTCTCAGCCCCAAGAGTGTCCACCCTTATGTCTCATCCAGCTGTGCGTCTAGATATGGTCAATCCAGGTTGCATCACAGCCCCTGAACGCATTGTGTAAGAATTTCTCTCTCTTTCACTGTCTTTGTTTCATGGGTGTTTCAAAGTAATTTATTTTTATAATGGGGTTTAGCTGCTTTTCACTGCTGTGTTTATGCCGCTTTACACCCACTTGACACACTAACAGAGAGATATCAATACATAGGTTTTACGATTATTATTAATCAGATATATTCTTGTGCGTTGAATAGGGCGTGTTGAGTCCAGTTCTCTGAGCAAGGAGTAGGTCTTGTCTATTACATATTGGGTTTATGGAATGGTATCTGAGCTAATTTGATACCCTTGTTTTATGTATCACCCCACCTCACCTTTCCCGTTAAGCAGCCATAGTGTGTTTTCTGCATGTGTGACTCTGTTCTGTTTTGTAATTCAGTTCAAGTGTAACGGTTTTTACATTCCCTCTATCAGTGATACCTTATGAGAAGTGTCCTTTTCTGTGTGACTTATTTCACTTAGAATCGTCGTACCTAAATCCACTCATCATGCTGCTACTAACCTTACGACATTGATTTCCTGGCTGAGTGATATTCCATTGTACATAAGGACCACAACTTCTTTATCCATTTTTCTCTTTCCTGGGATATTTAAGGTGGAATGAAGTGGAGGTCCTGGTCAACAGAGCAGCCCTAAACTTTGGGGTGCTTGTGTCTTGCTGATTTTTAATTTTCCCAATTTATACCCCCATGAGTGGAAGTGCCCTATGCTCTCTAAGCTGTGTTTTTCAGATGTTTCAGGACTCACCGGACACTTCTCCAGAGTGGCTCTTGGCAATTTACATCCCGCCCATCAGTGTAGCAAGGCTCCCATTTCTCCATGGCCTGTCCTGCATTTCTGGTTTTGACACTTTTTTCAGCATGGCCCTTTTGACCGATGGGAAGCGAGACTTCTTTGTAGCGCTGATTTGCCTTTCCAGGTTGCTTGGTTGGCCAAAAAGGGCGTATGCGTTTTTTCCTGAATATACTCAGGAAAAAACGCATACGCCCTTTATGGCCAAGGGCATCATTGTCAACGTTTTGCCGCTTTTCATGTGCTTTAAAGGCGATTGGATCTACCTCCTGAAATCTGTTTCCTGCAATTCTGCCTTGATTTCAAATCCTCTTCTTTGCCTTCCCTCAATATATTTGTGGACGAGAGTTATCATTTATAACTCTGCAGGTTTGTGAATTGCAGTGCCCTGAACCTCCATTTTACAACTCGTTTTTATGGGAGCTGGCCGCAAAATCGCAGGATGGCTTCAGGCCCTGTTCTGGTTCCGGGGGTCAGGCTGAGCCTGTGGTTAATTCTTCTTTCTGATGGGAAAATAGAGTGACCTGTGCCTGTCCCAACACCAAGAGCTAGTCTCTCGTTGGTTCCACGTCTTCCCGTTTATCCTCAGGACAAATTGCAACCTGTACGGAACAGGAGGTTAAAGGTGCTGATGCTCCAAGTAGGGAGCTTGCTAGTAAAGCAGCTGGAATGGCGAACCCGGGCACAAGGAGATGAGAAATGAGGTGCGTTTTAGAAACCTTTCCCCATCACACGGTGTACCATCTTCTGGGTTTCTCATGCATGTTTTTGATGTAGGAAGATGCCCTTGAACCTGGAGATTTGGGACCCATGCGATGGGTACCACGCAGTATTCCTTTAAAGGGTCTGCGTTTGCTCACCCAACCTCACCAAACCTCTCAGCCCCAAGAGTGTCCACCCTTATGTCTCATCCAGCTGTGCGTCTAGATATGGTCAATCCAGGTTGCATCACAGCCCCTGAACGCATTGTGTAAGAATTTCTCTCTCTTTCACTGTCTTTGTTTCATGGGTGTTTCAAAGTAATTTATTTTTATAATGGGGTTTAGCTGCTTTTCACTGCTGTGTTTATGCCGCTTTACACCCACTTGACACACTAACAGAGAGATATCAATACATAGGTTTTACGATTATTATTAATCAGATATATTCTTGTGCGTTGAATAGGGCGAGTTGAGTCCAGTTCTCTGAGCAAGGAGTAGGTCTTGTCTATTACATATTGGGTTTATGGAATGGTATCTGAGCTAATTTGATACCCTTGTTTTATGTATCACCCCACCTCACCTTTCCCGTTAAGCAGCCATAGTGTGTTTTCTGCATGTGTGACTCTGTTCTGTTTTGTAATTCAGTTCAAGTGTAACGGTTTTTACATTCCCTCTATCAGTGATACCTTATGAGAAGTGTCCTTTTCTGTGTGACTTATTTCACTTAGAATCGTCGTACCTAAATCCACTCATCATGCTGCTACTAACCTTACGACATTGATTTCCTGGCTGAGTGATATTCCATTGTACATAAGGACCACAACTTCTTTATCCATTTTTCTCTTTCCTGGGATATTTAAGGTGGAATGAAGTGGAGGTCCTGGTCAACAGAGCAGCCCTAAACTTTGGGGTGCTTGTGTCTTGCTGATTTTTAATTTTCCCAATTTATACCCCCATGAGTGGAAGTGCCCTATGCTCTCTAAGCTGTGTTTTTCAGATGTTTCAGGACTCACCGGACACTTCTCCAGAGTGGCTCTTGGCAATTTACATCCCGCCCATCAGTGTAGCAAGGCTCCCATTTCTCCATGGCCTGTCCTGCATTTCTGGTTTTGACACTTTTTTCAGCATGGCCCTTTTGACCGATGGGAAGCGAGACTTCTTTGTAGCGCTGATTTGCCTTTCCAGGTTGCTTGGTTGGCCAAAAAGGGCGTATGCGTTTTTTCCTGAATATACTCAGGAAAAAACGCATACGCCCTTTATGGCCAAGGGCATCATTGTCAACGTTTTGCCGCTTTTCATGTGCTTTAAAGGCGATTCGTATCTACCTCCTGAAATCTGTTTCCTGCAATTCTGCCTTGATTTCAAATCCTCTTCTTTGCCTTCCCTCAATATATTTGTGGACGAGAGTTATCATTTACAACTCTGCAGGTTTGTGAATTGCAGTGCCCTGAACCTCCATTTTACAACTCGTTTTTATGGGAGCTGGCCGCAAAAGCGCAGGATGGCTTCAGGCCCTGTTCTGGTTCCGGGGCGCAGGCTGAGCCTGTGGTTAATTCTTCTTTCTGATGGGAAAATAGAGTGACCTGTGCCTGTCCCAACACCAAGAGCTAGTCTCTCGTTGGTTCCACGTCTTCCCGTTTATCCTCAGGACAAATTGCAACCTGTACGGAACAGGAGGTTAAAGGTGCTGATGCTCCAAGTAGGGAGCTTGCTAGTAAAGCCGCTGGAATGGCGAACCCGGGCACAAGGAGATGAGAAATGAGGTGCGTTTTAGAAACCTTTCCCCATCACATGGTGTACCATCTTCTGGGTTTCTCATGCATGTTTTTGATGTAGGAAGATGCCCTTGAACCTGGAGATTTGGGACCCATGCGATGGGTACCACGCAGTATTCCATTAAAGGGTCTGCGTTTGCTCACCCAACCTCACCAAACCTCTCAGCCCCAAGAGTGTCCACCCTTATGTCTCATCCAGCTGTGCGTCTAGATATGGTCAATCCAGGTTGCATCACAGCCCCTGAACGCATTGTGTAAGAATTTCTCTCTCTTTCACTGTCTTTGTTTCATGGTTGTTTCAAAGTAATTTATTTTTATAATGGGGTTTAGCTGCTTTTCACTGCTGTGTTTATGCTGCTTTACACCCACTTGACACACTAACAGAGAGATATCAATACATAGGTTTTACGATTATTATTAGTCAGATATATTCTTGTGCGGTGAATAGGGCGTGTTGAGTCCAGTTCTCTGAGCAAGGAGTAGGTCTTGTCTATTACATATTGGGTTTATGGAACGGTATCTGAGCTAATTTGATACCCTTGTTTTATGTATCACCCCACCTCACCTTTCCCGTTAAGCAGCCATAGTGTGTTTTCTGCATGTGTGACTCTGTTCTGTTTTGTAATTCAGTTCAAGTGTAACGGTTTTTACATTCCCTCTAAAAGTGATACCTTATGAGAAGTGTCCTTTTCTGTGTGACTTATTTCACTTAGAATCGTCGTACCTAAATCCACTCATCATGCTGCTACTAACCTTATGACATTGATTTCATGGCTGAGTGATATTCCATTGTACATAAGGACCACAACTTCTTTATCCATTTTTCTCTTTCCTGGGATATTTAAGGTGGAATGAAGTGGAGGTCCTTGTCAACAGAGCAGCCCTAAACTTTGGGGTGCTTGTGTCTTGCTGATTTTTCATTTTCCCAATTTATACCCCCATGAGTGGAAGTGCCCTATGCTCTCTAAGATGTGTTTTTCAGATGTTTCAGGACACACCGTACACTTCTCCAGAGTGGCTGTTGGCAATTTACATCCCGCCCATCAGTGTAGCAAGGCTCCCATTTCTCCATGGCCTGTCCTGCATTTCTGGTTTTGACACTTTTTTCAGCATGGCCCTTTTGACCGATGGGAAGCGAGACTTCTTTGTAGCGCTGATTTGCCTTTCCAGGTTGCTTGGTTGGCCAAAAAGGGCGTATGCGTTTTTTCCTGAATATACTCAGGAAAAAACGCATACGCCCTTTATGGCCAAGGGCATCATTGTCAACGTTTTGCCGCTTTTCATGTGCTTTAAAGGCGATTCGTATCTACCTCCTGAAATCTGTTTCCTGCAATTCTGCCTTGATTTCAAATCCTCTTCTTTGCCTTCCCTCAATATATTTGTGGACGAGAGTTATCATTTATAACTCTGCAGGTTTGTGAATTGCAGTGCCCTGAACCTCCATTTTACAACTCGTTTTTATGGGAGCTGGCCGCAAAATCGCAGAATGGCTTCAGGCCCTGTTCTGGTTCCGGGGGTCAGGTTGAGCCTGTGGTTAATTCTTCTTTCTGATGGGAAAATAGAGTGACCTGTGCCTGTCCCAACACCAAGAGCTAGTCTCTCGTTGGTTCCACGTCTTCCCGTTTATCCTCAGGACAAATTGCAACCTGTACGGAACAGGAGGTTAAAGGTGCTGATGCTCCAAGTAGGCAGCTTGCTAGTAAAGCGGCTGGAATGGCGAACCCGGGCACAAGGAGATGAGAAATGAGGTGCGTTTTAGAAACCTTTCCCCATCACACTGTGTACCATCTTCTGGGTTTCTCATGCATGTTTTTGATGTAGGAAGATGCCCTTGAAGCTGGAGATTTGGGACCCATGCGATGGGTACCATGCAGTATTACTTTAAAGGGTCTGCGTTTGCTCACCCAACCTCACCAAACCTCTCAGCCCCAAGAGTGTCCACCCTTATGTCTGATCCAGCTGTGAGTCTAGATATGGTCAATCCAGGTTGCATCACAGCCCCTGAACGCATTGTGTAAGAATTTCTCTCTCTTTCACTGTCTTTCTTTCATGGGTGTTTCAAAGTAATTTATTTTTATAATGGGGTTTAGCTCCTTTTCACTGCTGTGATTATGCCGCTTTACACCCACTTGACACACTAACAGAGAGATATCAATACATAGGTTTCAAGATTATTATTAGTCAGATATATTCTTGTGCGGTGAATAGGGCGTGTTGAGTCCAGTTCTCTGAGCAAGGAGTAGGTCTTGTCTATTACATATTGGGTTTATGGAACGGTATCTGAGGTAATTTGATACCCTTGTTTTATGTATCACCCCACCTCACCTTTCCCGTTAAGCAGCCATAGTGTGTTTTCTGCATGTGTGACTCTGTTCTGTTTTGTAATTCAGTTCAAGTGTAACAGTTTTTACATTCCCTCTATCAGTGATACCTTATGAGAAGTGTCCTTTTCTGTGTGACTTATTTCACTTAGAATCGTCGTACCTAAATCCACTCATCATGCTGCTACTAACCTTACGACATTGATTTCCTGGCTGAGTGATATTCCATTGTACATAAGGACCACAACTTCTTTATCCATTTTTCTCTTTCCTGGGATATTTAAGGTGGAATGAAGTGGAGGTCCTGGTCAACAGAGCAGCCCTAAACTTTGGGGTGCTTGTGTCTTGCTGATTTTTAATTTTCCCAATTTATACCCCCATGAGTGGAAGTGCCCTATGCTCTCTAAGCTGTGTTTTTCAGATGTTTCAGGACTCACCGGACACTTCTCCAGAGTGGCTCTTGGCAATTTACATCCCGCCCATCAGTGTAGCAAGGCTCCCATTTCTCCATGGCCTGTCCTGCATTTCTGGTTTTGACACTTTTTTCAGCATGGCCCTTTTGACCGATGGGAAGCAAGACTTCTTTGTAGCGCTGATTTGCATTTCCAGGTTGCTTGGTTGGCCAAAAAGGGCGTATGCGTTTTTTCCTGAATATATTCAGGAAAAAACGCATACGCCCTTTTTGGCCAAGGGCATCATTGTCAACGTTTTGCCGCTTTTCATGTGCTTTAAAGGCGATTCGTATCTACCTCCTGAAATCTGTTTCCTGCAATTCTGCCTTGATTTCAAATCCTCTTCTTTGCCTTCCCTCAATATATTTGTGGACGAGAGTTATCATTTATAACTCTGCAGGTTTGTGAATTGCAGTGCCCTGAACCTCCATTTTACAACTCGTTTTTATGGGAGCTGGCCGCAAAATCGCAGAATGGCTTCAGGCCCTATTCTGGTTCCGGGGGTCAGGCTGAGCCTGTGGTTAATTCTTCTTTCTGATGGGAAAATAGAGTGACCTGTGCCTGTCCCAACACCAAGAGCTAGTCTCTCGTTGGTTCCACGTCTTCCCGTTTATCCTCAGGACAAATTGCAACCTGTACGGAACAGGAGGTTAAAGGTGCTGATGCTCCAAGTAGGGAGCTTGCTAGTAAAGCGGCTGGAATGGCGAACCCGGGCACAAGGAGATGAGAAATGAGGTGCGTTTTAGAAACCTTTCCCCATCACACGGTGTACCATCTTCTGGGTTTCTCATGCATGTTTTTGATGTAGGAAGATGCCCTTGAACCTGTAGATTTGGGACCCATGCGATGGGTACCACGCAGTATTACTTTAAAGGGTCTGCGTTTGCTCACCCAACCTCACCAAACCTCTCAGCCCCAAGAGTGTCCACCCTTATGTCTCATCCAGCTGTGCGTCTAGATATGGTCAATCCAGGTTGCATCACAGCCCCTGAACGCATTGTGTAAGAATTTCTCTCTCTTTCACTGTCTTTGTTTCATGGTTGTTTCAAAGTAATTTATTTTTATAATGGGGTTTAGCTGGTTTTCACTGCTGTGTTTATGCCGCTTTACACCCACTTGACACACTAACAGAGAGATATCAATACATAGGTTTTACGATTATTATTAGTCAGATATATTCTTGTGCGGTGAATAGGGCGTGTTGAGTCCAGTTCTCTGAGCAAGGAGTAGGTCTTGTCTATTACATATTGGGTTTATGGAACGGTATCTGAGCTAATTTGATACCCTTGTTTTATGTATCACCCCACCTCACCTTTCCCGTTAAGCAGCCATAGTGTGTTTTCTGCATGTGTGACTCTGTTCTGTTTTGTAATTCAGTTCAAGTGTAACGGTTTTTACATTCCCTCTCTCAGTGATACCTTATGAGAAGTGTCCTTTTCTGTGTGACTTGTTTCACTTAGAATCGTCGTACCTAAATCCACTCATCATGCTGCTACTAACCTTATGACATTGATTTCCTGGCTGAGTGATATTCCATTGTACATAAGGACCACAACTTCTTTATCCATTTTTCTCTTTCCTGGGATATTTAAGGTGGAATGAAGTGGAGGTCCTGGTCAACAGAGCAGCCCTAAACTTTGGGGTGCTTGTGTCTTGCTGATTTTTAATTTTCCCAATTTATACCCCCATGAGTGGAAGTGCCCTATGCTCTCTAAGCTGTGTTTTTCAGATGTTTCAGGACTCACCGGACACTTCTCCAGAGTGGCTCTTGGCAATTTACATCCCGCCCATCAGTGTAGCAAGGCTCCCATTTCTCCATGGCCTGTCCTGCATTTCTGGTTTTGACACTTTTTTCAGCATGGCCCTTTTGACCGATGGGAAGCAAGACTTCTTTGTAGCGCTGATTTGCATTTCCAGGTTGCTTGGTTGGCCAAAAAGGGCGTATGCGTTTTTTCCTGAATATATTCAGGAAAAAACGCATACGCCCTTTTTGGCCAAGGGCATCATTGTCAACGTTTTGCCGCTTTTCATGTGCTTTAAAGGCGATTCGTATCTACCTCCTGAAATCTGTTTCCTGCAATTCTGCCTTGATTTCAAATCCTCTTCTTTGCCTTCCCTCAATATATTTGTGGACGAGAGTTATCATTTATAACTCTGCAGGTTTGTGAATTGCAGTGCCCTGAACCTCCATTTTACAACTCGTTTTTATGGGAGCTGGCCGCAAAATCGCAGAATGGCTTCAGGCCCTATTCTGGTTCCGGGGGTCAGGCTGAGCCTGTGGTTAATTCTTCTTTCTGATGGGAAAATAGAGTGACCTGTGCCTGTCCCAACACCAAGAGCTAGTCTCTCGTTGGTTCCACGTCTTCCCGTTTATCCTCAGGACAAATTGCAACCTGTACGGAACAGGAGGTTAAAGGTGCTGATGCTCCAAGTAGGGAGCTTGCTAGTAAAGCGGCTGGAATGGCGAACCCGGGCACAAGGAGATGAGAAATGAGGTGCGTTTTAGAAACCTTTCCCCATCACACGGTGTACCATCTTCTGGGTTTCTCATGCATGTTTTTGATGTAGGAAGATGCCCTTGAACCTGTAGATTTGGGACCCATGCGATGGGTACCACGCAGTATTACTTTAAAGGGTCTGCGTTTGCTCACCCAACCTCACCAAACCTCTCAGCCCCAAGAGTGTCCACCCTTATGTCTCATCCAGCTGTGCGTCTAGATATGGTCAATCCAGGTTGCATCACAGCCCCTGAACGCATTGTGTAAGAATTTCTCTCTCTTTCACTGTCTTTGTTTCATGGTTGTTTCAAAGTAATTTATTTTTATAATGGGGTTTAGCTGGTTTTCACTGCTGTGTTTATGCCGCTTTACACCCACTTGACACACTAACAGAGAGATATCAATACATAGGTTTTATGATTATTATTAGTCAGATATATTCTTGTGCGGTGAATAGGGCGTGTTGAGTCCAGTTCTCTGAGCAAGGAGTAGGTCTTGTCTATTACATATTGGGTTTATGGAACGGTATCTGAGCTAATTTGATACCCTTGTTTTATGTATCACCCCACCTCACCTTTCCCGTTAAGCAGCCATAGTGTGTTTTCTGCATGTGTGACTCTGTTCTGTTTTGTAATTCAGTTCAAGTGTAACGGTTTTTACATTCCCTCTAAAAGTGATACCTTATGAGAAGTGTCCTTTTCTGTGTGACTTATTTCACTTAGAATCGTCGTACCTAAATCCACTCATCATGCTGCTACTAACCTTATGACATTGATTTCCTGGCTGAGTGATATTCCATTGTACATAAGGACCACAACTTCTTTATCCATTTTTCTCTTTCCTGGGATATTTAAGGTGGAATGAAGTGGAGGTCCTGGTCAACAGAGCAGCCCTAAACTTTGGGGTGCTTGTGTCTTGCTGATTTTTCATTTTCCCAATTTATACCCCCATGAGTGGAAGTGCCCTATGCTCTCTAAGCTGTGTTTTTCAGATGTTTCAGGACTCACCGGACACTTCCCCAGAGTGGCTCTTGGCAATTTACATCCCGCCCATCAGTGTAGCAAGGCTCCCATTTCTCCATGGCCTGTCCTGCATTTCTGGTTTTGACACGTTTTTCAGCATGGCCCTTTTGACCGATGGGAAGCGAGACTTCTTTGTAGCGCTGATTTGCCTTTCCAGGTTGCTTGGTTGGCCAAAAAGGGCGTATGCGTTTTTTCCTGAATATATTCAGGAAAAAACGCATACGCCCTTTTTGGCCAAGGGCATCATTGTCAACGTTTTGCCGCTTTTCATGTGCTTTAAAGGCGATTCGTATCTACCTCCTGAAATCTGTTTCCTGCAATTCTGCCTTGATTTCAAATCCTCTTCTTTGCCTTCCCTCAATATATTTGTGGACGAGAGTTATCATTTATAACTCTGCAGGTTTGTGAATTGCAGTGCCCTGAACCTCCATTTTACAACTCGTTTTTATGGGAGCTGGCCGCAAAATCGCAGAATGGCTTCAGGCCCTGTTCTGGTTCCGGGGTTCAGGCTGAGCCTGTGGTTAATTCTTCTTTCTGATGGGAAAATAGAGTGACCTGTGCCTGTCCCAACACCAAGAGCTAGTCTCTCGTTGGTTCCACGTCTTCCCGTTTATCCTCAGGACAAATTGCAACCTGTACGGAACAGGAGGTTAAAGGTGCTGATGCTCCAAGTAGGGAGCTTGCTAGTAAAGCGGCTGGAATGGCGAACCCAGGCACAAGGAGATGAGAAATGAGGTACGTTTTAGAAACCTTTCCCCATCACACGGTGTACCGTCTTCTGGGGTTCTCATGCATGTTTTTGATGTAGGAAGATGCCCTTGAACCTGTAGATTTGGGACCCATGCGATGGGTACCACGCAGTATTACTTTAAAGGGTCTGCGTTTGCTCACCCAACCTCACCAAACCTCTCAGCCCCAAGAGTGTCCACCCTTATGTCTCATCCAGCTGTGCGTCTAGATATGGTCAATCCAGGTTGCATCACAGCCCCTGAACGCATTGTGTAAGAATTTCTCTCTCTTTCACTGTCTTTGTTTCATGGTTGTTTCAAAGTAATTTATTTTTATAATGGGGTTTAGCTGCTTTTCAATGCTGTGTTTATGCCGCTTTACACCCACTTGACACACTAACAGAGAGATATCAATACATAGGTTTTACGATTATTATTAGTCAGATATATTCTTGTGCGGTGAATAGGGCGTGTTGAGTCCAGTTCTCTGAGCAAGGAGTAGGTCTTGTCTATTACATATTGGGTTTATGGAACGGTATCTGAGCTAATTTGATACCCTTGTTTTATGTATCACCCCACCTCACCTTTCCCGTTAAGCAGCCATAGTGTGTTTTCTGCATGTGTGACTCTGTTCTGTTTTGTAATTCAGTTCAAGTGTAACGGTTTTTACATTCCCTCTATCAGTGATACCTTATGAGAAGTGTCCTCTTCTGTTTGACTTATTTCACTTAGAATCGTCGTACCTAAATCCACTCATCATGCTGCTACTAACCTTACGACATTGATTTCATGGCTGAGTGATATTCCATTGTACATAAGGACCACAACTTCTTTATCCATTTTTCTCTTTCCTGGGATATTTAAGGTGGAATGAAGTGGAGGTCCTGGTCAACAGAGCAGCCCTAAACTTTGGGGTGCTTGTGTCTTGCTGATTTTTAATTTTTCCAATTTATACCCCCATGAGTGGAAGTGCCCTATGCTCTCTAAGCTGTGTTTTTCAGATGTTTCAGGACTCACCGGACACTTCTCCAGAGTGGCTCTTGGCAATTTACATCCCGCCCATCAGTGTAGCAAGGCTCCCATTTCTCCATGGCCTGTCCTGCATTTCTGGTTTTGACACTTTTTTCAGCATGGCCCTTTTGACCGATGGGAAGCAAGACTTCTTTGTAGCGCTGATTTGCCTTTCCAGGTTGCTTGGTTGGCCAAAAAGGGCGTATGCGTTTTTTCCTGAATATATTCAGGAAAAAACGCATACGCCCTTTTTGGCCAAGGGCATCATTGTCAACGTTTTGCCGCTCTTCATGTGCTTTAAAGGCGATTCGTATCTACCTCCTGAAATCTGTTTCCTGCAATTCTGCCTTGATTTCAAATCCTCTTCTTTGCCTTCCCTCAATATATTTGTGGACGAGAGTTATCATTTATAACTCTGCAGGTTTGTGAATTGCAGTGCCCTGAACCTCCATTTTACAACTCGTTTTTATGGGAGCTGGCCGCAAAATCGCAGAATGGCTTCAGGCTCTGTTCTGGTTGGGGGGGCAGGCTGAGCCTGTGGTTAATTCTTCTTTCTGATGGGAAAATAGAGTGACCTGTGCCTGTCCCAACACCAAGAGCTAGTCTCTCGTTGGTTCCACGTCTTCCCGTTTATCCTCAGGACAAATTGCAACCTGTACGGAACAGGAGGTTAAAGGTGCTGATGCTCCAAGTAGGGAGCTTGCTAGTAAAGCGGCTGGAATGGCGAACCCGGGCACAAGGAGATGAGAAATGAGGTGCGTTTTAGAAACCTTTCCCCATCACACGGTGTACCATCTTCTGGGTTTCTCATGCATGTTTTTGATGTAGGAAGATGCCCTTGAACCTGGAGATTTGGGACCCATGCGATGGGTACCACGCAGTATTACTTTAAAGGGTCTGCGTTTGCTCACCCAACCTCACCAAACCTCTCAGCCCCAAGAGTGTCCACCCTTATGTCTCATCCAGCTGTGCGTCTAGATATGGTCAATCCAGGTTTCATCACAGCCCCTGAACGCATTGTGTAAGAATTTCTCTCTCTTTCACTGTCTTTGTTTCATGGTTGTTTCAAAGTAATTTATTTTTATAATGGGGTTTAGCTGCTTTGCACTGCTGTGTTTATGCCGCTTTACACCCACTTGACACACTAACAGAGAGATATCAATACATAGGTTTTACGATTATTATTAGTCAGATATATTCTTGTGCGGTGAATAGGGCGTGTTGAGTCCAGTTCTCTGAGCAAGGAGTAGGTCTTGTCTATTACATATTGGGTTTATGGAATGGTATCTGACCTAACTTGATACCCTTCTTCTATGTATCACCCCACCTCACCTTTCCCGTTAAGCAGCCATAGTGTGTTTTCTGCATGTGTGACTCTGTTCTGTTTTGTAATTCAGTTCAAGTGTAACGGTTTTTACATTCCCTCTATCAGTGATACCTTATGAGAAGTGTCCTTTTCTGTGTGACTTATTTCACTTAGAATCGTCGTACCTAAATCCACTCATCATGCTGCTACTAACCTTACGACATTGATTTCCTGGCTGAGTGATATTCCATTGTACATAAGGACCACAACTTCTTTATCCATTTTTCTCTTTCCTGGGATATTGAAGGTGGAATGAAGTGGAGGTCCTGGTCAACAGAGCAGCCCTAAACTTTGGGGTGCTTGTGTCTTGCTGATTTTTAATTTTCCCAATTTATACCCCCATGAGTGGAAGTGCCCTATGCTCTCTAAGCTGTGTTTTTCAGATGTTTCAGGACTCACCGGACACTTCTCCAGAGTGGCTCTTGGCAATTTACATCCCGCCCATCAGTGTAGCAAGGCTCCCATTTCTCCATGGCCTGTCCTGCATTTCTGGTTTTGACACTTTTTTCAGCATGGCCCTTTTGACCGATGGGAAGCGAGACTTCTTTGTAGCGCTGATTTGCCTTTCCAGGTTGCTTGGTTGGCCAAAAAGGGCGTATGCGTTTTTTCCTGAATATATTCAGGAAAAAACGCATACGCCCTTTTTGGCCAAGGGCATCATTGTCAACGTTTTGCCGCTTTTCATGTGCTTTAAAGGCGATTCGTATCTACCTCCTGAAATCTGTTTCCTGCAATTCTGCCTTGATTTCAAATCCTCTTCTTTGCCTTCCCTCAATATATTTGTGGACGAGAGTTATCATTTATAACTCTGCAGGTTTGTGAATTGCAGTGCCCTGAACCTCCATTTTACAACTCGTTTTTATGGGAGCTGGCCGCAAAATCGCAGAATGGCTTCAGGCCCTGTTCTGGTTCCGGGGGTCAGGCTGAGCCTGTGGTTAATTCTTCTTTCTGATGGGAAAATAGAGTGACCTGTGCCTGTCCCAACACCAAGAGCTAGTCTCACGTTGGTTCCACGTCTTCCCGTTTATCCTCAGGACAAATTGCAACCTGTACGGAACAGGAGGTTAAAGGTGCTGATGCTCCAAGTAGGGAGCTTGCTAGTAAAGCGGCTGGAATGGCGAACCTGGGCACAAGGAGATGAGAAATGAGGTGCGTTTTAGAAACATTTCCCCATCACACGATGTACCATCTTCTGGGTTTCTCATGCATGTTTTTGATGTAGGAAGATGCCCTTGAACCTGGAGATTTGGGACCCATGCGATGGGTACCACGCAGTATTACTTTAAAGGGTCTGCGTTTGCTCACCCAACCTCACCAAACCTCTCATCCCCAAGAGTGTCCACCCTTATGTCTCATCCAGCTGTGGGTCTAGATATGGTCATTCCAGGTTGCATCACAGCCCCTGAACGCATTCTGTAAGAATTTCTCTCTCTTTCACTGTCTTTGTTTCATGGGTGTTTCAAAGTAATTTATTTTTATAATGGGGTTTAGCTGCTTTTCACTGCTGTGTTTATGCCACTTTACACCCACATGACACACTAACAGAGAGATATCAATACATAGGTTTTACGATTATTATTAGTCAGATATATTCTTGTGCGGTGAATAGGGCGTGTTGAGTCCAGTTCTCTGAGCAAGGAGTAGGTCTTGTCTATTACATATTGGGTTTATGGAACGGTATCTGAGCTAATTTGATACCCTTGTTTTATGTATCACCCCACCTCACCTTTCCCGTTAAGCAGCCATAGTGTGTTTTCTGCATGTGTGACTCTGTTCTGTTTTGTAATTCAGTTCAAGTGTAATGGTTTTTACATTCCCTCTATCAGTGATACCTTATGAGAAGTGTCCTTTTCTGTGTGACTTATTTCACTTAGAATCGTCGTACCTAAATCCACTCATCATGCTGCTACTAACCTTACGATATTGATTTCATGGCTGAGTGATATTCCATTGTACATAAGGACCACAGCTTCTTTATCCATTTTTCTCTTTCCTGGGATATTTAAGGTGGAATGAAGTGGAGGTCCTGGTCAACAGAGCAGCCCTAAACTTTGGGGTGCTTGTGTCTTGCTGATTTTTCATTTTCCCAATTTATACCCCCATGAGTGGAAGTGCCCTATGCTCTCTAAGCTGTGTTTTTCAGATGTTTCAGGACTCACCGGACACTTCTCCAGAGTGGCTCTTGGCAATTTACATCCCGCCCATCAGTGTAGCAAGGCTCCCATTTCTCCATGGCCTGTCCTGCATTTCTGGTTTTGACACGTTTTTCAGCATGGCCCTTTTGACCGATGGGAAGCGAGACTTCTTTGTAGCGCTGATTTGCCTTTCCAGGTTGCTTGGTTGGCCAAAAAGGGCGTATGCGTTTTTTCCTGAATATATTCAGGAAAAAACGCATACGCCCTTTTTGGCCAAGGGCATCATTGTCAACGTTTTGCCGCTTTTCATGTGCTTTAAAGGCGATTCGTATCTACCTCCTGAAATCTGTTTCCTGCAATTCTGCCTTGATTTCAAATCCTCTTCTTTGCCTTCCCTCAATATATTTGTGGACGAGAGTTATCATTTATAACTCTGCAGGTTTGTGAATTGCAGTGCCCTGAACCTCCATTTTACAACTCGTTTTTATGGGAGCTGGCCGCAAAATCGCAGAATGGCTTCAGGCCCTGTTCTGGTTCCGGGGGGCAGGCTGAGCCTGTGGTTAATTCTTCTTTCTGATGGGAAAATAGAGTGACCTGTGCCTGTCCCAACACCAAGAGCTAGTCTCTCGTTGGTTCCACGTCTTCCCGTTTATCCTCAGGACAAATTGCAACCTGTACGGAACAGGAGGTTAAAGGTGCTGATGCTCCAAGTAGGGAGCTTGCTAGTAAAGCGGCTGGAATGGCGAACCCGGGCACAAGGAGATGAGAAATGAGGTGCGTTTTAGAAACCTTTCCCCATCACACGGTGTACCATCTTCTGGGTTTCTCATGCATGTTTTTGATGTAGGAAGATGCCCTTGAACCTGGAGATTTGGGACCCATGCGATGGGTACCACGCAGTATTACTTTAAAGGGTCTGCGTTTGCTCACCCAACCTCACCAAACCTCTCAGCCCCAAGAGTGTCCACCCTTATGTCTCATCCAGCTGTGCGTCTAGATATGGTCAATCCAGGTTGCATCACAGCCCCTGAACGCATTGTGTAAGAATTTCTCTCTCTTTCACTGTCTTTGTTTCATGGTTGTTTCAAAGTAATTTATTTTTATAATGGGGTTTAGCTGGTTTTCACTGCTGTGTTTATGCCGCTTTACACCCACTTGACACACTAACAGAGAGATATCAATACATAGGTTTTACGATTATTATTAGTCAGATATATTCTTGTGCGGTGAATAGGGCGTGTTGAGTCCAGTTCTCTGAGCAAGGAGTAGGTCTTGTCTATTACATATTGGGTTTATGGAACGGTATCTGAGCTAATTTGATACCCTTGTTTTATGTATCACCCCACCTCACCTTTCCCGTTAAGCAGCCATAGTGTGTTTTCTGCATGTGTGACTCTGTTCTGTTTTGTAATTCAGTTCAAGTGTAACGGTTTTTACATTCCCTCTAAAAGTGATACCTTATGAGAAGTGTCCTTTTCTGTGTGACTTATTTCACTTAGAATCGTCGTACCTAAATCCACTCATCATGCTGCTACTAACCTTACGACATTGATTTCCTGGCTGAGTGATATTCCATTGTACATAAGGACCACAACTTCTTTATCCATTTTTCTCTTTCCTGGGATATTTAAGGTGGAATGAAGTGGAGGTCCTGGTCAACAGAGCAGCCCTAAACTTTGGGGTGCTTGTGTCTTGCTGATTTTTAATTTTCCCAATTTATACCCCCATGAGTGGAAGTGCCCTATGCTCTCTAAGCTGTGTTTTTCAGATGTTTCAGGACTCACCGGACACTTCTCCAGAGTGGCTCTTGGCAATTTACATCCCGCCCATCAGTGTAGCAAGGCTCCCATTTCTCCATGGCCTGTCCTGCATTTCTGGTTTTGACACTTTTTTCAGCATGGCCCTTTTGACCGATGGGAAGCAAGACTTCTTTGTAGCGCTGATTTGCCTTTCCAGGTTGCTTGGTTGGCCAAAAAGGGCGTATGCGTTTTTTCCTGAATATATTCAGGAAAAAACGCATACGCCCTTTTTGGCCAAGGGCATCATTGTCAACGTTTTGCCGCTTTTCATGTGCTTTAAAGGCGATTCGTATCTACCTCCTGAAATCTGTTTCCTGCAATTCTGCCTTGATTTCAAATCCTCTTCTTTGCCTTCCCTCAATATATTTGTGGACGAGAGTTATCATTTATAACTCTGCAGGTTTGTGAATTGCAGTGCCCTGAACCTCCATTTTACAACTCGTTTTTATGGGAGCTGGCCGCAAAATCGCAGAATGGCTTCAGGCCCTATTCTGGTTCCGGGGGTCAGGCTGAGCCTGTGGTTAATTCTTCTTTCTGATGGGAAAATAGAGTGACCTGTGCCTGTCCCAACACCAAGAGCTAGTCTCTCGTTGTTTCCACGTCTTCCCGTTTATCCTCAGGACAAATTGCAACCTGTACGGAACAGGAGGTTAAAGGTGCTGATGCTCCAAGTAGGGAGCTTGCTAGTAAAGCGGCTGGAATGGCGAACCCGGGCACAAGGAGATGAGAAATGAGGTGCGTTTTAGAAACCTTTCCCCATCACACGGTGTACCATCTTCTGGGTTTCTCATGCATGTTTTTGATGTAGGAAGATGCCCTTGAACCTGGAGATTTGGGACCCATGCGATGGGTACCACGCAGTATTACTTTAAAGGGTCTGCGTTTGCTCACCCAACCTCACCAAACCTCTCAGCCCCAAGAGTGTCCACCCTTATGTCTCATCCAGCTGTGCGTCTAGATATGGTCAATCCAGGTTGCATCACAGCCCCTGAACGCATTGTGTAAGAATTTCTCTCTCTTTCACTGTCTTTGTTTCATGGTTGTTTCAAAGTAATTTATTTTTATAATGGGGTTTAGCTGGTTTTCACTGCTGTGTTTATGCCGCTTTACACCCACTTGACACACTAACAGAGAGATATCAATACATAGGTTTTACGATTATTATTAGTCAGATATATTCTTGTGCGGTGAATAGGGCGTGTTGAGTCCAGTTCTCTGAGCAAGGAGTAGGTCTTGTCTATTACATATTGGGTTTATGGAACGGTATCTGAGCTAATTTGATACCCTTGTTTTATGTATCACCCCACCTCACCTTTCCCGTTAAGCAGCCATAGTGTGTTTTCTGCATGTGTGACTCTGTTCTGTTTTGTAATTCAGTTCAAGTGTAACGGTTTTTACATTCCCTCTAAAAGTGATACCTTATGAGAAGTGTCCTTTTCTGTGTGACTTATTTCACTTAGAATCGTCGTACCTAAATCCACTCATCATGCTGCTACTAACCTTACGACATTGATTTCCTGGCTGAGTGATATTCCATTGTACATAAGGACCACAACTTCTTTATCCATTTTTCTCTTTCCTGGGATATTTAAGGTGGAATGAAGTGGAGGTCCTGGTCAACAGAGCAGCCCTAAACTTTGGGGTGCTTGTGTCTTGCTGATTTTTCATTTTCCCAATTTATACCCCCATGAGTGGAAGTGCCCTATGCTCTCTAAGCTGTGTTTTTCAGATGTTTCAGGACTCACCGGACACTTCCCCAGAGTGGCTCTTGGCAATTTACATCCCGCCCATCAGTGTAGCAAGGCTCCCATTTCTCCATGGCCTGTCCTGCATTTCTGGTTTTGACACGTTTTTCAGCATGGCCCTTTTGACCGATGGGAAGCGAGACTTCTTTGTAGCGCTGATTTGCCTTTCCAGGTTGCTTGGTTGGCCAAAAAGGGCGTATGCGTTTTTTCCTGAATATATTCAGGAAAAAACGCATACGCCCTTTTTGGCCAAGGGCATCATTGTCAACGTTTTGCCGCTTTTCATGTGCTTTAAAGGCGATTCGTATCTACCTCCTGAAATCTGTTTCCTGCAATTCTGCCTTGATTTCAAATCCTCTTCTTTGCCTTCCCTCAATATATTTGTGGACGAGAGTTATCATTTATAACTCTGCAGGTTTGTGAATTGCAGTGCCCTGAACCTCCATTTTACAACTCGTTTTTATGGGAGCTGGCCGCAAAATCGCAGAATGGCTTCAGGCCCTGTTCTGGTTCCGGGGTTCAGGCTGAGCCTGTGGTTAATTCTTCTTTCTGATGGGAAAATAGAGTGACCTGTGCCTGTCCCAACACCAAGACCTAGTCTCTCGTTGGTTCCACGTCTTCCCGTTTATCCTCAGGACAAATTGCAACCTGTACGGAACAGGAGGTTAAAGGTGCTGATGCTCCAAGTAGGGAGCTTGCTAGTAAAGCGGCTGGAATGGCGAACCCGGGCACAAGGAGATGAGAAATGAGGTACGTTTTAGAAACCTTTCCCCATCACACGGTGTACCGTCTTCTGGGTTTCTCATGCATGTTTTTGATGTAGGAAGATGCCCTTGAACCTGTAGATTTGGGACCCATGCGATGGGTACCACGCAGTATTACTTTAAAGGGTCTGCGTTTGCTCACCCAACCTCACCAAACCTCTCAGCCCCAAGAGTGTCCACCCTTATTTCTCATCCAGCTGTGCGTCTAGATATGGTCAATCCAGGTTGCATCACAGCCCCTGAACGCATTGTGTAAGAATTTCTCTCTCTTTCACTGTCTTTGTTTCATGGGTGTTTCAAAGTAATTTATTTTTATAATGGGGTTTAGCTGCTTTTCAATGCTGTGTTTATGCCGCTTTACACCCACTTGACACACTAACAGAGAGATATCAATACATAGGTTTTACGATTATTATTAGTCAGATATATTCTTGTGCGGTGAATAGGGCGTGTTGAGTCCAGTTCTCTGAGCAAGGAGTAGGTCTTGTGTATTACATATTGGGTTTATGGAACGGTATCTGAGCTAATTTGATACCCTTGTTTTATGTATCACCCCACCTCACCTTTCCCGTTAAGCAGCCATAGTGTGTTTTCTGCATGTGTGACTCTGTTCTGTTTTGTAATTCAGTTCAAGTGTAACGGTTTTTACATTCCCTCTAAAAGTGATACCTTATGAGAAGTGTCCTTTTCTGTGTGACTTATTTCACTTAGAATCGTCGTACCTAAATCCACTCATCATGCTGCTACTAACCTTATGACATTGATTTCCTGGCTGAGTGATATTCCATTGTACATAAGGACCACAACTTCTTTATCCATTTTTCTCTTTCCTGGGATATTTAAGGTGGAATGAAGTGGAGGTCCTGGTCAACAGAGCAGCCCTAAACTTTGGGGTGCTTGTGTCTTGCTGATTTTTCATTTTCCCAATTTATACCCCCATGAGTGGAAGTGCCCTATGCTCTCTAAGCTGTGTTTTTCAGATGTTTCAGGACTCACCGGACACTTCCCCAGAGTGGCTCTTGGCAATTTACATCCCGCCCATCAGTGTAGCAAGGCTCCCATTTCTCCATGGCCTGTCCTGCATTTCTGGTTTTGACACGTTTTTCAGCATGGCCCTTTTGACCGATGGGAAGCGAGACTTCTTTGTAGCGCTGATTTGCCTTTCCAGGTTGCTTGGTTGGCCAAAAAGGGCGTATGCGTTTTTTCCTGAATATATTCAGGAAAAAACGCATACGCCCTTTTTGGCCAAGGGCATCATTGTCAACGTTTTGCCGCTTTTCATGTGCTTTAAAGGCGATTCGTATCTACCTCCTGAAATCTGTTTCCTGCAATTCTGCCTTGATTTCAAATCCTCTTCTTTGCCTTCCCTCAATATATTTGTGGACGAGAGTTATCATTTATAACTCTGCAGGTTTGTGAATTGCAGTGCCCTGAACCTCCATTTTACAACTCGTTTTTATGGGAGCTGGCCGCAAAATCGCAGAATGGCTTCAGGCCCTGTTCTGGTTCCGGGGTTCAGGCTGAGCCTGTGGTTAATTCTTCTTTCTGATGGGAAAATAGAGTGACCTGTGCCTGTCCCAACACCAAGAGCTAGTCTCTCGTTGGTTCCACGTCTTCCCGTTTATCCTCAGGACAAATTGCAACCTGTACGGAACAGGAGGTTAAAGGTGCTGATGCTCCAAGTAGGGAGCTTGCTAGTAAAGCGGCTGGAATGGCGAACCCGGGCACAAGGAGATGAGAAATGAGGTACGTTTTAGAAACCTTTCCCCATCACACGGTGTACCGTCTTCTGGGTTTCTCATGCATGTTTTTGATGTAGGAAGATGCCCTTGAACCTGGAGATTTGGGACCCATGCGATGGGTACCACGCAGTATTACTTTAAAGGGTCTGCGTTTGCTCACCCAACCTCACCAAACCTCTCAGCCCCAAGAGTGTCCACCCTTATGTCTCATCCAGCTGTGCGTCTAGATATGGTCAATCCAGGTTGCATCACAGCCCCTGAACGCATTGTGTAAGAATTTCTCTCTCTTTCACTGTCTTTGTTTCATGGGTGTTTCAAAGTAATTTATTTTTATAATGGGGTTTAGCTGCTTTTCAATGCTGTGTTTATGCCGCTTTACACCCACTTGACACACTAACAGAGAGATATCAATACATAGGTTTTACGATTATTATTAGTCAGATATATTCTTGTGCGGTGAATAGGGCGTGTTGAGTCCAGTTCTCTGAGCAAGGAGTAGGTCTTGTCTATTACATATTGGGTTTATGGAACGGTATCTGAGCTAATTTGATACCCTTGTTTTATGTATCACCCCACCTCACCTTTCCCGTTAAGCAGCCATAGTGTGTTTTCTGCATGTGTGACTCTGTTCTGTTTTGTAATTCAGTTCAAGTGTAACAGTTTTTACATTCCCTCTATCAGTGATACCTTATGAGAAGTGTCCTCTTCTGTTTGACTTATTTCACTTAGAATCGTCGTACCTAAATCCACTCATCATGCTGCTACTAACCTTACGACATTGATTTCATGGCTGAGTGATATTCCATTGTACATAAGGACCACAACTTCTTTATCCATTTTTCTCTTTCCTGGGATATTTAAGGTGGAATGAAGTGGAGGTCCTGGTCAACAGAGCAGCCCTAAACTTTGGGGTGCTTGTGTCTTGCTGATTTTTAATTTTTCCAATTTATACCCCCATGAGTGGAAGTGCCCTATGCTCTCTAAGCTGTGTTTTTCAGATGTTTCAGGACTCACCGGACACTTCTCCAGAGTGGCTCTTGGCAATTTACATCCCGCCCATCAGTGTAGCAAGGCTCCCATTTCTCCATGGCCTGTCCTGCATTTCTGGTTTTGACACTTTTTTCAGCATGGCCCTTTTGACCGATGGGAAGCAAGACTTCTTTGTAGCGCTGATTTGCCTTTCCAGGTTGCTTGGTTGGCCAAAAAGGGCGTATGCGTTTTTTCCTGAATATATTCAGGAAAAAACGCATACGCCCTTTTTGGCCAAGGGCATCATTGTCAACGTTTTGCCGCTTTTCATGTGCTTTAAAGGTGATTCGTATCTACCTCCTGAAATCTGTTTCCTGCAATTCTGCCTTGATTTCAAATCCTCTTCTTTGCCTTCCCTCAATATATTTGTGGACGAGAGTTATCATTTATAACTCTGCAGGTTTGTGAATTGCAGTGCCCTGAACCTCCATTTTACAACTCGTTTTTATGGGAGCTGGCCGCAAAATCGCAGAATGGCTTCAGGCTCTGTTCTGGTTGGGAGGGCAGGCTGAGCCTGTGGTTAATTCTTCTTTCTGATGGGAAAATAGAGTGACCTGTGCCTGTCCCAACACCAAGAGCTAGTCTCTCGTTGGTTCCACGTCTTCCCGTTTATCCTCAGGACAAATTGCAACCTGTACGGAACAGGAGGTTAAAGGTGCTGATGCTCCAAGTAGGGAGCTTGCTAGTAAAGCGGCTGGAATGGCGAACCCGGGCACAAGGAGATGAGAAATGAGGTGCGTTTTAGAAACCTTTCCCCATCACACGGTGTACCATCTTCTGGGTTTCTCATGCATGTTTTTGATGTAGGAAGATGCCCTTGAACCTGTAGATTTGGGACCCATGCGATGGGTACCACGCAGTATTACTTTAAAGGGTCTGCGTTTGCTCACCCAACCTCACCAAACCTCTCAGCCCCAAGAGTGTCCACCCTTATGTCTCATCCAGCTGTGCGTCTAGATATGGTCAATCCAGGTTTCATCACAGCCCCTGAACGCATTGTGTAAGAATTTCTCTCTCTTTCACTGTCTTTGTTTCATGGTTGTTTCAAAGTAATTTATTTTTATAATGGGGTTTAGCTGCTTTGCACTGCTGTGTTTATGCCGCTTTACACCCACTTGACACACTAACAGAGAGATATCAATACATAGGTTTTACGATTATTATTAGTCAGATATATTCTTGTGCGGTGAATAGGGCGTGTTGAGTCCAGTTCTCTGAGCAAGGAGTAGGTCTTGTCTATTACATATTGGGTTTATGGAATGGTATCTGAGCTAACTTGATACCCTTCTTCTATGTATCACCCCACCTCACCTTTCCCGTTAAGCAGCCATAGTGTGTTTTCTGCATGTGTGACTCTGTTCTGTTTTGTAATTCAGTTCAAGTGTAACGGTTTTTACATTCCCTCTATCAGTGATACCTTATGAGAAGTGTCCTTTTCTGTGTGACTTATTTCACTTAGAATCGTCGTACCTAAATCCACTCATCATGCTGCTACTAACCTTACGACATTGATTTCCTGGCTGAGTGATATTCCATTGTACATAAGGACCACAACTTCTTTATCCATTTTTCTCTTTCCTGGGATATTGAAGGTGGAATGAAGTGGAGGTCCTGGTCAACAGAGCAGCCCTAAACTTTGGGGTGCTTGTGTCTTGCTGATTTTTAATTTTCCCAATTTATACCCCCATGAGTGGAAGTGCCCTATGCTCTCTAAGCTGTGTTTTTCAGATGTTTCAGGACTCACCGGACACTTCTCCAGAGTGGCTCTTGGCAATTTACATCCCGCCCATCAGTGTAGCAAGGCTCCCATTTCTCCATGGCCTGTCCTGCATTTCTGGTTTTGACACTTTTTTCAGCATGGCCCTTTTGACCGATGGGAAGCGAGACTTCTTTGTAGCGCTGATTTGCCTTTCCAGGTTGCTTGGTTGGCCAAAAAGGGCGTATGCGTTTTTTCCTGAATATATTCAGGAAAAAACGCATACGCCCTTTTTGGCCAAGGGCATCATTGTCAACGTTTTGCCGCTTTTCATGTGCTTTAAAGGCGATTCGTATCTACCTCCTGAAATCTGTTTCGTGCAATTCTGCCTTGATTTCAAATCCTCTTCTTTGCCTTCCCTCAATATATTTGTGGACGAGAGTTCTCATTTATAACTCTGCAGGTTTGTGAATTGCAGTGCCCTGAACCTCCATTTTACAACTCGTTTTTATGGGAGCTGGCCGCAAAATCGCAGAATGGCTTCAGGCCCTGTTCTGGTTCCGGGGGTCAGGCTGAGCCTGTGGTTAATTCTTCTTTCTGATGGGAAAATAGAGTGACCTGTGCCTGTCCCAACACCAAGAGCTAGTCTCTCGTTGGTTCCACGTCTTCCCGTTTATCCTCAGGACAAATTGCAACCTGTACGGAACAGGAGGTTAAAGGTGCTGATGCTCCAAGTAGGGAGCTTGCTAGTAAAGCGGCTGGAATGGCGAACCCGGGCACAAGGAGATGAGAAATGAGGTGCGTTTTAGAAACCTTTCCCCATCACACGGTGTACCATCTTCTGGGTTTCTCATGCATGTTTTTGATGTAGGAAGATGCCCTTGAACCTGGAGATTTGGGACCCATGCGATGGGTACCACGCAGTATTACTTTAAAGGGTCTGCGTTTGCTCACCCAACCTCACCAAACCTCTCAGCCCCAAGAGTGTCCACCCTTATGTCTCATCCAGCTGTGCGTCTAGATATGGTCAATCCAGGTTGCATCACAGCCCCTGAACGCATTGTGTAAGAATTTCTCTCTCTTTCACTGTCTTTGTTTCATGGTTGTTTCAAAGTAATTTATTTTTATAATGGGGTTTAGCTGGTTTTCACTGCTGTGTTTATGCCGCTTTACACCCACTTGACACACTAACAGAGAGATATCAATACATAGGTTTTACGATTATTATTAGTCAGATATATTCTTGTGCGGTGAATAGGGCGTGTTGAGTCCAGTTCTCTGAGCAAGGAGTAGGTCTTGTCTATTACATATTGGGTTTATGGAACGGTATCTGAGCTAATTTGATACCCTTGTTTTATGTATCACCCCACCTCACCTTTCCCGTTAAGCAGCCATAGTGTGTTTTCTGCATGTGTGACTCTGTTCTGTTTTGTAATTCAGTTCAAGTGTAACAGTTTTTACATTCCCTCTATCAGTGATACCTTATGAGAAGTGTCCTTTTCTGTGTGACTTATTTCACTTAGAATCGTCGTACCTAAATCCACTCATCATGCTGCTACTAACCTTACGACATTGATTTCCTGGCTGAGTGATATTCCATTGTACATAAGGACCACAACTTCTTTATCCATTTTTCTCTTTCCTGGGATATTTAAGGTGGAATGAAGTGGAGGTCCTGGTCAACAGAGCAGCCCTAAACTTTGGGGTGCTTGTGTCTTGCTGATTTTTCATTTTCCCAATTTATACCCCCATGAGTGGAAGTGCCCTATGCTCTCTAGGCTGTGTTTTTCAGATGTTTCAGGACTCACCGGACACTTCTCCAGAGTGGCTCTTGGCAATTTACATCCCGCCCATCAGTGTAGCAAGGCTCCCATTTCTCCATGGCCTGTCCTGCATTTCTGGTTTTGACACTTTTTTCAGCATGGCCCTTTTGACCGATGGGAAGCAAGACTTCTTTGTAGCGCTGATTTGCCTTTCCAGGTTGCTTGGTTGGCCAAAAAGGGCGTATGCGTTTTTTCCTGAATATATTCAGGAAAAAACGCATACGCCCTTTTTGGCCAAGGGCATCATTGTTAACCTTTTTGCCGCTTTTCATGTGCTTTAAAGGCGATTCGTATCTACCTCCTGAAATCTGTTTCCTGCAATTCTGCCTTGATTTCAAATCCTCTTCTTTGCCTTCCCTCAATATATTTGTGGACGAGAGTTATCATTTATAACTCTGCAGGTTTGTGAATTGCAGTGCCCTGAACCTCCATTTTACAAGTCGTTTTTATGGGAGCTGGCCGCAAAATCGCAGAATGGCTTCAGGCCCTATTCTGGTTCCGGGGGTCAGGCTGAGCCTGTGGTTAATTCTTCTTTCTGATGGGAAAATAGAGTGACCTGTGCCTGTCCCAACACCAAGAGCTAGTCTCTCGTTGGTTCCACGTCTTCCCGTTTATCCTCAGGACAAATTGCAACCTGTACGGAACAGGAGGTTAAAGGTGCTGATGCTCCAAGTAGGGAGCTTGCTAGTAAAGCGGCTGGAATGGCGAACCCGGGCACAAGGAGATGAGAAATGAGGTGCGTTTTAGAAACCTTTCCCCATCACACGGTGTACCATCTTCTGGGTTTCTCATGCATGTTTTTGATGTAGGAAGATGCCCTTGAACCTGGAGATTTGGGACCCATGCGATGGGTACCACGCAGTATTACTTTAAAGGGTCTGCGTTTGCTCACCCAACCTCACCAAACCTCTCAGCCCCAAGAGTGTCCACCCTTATGTCTCATCCAGCTGTGCGTCTAGATATGGTCAATCCAGGTTGCATCACAGCCCCTGAACGCATTGTGTAAGTATTTCTCTCTCTTTCACTGTCTTTGTTTCATGGTTGTTTCAAAGTAATTTATTTTTATAATGGGGTTTAGCTGGTTTTCACTGCTGTGTTTATGCCGCTTTACACCCACTTGACACACTAACAGAGAGATATCAATACATAGGTTTTACGATTATTATTAGTCAGATATATTCTTGTGCGGTGAATAGGGCGTGTTGAGTCCAGTTCTCTGAGCAAGGAGTAGGTCTTGTCTATTACATATTGGGTTTATGGAACGGTATCTGAGCTAATTTGATACCCTTGTTTTATGTATCACCCCACCTCACCTTTCCCGTTAAGCAGCCATAGTGTGTTTTCTGCATGTGTGACTCTGTTCTGTTTTGTAATTCAGTTCAAGTGTAACGGTTTTTACATTCCCTCTCTCAGTGATACCTTATGAGAAGTGTCCTTTTCTGTGTGACTTATTTCACTTAGAATCGTCGTACCTAAATCCACTCATCATGCTGCTACTAACCTTACGACATTGATTTCCTGGCTGAGTGATATTCCATTGTACATAAGGACCACAACTTCTTTATCCATTTTTCTCTTTCCTGGGATATTTAAGGTGGAATGAAGTGGAGGTCCTGGTCAACAGAGCAGCCCTAAACTTTGGGGTGCTTGTGTCTTGCTGATTTTTCATTTTCCCAATTTATACCCCCATGAGTGGAAGTGCCCTATGCTCTCTAGGCTGTGTTTTTCAGATGTTTCAGGACTCACCGGACACTTCTCCAGAGTGGCTCTTGGCAATTTACATCCCGCCCATCAGTGTAGCAAGGCTCCCATTTCTCCATGGCCTGTCCTGCATTTCTGGTTTTGACACTTTTTTCAGCATGGCCCTTTTGACCGATGGGAAGTGAGACTTCTTTGTAGCGCTGATTTGCCTTTCCAGGTTGCTTGGTTGGCCAAAAAGGGCGTATGCGTTTTTTCCTGAATATATTCAGGAAAAAACGCATACGCCCTTTTTGGCCAAGGGCATCATTGTCAACGTTTTGCCGCTTTTCATGTGCTTTAAAGGCGATTCGTATCTACCTCCTGAAATCTGTTTCCTGCAATTCTGCCTTGATTTCAAATCCTCTTCTTTGCCTTCCCTCAATATATTTGTGGACGAGAGTTATCATTTATAACTCTGCAGGTTTGTGAATTGCAGTGCCCTGAACCTCCATTTTACAACTCGTTTTTATGGGAGCTGGCCGCAAAATCGCAGAATGGCTTCAGGCCCTGTTCTGGTTCCGGGGTTCAGGCTGAGCCTGTGGTTAATTCTTCTTTCTGATGGGAAAATAGAGTGACCTGTGCCTGTCCCAACACCAAGAGCTAGTCTCTCGTTGGTTCCACGTCTTCCCGTTTATCCTCAGGACAAATTGCAACCTGTACGGAACAGGAGGTTAAAGGTGCTGATGCTCCAAGTAGGGAGCTTGCTAGTAAAGCGGCTGGAATGGCGAACCCGGGCACAAGGAGATGAGAAATGAGGTACGTTTTAGAAACCTTTCCCCATCACACGGTGTACCGTCTTCTGGGTTTCTCATGCATGTTTTTGATGTAGGAAGATGCCCTTGAACCTGTAGATTTGGGACCCATGCGATGGGTACCACGCAGTATTACTTTAAAGGGTCTGCGTTTGCTCACCCAACCTCACCAAACCTCTCAGCCCCAAGAGTGTCCACCCTTATGTCTCATCCAGCTGTGCGTCTAGATATGGTCAATCCAGGTTGCATCACAGCCCCTGAACGCATTGTGTAAGAATTTCTCTCTCTTTCACTGTCTTTGTTTCATGGGTGTTTCAAAGTAATTTATTTTTATAATGGGGTTTAGCTGCTTTTCACTGCTGTGTTTATGCCGCTTTACACCCACTTGACACACTAACAGAGAGATATCAATACATAGGTTTTACGATTATTATTAGTCAGATATATTCTTGTGCCGTGAATAGGGCGTGTTGAGTCCAGTTCTCTGAGCAAGGAGTAGCTCTTGTCTATAACATATTGGGTTTATGGAATGGTATCTGAGCTAATTTGATACCCTTGTTTTATGTATCACCCCACCTCACCTTTCCCGTTAAGCAGCCATAGTGTGTTTTCTGCATGTGTGACTCTGTTCTGTTTTGTAATTCAGTTCAAGTGTAACGGTTTTTACATTCCCTCTCTCAGTGATACCTTATGAGAAGTGTCCTTTTCTGTGTGACTTATTTCACTTAGAATCGTCGTACCTAAATCCACTCATCATGCTGCTACTAACCTTACGACATTGATTTCCTGGCTCAGTGATATTCCATTGTACATAAGGACCACAACTTCTTTATCCATTTTTCTCTTTCCTGGGATATTTAAGGTGAAATGAAGTGGAGGTCCTGGTCAACAGAGCAGCCCTAAACTTTGGGGTGCTTGTGTCTTGCTGATTTTTAATTTTCCCAATTTATACCCCCATGAGTGGAAGTGCCCTATGCTCTCTAAGCTGTGTTTTTCAGATGTTTCAGGACTCACCGGACACTTCTCCAGAGTGGCTCTTGGCAATTTACATCCCGCCCATCAGTGTAGCAAAGCTCCCATTTCTCCATGGCCTGTCCTGCATTTCTGGTTTTCACACTTTTTTCAGCATGGCCCTTTTGACCGATGGGAAGCGAGACTTCTCTGCAGCGCTGATTTGCCTTTCCAGGTTGCTTGGTTGGCCAAAAAGGGCGTATACGTTTTTTCCTGAATATATTCAGGAAAAAACGCATACGCCCTTTTTGGCCAAGGGCATCATTGTCAACGTTTTGCCGCTTTTCATGTGCTTTAAAGGCGATTCGTATCTACCTCCTGAAATCTGTTTCCTGCAATTCTGCCTTGATTTCAAATCCTCTTCTTTGCCTTCCCTCAATATATTTGTGGACGAGAGTTATCATTTATAACTCTGCAGGTTTGTGAATTGCAGTGCCCTGAACCTCCATTTTACAACTCGTTTTTATGGGAGCTGGACGCAAAATCGCAGAATGGCTTCAGGCCCTGTTCTGGTTCCGGGGGGCAGGCTGAGCCTGTGGTTAATTCTTCTTTCTGATGGGAAAATAGAGTGACCTGTGCCTGTCCCAACACCAAGAGCTAGTCTCTCGTTGGTTCCACGTCTTCCCGTTTATCCTCAGGACAAATTGCAACCTGTACGGAACAGGAGGTTAAAGGTGCTGATGCTCCAAGTAGGGAGCTTGCTAGTAAAGCGGCTGGAATGGCGAACCCGGGCACAAGGAGATGAGAAATGAGGTGCGTTTTAGAAACCTTTCCCCATCACACGGTGTACCATCTTCTGGGTTTCTCATGCATGTTTTTGATGTAGGAAGATGCCCTTGAACCTGGAGATTTGGAACCCATGCGATGGGTACCACGCAGTATTACTTTAAAGGGTCTGCGTTTGCTCACCCAACCTCACCAAACCTCTCAGCCCCAAGAGTGTCCACCCTTATGTCTCATCCAGCTGTGCGTCTAGATATGGTCAATCCAGGTTGCATTACAGCCCCTGAACGCATTGTGTAAGAATTTCTCTCTCTTTCACTGTCTTTGTTTCATGGGTGTTTCAAAGTAATTTATTTTTATAATGGGGTTTAGCTGCTTTTCACTGCTGTGTTTATGCCGCTTTACACCCACTTGACACACTAACAGAGAGATATCAATACATAGGTTTTACGATTATTATTAGTCAGATATATTCTTGTGCCGTGAATAGGGCGTGTTGAGTCCAGTTCTCTGAGCAAGGAGTAGGTCTTGTCTATTACATATTGGGTTTATGGAATGGTATCTGAGCTAATTTGATACCCTTGTTCTATGTATCACCCCACCTCACCTTTCCCGTTAAGCAGCCATAGTGTGTTTTCTGCATGTGTGACTCTGTTCTGTTTTGTAATTCAGTTCAAGTGTAACGGTTTTTACATTCCCTCTATCAGTGATACCTTATGAGAAGTGTCCTTTTCTGTGTGACTTATTTCACTTAGAATCGTCGTACCTAAATCCACTCATCATGCTGCTACTAACCTTACGACATTGATTTCCTGGCTGAGTGATATTCCATTGTACATAAGGACCACAACTTCTTTATCCATTTTTCTCTTTCCTGGGATATTTAAGGTGGAATGAAGTGGAGGTCCTGGTCAACAGAGCAGCCCTAAACTTTGGGGTGCTTGTGTCTTGCTGATTTTTAATTTTCCCAATTTATACCCCCATGAGTGGAAGTGCCCTATGATCTCTAAGCTGTGTTTTTCAGATGTTTCAGGACTCACCGGACACTTCCCCAGAGTGGCTCTTGGCAATTTACATCCCGCCCATCAGTGTAGCAAGGCTCCCATTTCTCCATGGCCTGTCCTGCATTTCTGGTTTTGACACTTTTTTCAGCATGGCCCTTTTGACCGATGGGAAGCGAGACTTCTTTGTAGCGCTGATTTGCCTTTCCAGGTTGCTTGGTTGGCCAAAAAGGGCGTATGCGTTTTTTCCTGAATATATTCAGGAAAAAACGCATACGCCCTTTTTGGCCAAGGGCATCATTGTCAACGTTTTGCCGCTTTTCATGTGCTTTAAAGGCGATTCGTATCTACCTCCTGAAATATGTTTCCTGCAATTCTGCCTTGATTTCAAATCCTCTTCTTTGCCTTCCCTCAATATATTTGTGGACGAGAGTTATCATTTATAACTCTGCAGGTTTGTGAATTGCAGTGCCCTGAACCTCCATTTTACAACTCGTTTTTATGGGAGCTGGCCGCAAAATCGCAGAATGGCTTCAGGCCCTGTTCTGGTTCCGGGGGTCAGGCTGAGCCTGTGGTTAATTCTTCTTTCTGATGGGAAAATAGAGTGACCTGTGCCTGTCCCAACACCAAGAGCTAGTCTCTCGTTGGTTCCACGTCTTCCCGTTTATCCTCAGGACAAATTGCAACCTGTACGGAACAGGAGGTTAAAGGTGCTGATGCTCCAAGTAGGGAGCTTGCTAGTAAAGCGGCTGGAATGGCGAACCCGGGCACAAGGAGATGAGAAATGAGGTGCGTTTTAGAAACCTTTCCCCATCACACGGTGTACCATCTTCTGGGTTTCTCATGCATGTTTTTGATGTAGGAAGATGCCCTTGAACCTGGAGATTTGGGACCCATGCGATGGGTACCACGCAGTATTACTTTAAAGGGTCTGCGTTTGCTCACCCAACCTCACCAAACCTCTCAGCCCCAAGAGTGTCCACCCTTATGTCTCATCCAGCTGTGCGTCTAGATATGGTCAATCCAGGTTGCATCACAGCCCCTGAACGCATTGTGTAAGAATTTCTCTCTCTTTCACTGTCTTTGTTTCATGGTTGTTTCAAAGTAATTTATTTTTATAATGGGGTTTAGCTGGTTTTCACTGCTGTGTTTATGCCGCTTTACACCCACTTGACACACTAACAGAGAGATATCAATACATAGGTTTTACGATTATTATTAGTCAGATATATTCTTGTGCGGTGAATAGGGCGTGTTGAGTCCAGTTCTCTGAGCAAGGAGTAGGTCTTGTCTATTACATATTGGGTTTATGGAACGGTATCTGAGCTAATTTGATACCCTTGTTTTATGTATCACCCCACCTCACCTTTCCCGTTAAGCAGCCATAGTGTGTTTTCTGCATGTGTGACTCTGTTCTGTTTTGTAATTCAGTTCAAGTGTAACAGTTTTTACATTCCCTCTATCAGTGATACCTTATGAGAAGTGTCCTTTTCTGTGTGACTTATTTCACTTAGAATCGTCGTACCTAAATCCACTCATCATGCTGCTACTAACCTTACGACATTGATTTCCTGGCTGAGTGATATTCCATTGTACATAAGGACCACAACTTCTTTATCCATTTTTCTCTTTCCTGGGATATTTAAGGTGGAATGAAGTGGAGGTCCTGGTCAACAGAGCAGCCCTAAACTTTGGGGTGCTTGTGTCTTGCTGATTTTTAATTTTCCCAATTTATACCCCCATGAGTGGAAGTGCCCTATGCTCTCTAAGCTGTGTTTTTCAGATGTTTCAGGACTCACCGGACACTTCTCCAGAGTGGCTCTTGGCAATTTACATCCCGCCCATCAGTGTAGCAAGGCTCCCATTTCTCCATGGCCTGTCCTGCATTTCTGGTTTTGACACTTTTTTCAGCATGGCCCTTTTGACCGATGGGAAGCAAGACTTCTTTGTAGCGCTGATTTGCCTTTCCAGGTTGCTTGGTTGGCCAAAAAGGGCGTATGCGTTTTTTCCTGAATATATTCAGGAAAAAACGCATACGCCCTTTTTGGCCAAGGGCATCATTGTTAACCTTTTTGCCGCTTTTCATGTGCTTTAAAGGCGATTCGTATCTACCTCCTGAAATCTGTTTCCTGCAATTCTGCCTTGATTTCAAATCCTCTTCTTTGCCTTCCCTCAATATATTTGTGGACGAGAGTTATCATTTATAACTCTGCAGGTTTGTGAATTGCAGTGCCCTGAACCTCCATTTTACAAGTCGTTTTTATGGGAGCTGGCCGCAAAATCGCAGAATGGCTTCAGGCCCTATTCTGGTTCCGGGGGTCAGGCTGAGCCTGTGGTTAATTCTTCTTTCTGATGGGAAAATAGAGTGACCTGTGCCTGTCCCAACACCAAGAGCTAGTCTCTCGTTGGTTCCACGTCTTCCCGTTTATCCTCAGGACAAATTGCAACCTGTACGGAACAGTAGGTTAAAGGTGCTGATGCTCCAAGTAGGGAGCTTGCTAGTAAAGCGGCTGGAATGGCGAACCCGGGCACAAGGAGATGAGAAATGAGGTGCGTTTTAGAAACCTTTCCCCATCACACGGTGTACCATCTTCTGGGTTTCTCATGCATGTTTTTGATGTAGGAAGATGCCCTTGAACCTGGAGATTTGGGACCCATGCGATGGGTACCACGCAGTATTACTTTAAAGGGTCTGCGTTTGCTCACCCAACCTCACCAAACCTCTCAGCCCCAAGAGTGTCCACCCTTATGTCTCATCCAGCTGTGCGTCTAGATATGGTCAATCCAGGTTACATCACAGCCCCTGAACGCATTGTGTAAGAATTTCTCTCTCTTTCACTGTCTTTGTTTCATGGGTGTTTCAAAGTAATTTATTTTTATAATGGGGTTTAGCTGCTTTTCCATGCTGTGTTTATGCCGCTTTACACCCACTTGACACACTAACAGAGAGATATCAATACATAGGTTTTACGATTATTATTAGTCAGATATATTCTTGTGCCGTGAATAGGGCGTGTTGAGTCCAGTTCTCTGAGCAAGGAGTAGCTCTTGTCTATAACATATTGGGTTTATGGAATGGTATCTGAGCTAATTTGATACCCTTGTTTTATGTATCACCCCACCTCACCTTTCCCGTTAAGCAGCCATAGTGTGTTTTCTGCATGTGTGACTCTGTTCTGTTTTGTAATTCAGTTCAAGTGTAACGGTTTTTACATTCCCTCTCTCAGTGATACCTTATGAGAAGTGTCCTTTTCTGTGTGACTTATTTCACTTAGAATCGTCGTACCTAAATCCACTCATCATGCTGCTACTAACCTTACGACATTGATTTCCTGGCTCAGTGATATTCCATTGTACATAAGGACCACAACTTCTTTATCCATTTTTCTCTTTCCTGGGATATTTAAGGTGAAATGAAGTGGAGGTCCTGGTCAACAGAGCAGCCCTAAACTTTGGGGTGCTTGTGTCTTGCTGATTTTTAATTTTCCCAATTTATACCCCCATGAGTGGAAGTGCCCTATGCTCTCTAAGCTGTGTTTTTCAGATGTTTCAGGACTCACCGGACACTTCTCCAGAGTGGCTCTTGGCAATTTACATCCCGCCCATCAGTGTAGCAAAGCTCCCATTTCTCCATGGCCTGTCCTGCATTTCTGGTTTTCACACTTTTTTCAGCATGGCCCTTTTGACCGATGGGAAGCGAGACTTCTCTGCAGCGCTGATTTGCCTTTCCAGGTTGCTTGGTTGGCCAAAAAGGGCGTATACGTTTTTTCCTGAATATATTCAGGAAAAAACGCATACGCCCTTTTTGGCCAAGGGCATCATTGTCAACGTTTTGCCGCTTTTCATGTGCTTTAAAGGCGATTCGTATCTACCTCCTGAAATCTGTTTCCTGCAATTCTGCCTTGATTTCAAATCCTCTTCTTTGCCTTCCCTCAATATATTTGTGGACGAGAGTTATCATTTATAACTCTGCAGGTTTGTGAATTGCAGTGCCCTGAACCTCCATTTTACAACTCGTTTTTATGGGAGCTGGACGCAAAATCGCAGAATGGCTTCAGGCCCTGTTCTGGTTCCGGGGGGCAGGCTGAGCCTGTGGTTAATTCTTCTTTCTGATGGGAAAATAGAGTGACCTGTGCCTGTCCCAACACCAAGAGCTAGTCTCTCGTTGGTTCCACGTCTTCCCGTTTATCCTCAGGACAAATTGCAACCTGTACGGAACAGGAGGTTAAAGGTGCTGATGCTCCAAGTAGGGAGCTTGCTAGTAAAGCGGCTGGAATGGCGAACCCGGGCACAAGGAGATGAGAAATGAGGTGCGTTTTAGAAACCTTTCCCCATCACACGGTGTACCATCTTCTGGGTTTCTCATGCATGTTTTTGATGTAGGAAGATGCCCTTGAACCTGGAGATTTGGAACCCATGCGATGGGTACCACGCAGTATTACTTTAAAGGGTCTGCGTTTGCTCACCCAACCTCACCAAACCTCTCAGCCCCAAGAGTGTCCACCCTTATGTCTCATCCAGCTGTGCGTCTAGATATGGTCAATCCAGGTTGCATTACAGCCCCTGAACGCATTGTGTAAGAATTTCTCTCTCTTTCACTGTCTTTGTTTCATGGGTGTTTCAAAGTAATTTATTTTTATAATGGGGTTTAGCTGCTTTTCACTGCTGTGTTTATGCCGCTTTACACCCACTTGACACACTAACAGAGAGATATCAATACATAGGTTTTACGATTATTATTAGTCAGATATATTCTTGTGCCGTGAATAGGGCGTGTTGAGTCCAGTTCTCTGAGCAAGGAGTAGGTCTTGTCTATTACATATTGGGTTTATGGAATGGTATCTGAGCTAATTTGATACCCTTGTTCTATGTATCACCCCACCTCACCTTTCCCGTTAAGCAGCCATAGTGTGTTTTCTGCATGTGTGACTCTGTTCTGTTTTGTAATTCAGTTCAAGTGTAACGGTTTTTACATTCCCTCTATCAGTGATACCTTATGAGAAGTGTCCTTTTCTGTGTGACTTATTTCACTTAGAATCGTCGTACCTAAATCCACTCATCATGCTGCTACTAACCTTACGACATTGATTTCCTGGCTGAGTGATATTCCATTGTACATAAGGACCACAACTTCTTTATCCATTTTTCTCTTTCCTGGGATATTTAAGGTGGAATGAAGTGGAGGTCCTGGTCAACAGAGCAGCCCTAAACTTTGGGGTGCTTGTGTCTTGCTGATTTTTAATTTTCCCAATTTATACCCCCATGAGTGGAAGTGCCCTATGCTCTCTAAGCTGTGTTTTTCAGATGTTTCAGGACTCACCGGACACTTCCCCAGAGTGGCTCTTGGCAATTTACATCCCGCCCATCAGTGTAGCAAGGCTCCCATTTCTCCATGGCCTGTCCTGCATTTCTGGTTTTGACACTTTTTTCAGCATGGCCCTTTTGACCGATGGGAAGCGAGACTTCTTTGTAGCGCTGATTTGCCTTTCCAGGTTGCTTGGTTGGCCAAAAAGGGCGTATGCGTTTTTTCCTGAATATATTCAGGAAAAAACGCATACGCCCTTTTTGGCCAAGGGCATCATTGTCAACGTTTTGCCGCTTTTCATGTGCTTTAAAGGCGATTCGTATCTACCTCCTGAAATCTGTTTCCTGCAATTCTGCCTTGATTTCAAATCCTCTTCTTTGCCTTCCCTCAATATATTTGTGGACGAGAGTTATCATTTATAACTCTGCAGGTTTGTGATTTGCAGTGACCTGAACCTCCATTTTACAACTCGTTTTTATGGGAGCTGGCCGCAAAATCGCAGAATGGCTTCAGGCCCTGTTCTGGTTCCGGGGGGCAGGCTGAGCCTGTGGTTAATTCTTCTTTCTGATGGGAAAATAGAGTGACCTGTGCCTGTCCCAACACCAAGAGCTAGTCTCTCGTTGGTTCCACGTCTTCCCGTTTATCCTCAGGACAAATTGCAACCTGTACGGAACAGGAGGTTAAAGGTGCTGATGCTCCAAGTAGGGAGCTTGCTAGTAAAGCGGCTGGAATGGCGAACCCGGGCACAAGGAGATGAGAAATGAGGTGCGTTTTAGAAACCTTTCCCCATCACACGGTGTACCATCTTCTGGGTTTCTCATGCATGTTTTTGATGTAGGAAGATGCCCTTGAACCTGGAGATTTGGGACCCATGCGATGGTTACCACGCAGTATTACTTTAAAGGGTCTGCGTTTGCTCACCCATCCTCACCAAACCTGTCAGCCCCAAGAGTGTCCACCCTTATGTCTCATCCAGCTGTGCGTCTAGATATGGTCAATCCAGGTTTCATCACAGCCCCTGAACGCATTGTGTAAGAATTTCTCTCTCTTTCACTGTCTTTGTTTCATGATTGTTTCAAAGTAATTTATTTTTATAATGGGGTTTAGCTGCTTTTCACTGCTGTGTTTATGCCGCTTTACACCCACTTGACACACTAACAGAGAGATATCAATACATAGGTTTTACGATTATTATTAGTCAGATATATTCTTGTGCGGTGAATAGGGCGTGTTGAGTCCAGTTCTCTGAGCAAGGAGTAGGTCTTGTCTATTACATATTGGGTTTATGGAATGGTATCTGAGCTAACTTGATACCCTTGTTCTATGTATCACCCCACCTCACCTTTCCCGTTAAGCAGCCATAGTGTGTTTTCTGCATGTGTGACTCTGTTCTGTTTTGTAATTCAGTTCAAGTGTAACGGTTTTTACATTCCCTCTATCAGTGATACCTTATGAGAAGTGTCCTTTTCTGTGTGACTTATTTCACTTAGAATCGTCGTACCTAAATCCACTCATCATGCTGCTACTAACCTTACGACATTGATTTCCTGGCTGAGTGATATTCCATTGTACATAAGGACCACAACTTCTTTATCCATTTTTCTCTTTCCTGGGATATTTAAGGTGGAATGAAGTGGAGGTCCTGGTCAACAGAGCAGCCCTAAAATTTGGGGTGCTTGTGTCTTGCTGATTTTTAATTTTCCCAATTTATACCCCCATGAGTGGAAGTGCCCTATGCTCTCTAAGCTGTGTT
Organism: Balaenoptera borealis; assembly: GCF_965194805.1. Classification (NCBI taxonomy): domain Eukaryota; kingdom Metazoa; phylum Chordata; class Mammalia; order Artiodactyla; family Balaenopteridae; genus Balaenoptera; species Balaenoptera borealis. Next base: position 862,032 of record NW_028123921.1, read on the forward strand.
TTTCAGATGTTTCAGGACTCACCGGACACTTCTCCAGAGTGGCTCTTGGCAATTTACATCCCGCCCATCAGTGTAGCAAGGCTCCCATTTCTCCATGGCCTGTCCTGCATTTCTGGTTTTGACACTTTTTTCAGCATGGCCCTTTTGACCGATGGGAAGCGAGACTTCTTTGTAGCGCTGATTTGCCTTTCCAGGTTGCTTGGTTGGCCAAAAAGGGCGTATGCGTTTTTTCCTGAATCTATTCAGGAAAAAACGCATACGCCCTTTTTGGCCAAGGGCATCATTGTCAACGTTTTGCCGCTTTTCATGTGCTTTAAAGGCGATTCGTATCTACCTCCTGAAATCTGTTTCCTGCAATTCTGCCTTGATTTCAAATCCTCTTCTTTGCCTTCCCTCAATATATTTGTGGACGAGAGTTATCATTTATAACTCTGCAGATTTGTGAATTGCAGTGCCCTGAACCTCCATTTTACAACTCGTTTTTATGGGAGCTGGCCGCAAAATCGCAGAATGGCTTCAGGCCCTGTTCTGGTTCCAGGGTTCAGGCTGAGCCTGTGGTTAATTCTTCTTTCTGATGGGAAAATAGAGTGACCTGTGCCTGTCCCAACACCAAGAGCTAGTCTCTCGTTGGTTCCACGTCTTCCCGTTTATCCTCAGGACAAATTGCAACCTGTACGGAACAGGAGGTTAAAGGTGCTGATGCTCCAAGTAGGGAGCTTGCTAGTAAAGTGGCTGGAATGGCGAACCCGGGCACAAGGAGATGAGAAATGAGGTACGTTTTAGAAACCTTTCCCCATCACACGGTGTACCATCTTCTGGGTTTCTCATGCATGTTTTTGATGTAGGAAGATGCCCTTGAACCTGTAGATTTGGGACCCATGCGATGGGTACCACGCAGTATTACTTTAAAGGGTCTGCGTTTGCTCACCCAACCTCACCAAACCTCTCAGCCCCAAGAGTGTCCACCCTTATGTCTCATCCAGCTGTGCGTCTAGATATGGTCAATCCAGGTTGCATCACAGCCCCTGAATGCATTGTGTAAGAATTTCTCTCTCTTTCACTGTCTTTGTTTCATGGGTGTTTCAAAGTAATTTATTTTTATAATGGGGTTTAGCTGCTTTTCACGGCTGTGTTTATGCCGCTTTACACCCACTTGACACACTAACAGAGAGATATCAATACATAGGTTTTACGATTATTATTAGTCAGATATATTCTTGTGCGGTGAATAGGGCGTGTTGAGTCCAGTTCTCTGAGCAAGGAGTAGGTCTTGTCTATTACATATTGGGTTTATGGAACGGTATCTGAGCTAATTTGATACCCTTGTTTTATGTATCACCCCACCTCACCTTTCCCGTTAAGCAGCCATAGTGTGTTTTCTGCATGTGTGACTCTGTTCTGTTTTGTAATTCAGTTCAAGTGTAACAGTTTTTACATTCCCTCTATCAGTGATACCTTATGAGAAGTGTCCTCTTCTGTTTGACTTATTTCACTTAGAATCGTCGTACCTAAATCCACTCATCATGCTGCTACTAACCTTACGACATTGATTTCATGGCTGAGTGATATTCCATTGTACATAAGGACCACAACTTCTTTATCCATTTTTCTCTTTCCTGGGATATTTAAGGTGGAATGAAGTGGAGGTCCTTGTCAACAGAGCAGCCCTAAACTTTGGGGTGCTTGTGTCTTGCTGATTTTTAATTTTCCCAATTTATACCCCCATGAATGGAAGTGCCCTATGCTCTCTAAGCTGTGTTTTTCAGATGTTTCAGGACTCACCGGACACTTCTCCAGAGTGGCTCTTGGCAATTTACATCCCGCCCATCAGTGTAGCAAGGCTCCCATTTCTGCATGGCCTGTCCTGCATTTCTGGTTTTGACACATTTTTCAGCATGGCCCTTTTGACCGATGGGAAGCAAGACTTCTCTGTAGCGCTGATTTGCCTTTCCAGGTTGCTTGGTTGGCCAAAAAGGGCGTATGCGTTTTTTCCTGAATATATTCAGGAAAAAACGCATACGCCCTTTTTGGCCAAGGGCATCATTGTCAACGTTTTGCCGCTTTTCATGTGCTTTAAAGGCGATTCGTATCTACCTCCTGAAATCTGTTTCCTGCAATTCTGCCTTGATTTCAAATCCTCTTCTTTGCCTTCCCTCAATATATTTGTGGACGAGAGTTATCATTTATAACTCTGCAGGTTTGTGAATTGCAGTGCCCTGAACCTCCATTTTACAACTCGTTTTTATGGGAGCTGGACGCAAAATCGCAGAATGGCTTCAGGCCCTGTTCTGGTTCCGGGGGGCAGGCTGAGCCTGTGGTTAATTCTTCTTTCTGATGGGAAAATAGAGTGACCTGTGCCTGTCCCAACACCAAGAGCTAGTCTCTCGTTGGTTCCACGTCTTCCCGTTTATCCTCAGGACAAATTGCAACCTGTACGGAACAGGAGGTTAAAGGTGCTGATGCTCCAAGTAGGGAGCTTGCTAGTAAAGCGGCTGGAATGGCGAACCCGGGCACAAGGAGATGAGAAATGAGGTGCGTTTTAGAAACCTTTCCCCATCACACGGTGTACCATCTTCTGGGTTTCTCATGCATGTTTTTGATGTAGGAAGATCCCCTTGAACCTGGAGATTTGGGACCCATGCGATGGGTACCACGCAGTATTACTTTAAAGGGTCTGCGTTTGCTCACCCAACCTCACCAAACCTCTCAGCCCCAAGAGTGTCCACCCTTATGTCTCATCCAGCTGTGCGTCTAGATATGGTCAATCCAGGTTGCATCACAGCCCCTGAACGCATTGTGTAAGAATTTCTCTCTCTTTCACTGTCTTTGTTTCATGGGTGTTTCAAAGTAATTTATTTTTATAATGGGGTTTAGCTGCTTTTCACTGCTGTGTTTATGCCGCTTTACACCCACTTGACACACTAACAGAGAGATATCAATACATAGGTTTTACGATTATTATTAGTCAGATATATTCTTGTGCCGTGAATAGGGCGTGTTGAGTCCAGTTCTCTGAGCAAGGAGTAGCTCTTGTCTATAACATATTGGGTTTATGGAATGGTATCTGAGCTAATTTGATACCCTTGTTTTATGTATCACCCCACCTCACCTTTCCCGTTAAGCAGCCATAGTGTGTTTTCTGCATGTGTGACTCTGTTCTGTTTTGTAATTCAGTTCAAGTGTAACGGTTTTTACATTCCCTCTCTCAGTGATACCTTATGAGAAGTGTCCTTTTCTGTGTGACTTATTTCACTTAGAATCGTCGTACCTAAATCCACTCATCATGCTGCTACTAACCTTACGACATTGATTTCCTGGCTCAGTGATATTCCATTGTACATAAGGACCACAACTTCTTTATCCATTTTTCTCTTTCCTGGGATATTTAAGGTGAAATGAAGTGGAGGTCCTGGTCAACAGAGCAGCCCTAAACTTTGGGGTGCTTGTGTCTTGCTGATTTTTAATTTTCCCAATTTATACCCCCATGAGTGGAAGTGCCCTATGCTCTCTAAGCTGTGTTTTTCAGATGTTTCAGGACTCACCGGACACTTCTCCAGAGTGGCTCTTGGCAATTTACATCCCGCCCATCAGTGTAGCAAAGCTCCCATTTCTCCATGGCCTGTCCTGCATTTCTGGTTTTGACACTTTTTTCAGCATGGCCCTTTTGACCGATGGGAAGCGAGACTTCTCTGTAGCGCTGATTTGCCTTTCCAGGTTGCTTGGTTGGCCAAAAAGGGCGTATACGTTTTTTCCTGAATATATTCAGGAAAAAACGCATACGCCCTTTTTGGCCAAGGGCATCATTGTCAACGTTTTGCCGCTTTTCATGTGCTTTAAAGGCGATTCGTATCTACCTCCTGAAATCTGTTTCCTGCAATTCTGCCTTGATTTCAAATCCTCTTCTTTGCCTTCCCTCAATATATTTGTGGACGAGAGTTATCATTTATAACTCTGCAGGTTTGTGAATTGCAGTGCCCTGAACCTCCATTTTACAACTCGTTTTTATGGGAGCTGGCCGCAAAATCGCAGAATGGCTTCAGGCCCTGTTCTGGTTCCGGGGGGCAGGCTGAGCCTGTGGTTAATTCTTCTTTCTGATGGGAAAATAGAGTTACCTGTGCCTGTCCCAACACCAAGAGCTAGTCTCTCGTTGGTTCCACGTCTTCCCGTTTATCCTCAGGACAAATTGCAACCTGTACGGAACAGGAGGTTAAAGGTGCTGATGCTCCAAGTAGGGAGCTTGCTAGTAAAGCGGCTGGAATGGCGAACCCGGGCACAAGGAGATGAGAAATGAGGTGCGTTTTAGAAACCTTTCCCCATCACACGGTGTACCATCTTCTGGGTTTCTCATGCATGTTTTTGATGTAGGAAGATGCCCTTGAACCTGGAGATTTGGAACCCATGCGATGGGTACCACGCAGTATTACTTTAAAGGGTCTGCGTTTGCTCACCCAACCTCACCAAACCTCTCAGCCCCAAGAGTGTCCACCCTTATGTCTCATCCAGCTGTGCGTCTAGATATGGTCAATCCAGGTTGCATTACAGCCCCTGAACGCATTGTGTAAGAATTTCTCTCTCTTTCACTGTCTTTGTTTCATGGGTGTTTCAAAGTAATTTATTTTTATAATGGGGTTTAGCTGCTTTTCACTGCTGTGTTTATGCCGCTTTACACCCACTTGACACACTAACAGAGAGATATCAATACATAGGTTTTACGATTATTATTAGTCAGATATATTCTTGTGCCGTGAATAGGGCGTGTTGAGTCCAGTTCTCTGAGCAAGGAGTAGGTCTTGTCTATTACATATTGGGTTTATGGAATGGTATCTGAGCTAATTTGATACCCTTGTTCTATGTATCACCCCACCTCACCTTTCCCGTTAAGCAGCCATAGTGTGTTTTCTGCATGTGTGACTCTGTTCTGTTTTGTAATTCAGTTCAAGTGTAACGGTTTTTACATTCCCTCTATCAGTGATACCTTATGAGAAGTGTCCTTTTCTGTGTGACTTATTTCACTTAGAATCGTCGTACCTAAATCCACTCATCATGCTGCTACTAACCTTACGACATTGATTTCCTGGCTGAGTGATATTCCATTGTACATAAGGACCACAACTTCTTTATCCATTTTTCTCTTTCCTGGGATATTTAAGGTGGAATGAAGTGGAGGTCCTGGTCAACAGAGCAGCCCTAAACTTTGGGGTGCTTGTGTCTTGCTGATTTTTAATTTTCCCAATTTATACCCCCATGAGTGGAAGTGCCCTATGCTCTCTAAGCTGTGTTTTTCAGATGTTTCAGGACTCACCGGACACTTCCCCAGAGTGGCTCTTGGCAATTTACATCCCGCCCATCAGTGTAGCAAGGCTCCCATTTCTCCATGGCCTGTCCTGCATTTCTGGTTTTGACACTTTTTTCAGCATGGCCCTTTTGACCGATGGGAAGCGAGACTTCTTTGTAGCGCTGATTTGCCTTTCCAGGTTGCTTGGTTGGCCAAAAAGGGCGTATGCGTTTTTTCCTGAATATATTCAGGAAAAAACGCATACGCCCTTTTTGGCCAAGGGCATCATTGTCAACGTTTTGCCGCTTTTCATGTGCTTTAAAGGCGATTCGTATCTACCTCCTGAAATATGTTTCCTGCAATTCTGCCTTGATTTCAAATCCTCTTCTTTGCCTTCCCTCAATATATTTGTGGACGAGAGTTATCATTTATAACTCTGCAGGTTTGTGAATTGCAGTGCCCTGAACCTCCATTTTACAACTCGTTTTTATGGGAGCTGGCCGCAAAATCGCAGAATGGCTTCAGGCCCTGTTCTGGTTCCGGGGGGCAGGCTGAGCCTGTGGTTAATTCTTCTTTCTGATGGGAAAATAGAGTGACCTGTGCCTGTCCCAACACCAAGAGCTAGTCTCTCGTTGGTTCCACGTCTTCCCGTTTATCCTCAGGACAAATTGCAACCTGTACGGAACAGTAGGTTAAAGGTGCTGATGCTCCAAGTAGGGAGCTTGCTAGTAAAGCGGCTGGAATGGCGAACCCGGGCACAAGGAGATGAGAAATGAGGTGCGTTTTAGAAACCTTTCCCCATCACACGGTGTACCATCTTCTGGGTTTCTCATGCATGTTTTTGATGTAGGAAGATGCCCTTGAACCTGGAGATTTGGGACCCATGCGATGGTTACCACGCAGTATTACTTTAAAGGGTCTGCGTTTGCTCACCCATCCTCACCAAACCTGTCAGCCCCAAGAGTGTCCACCCTTATGTCTCATCCAGCTGTGCGTCTAGATATGGTCAATCCAGGTTTCATCACAGCCCCTGAACGCATTGTGTAAGAATTTCTCTCTCTTTCACTGTCTTTGTTTCATGGTTGTTTCAAAGTAATTTATTTTTATAATGGGGTTTAGCTGCTTTTCACTGCTGTGTTTATGCCGCTTTACACCCACTTGACACACTAACAGAGAGATATCAATACATAGGTTTTACGATTATTATTAGTCAGATATATTCTTGTGCGGTGAATAGGGCGTGTTGAGTCCAGTTCTCTGAGCAAGGAGTAGGTCCTGTCTATTACATATTGGGTTTATGGAATGGTATCTGAGCTAACTTGATACCCTTGTTCTATGTATCACCCCACCTCACCTTTCCCGTTAAGCAGCCATAGTGTGTTTTCTGCATGTGTGACTCTGTTCTGTTTTGTAATTCAGTTCAAGTGTAACGGTTTTTACATTCCCTCTATCAGTGATACCTTATGAGAAGTGTCCTTTTCTGTGTGACTTATTTCACTTAGAATCGTCGTACCTAAATCCACTCATCATGCTGCTACTAACCTTACGACATTGATTTCCTGGCTGAGTGATATTCCATTGTACATAAGGACCACAACTTCTTTATCCATTTTTCTCTTTCCTGGGATATTTAAGGTGGAATGAAGTGGAGGTCCTGGTCAACAGAGCAGCCCTAAAATTTGGGGTGCTTGTGTCTTGCTGATTTTTAATTTTCGCAATTTATACCCCCATGAGTGGAAGTGCCCTATGCTCTCTAAGCTGTGTTTTTCAGATGTTTCAGGACTCACCGGACACTTCTCCAGAGTGGCTCTTGGCAATTTACATCCCGCCCATCAGTGTAGCAAGGCTCCCATTTCTCCATGGCCTGTCCTGCATTTCTGGTTTTGACACTTTTTTCAGCATGGCCCTTTTGACCGATGGGAAGCGAGACTTCTTTGTAGCGCTGATTTGCCTTTCCAGGTTGCTTGGTTGGCCAAAAAGGGCGTATGCGTTTTTTCCTGAATATATTCAGGAAAAAACGCATACGCCCTTTTTGGCCAAGGGCATCATTGTCAACGTTTTGCCGCTTTTCATGTGCTTTAAAGGCGATTCGTATCTACCTCCTGAAATCTGTTTCCTGCAATTCTGCCTTGATTTCAAATCCTCTTCTTTGCCTTCCCTCAATATATTTGTGGACGAGAGTTATCATTTATAACTCTGCAGGTTTGTGAATTGCAGTGCCCTGAACCTCCATTTTACAACTCGTTTTTATGGGAGCTGGCCGCAAAATCGCAGAATGGCTTCAGGCCCTGTTCTGGTTCCGGGGGTCAGGCTGAGCCTGTGGTTAATTCTTCTTTCTGATGGGAAAATAGAGTGACCTGTGCCTGTCCCAACACCAAGAGCTAGTCTCACGTTGGTTCCACGTCTTCCCGTTTATCCTCAGGACAAATTGCAACCTGTACGGAACAGGAGGTTAAAGGTGCTGATGCTCCAAGTAGGGAGCTTGCTAGTAAAGCGGCTGGAATGGCGAACCCGGGCACAAGGAGATGAGAAATGAGGTGCGTTTTAGAAACATTTCCCCATCACACGATGTACCATCTTCTGGGTTTCTCATGCATGTTTTTGATGTAGGAAGATGCCCTTGAACCTGGAGATTTGGGACCCATGCGATGGGTACCACGCAGTATTACTTTAAAGGGTCTGCGTTTGCTCACCCAACCTCACCAAACCTCTCATCCCCAAGAGTGTCCACCCTTATGTCTCATCCAGCTGTGGGTCTAGATATGGTCATTCCAGGTTGCATCACAGCCCCTGAACGCATTGTGTAAGAATTTCTCTCTCTTTCACTGTCTTTGTTTCATGGGTGTTTCAAAGTAATTTATTTTTATAATGGGGTTTAGCTGCTTTTCACTGCTGTGTTTATGCCACTTTACACCCACTTGACACACTAACAGAGAGATATCAATACATAGGTTTTACGATTATTATTAGTCAGATATATTCTTGTGCGGTGAATAGGGCGTGTTGAGTCCAGTTCTCTGAGCAAGGAGTAGGTCTTGTCTATTACATATTGGGTTTATGGAACGGTATCTGAGCTAATTTGATACCCTTGTTTTATGTATCACCCCACCTCACCTTTCCCGTTAAGCAGCCATAGTGTGTTTTCTGCATGTGTGACTCTGTTCTGTTTTGTAATTCAGTTCAAGTGTAATGGTTTTTACATTCCCTCTATCAGTGATACCTTATGAGAAGTGTCCTTTTCTGTGTGACTTATTTCACTTAGAATCGTCGTACCTAAATCCACTCATCATGCTGCTACTAACCTTACGACATTGATTTCAAGGCTGAGTGATATTCCATTGTACATAAGGACCACAGCTTCTTTATCCATTTTTCTCTTTCCTGGGATATTTAAGGTGGAATGAAGTGGAGGTCCTGGTCAACAGAGCAGCCCTAAACTTTGGGGTGCTTGTGTCTTGCTGATTTTTAATTTTCCCAATTTATACCCCCATGAGTGGAAGTGCCCTATGCTCTCTAAGCTGTGTTTTTCAGATGTTTCAGGACTCACCGGACACTTCCCCAGAGTGGCTCTTGGCAATTTACATCCCGCCCATCAGTGTAGCAAGGCTCCCATTTCTCCATGGCCTGTCCTGCATTTCTGGTTTTGACACGTTTTTCAGCATGGCCCTTTTGACCGATGGGAAGCGAGACTTCTTTGTAGCGCTGATTTGCCTTTCCAGGTTGCTTGGTTGGCCAAAAAGGGCGTATGCGTTTTTTCCTGAATATATTCAGGAAAAAACGCATACGCCCTTTTTGGCCAAGGGCATCATTGTCAACGTTTTGCCGCTTTTCATGTGCATTAAAGGCGATTCGTATCTACCTCCTGAAATCTGTTTCCTGCAATTCTGCCTTGATTTCAAATCCTCTTCTTTGCCTCCCCTCAATATATTTGTGGACGAGAGTTATCATTTATAACTCTGCAGGTTTGTGAATTGCAGTGCCCTGAACCTCCATTTTACAACTCGTTTTTATGGGAGCTGGCCGCAAAATCGCAGAATGGCTTCAGGCCCTGTTCTGGTTCCGGGGGGCAGGCTGAGCCTGTGGTTAATTCTTCTTTCTGATGGGAAAATAGAGTGACCTGTGCCTGTCCCAACACCAAGAGCTAGTCTCTCGTTGGTTCCACGTCTTCCCGTTTATCCTCAGGACAAATTGCAACCTGTACGGAACCGGAGGTTAAAGGTGCTGATGCTCCAAGTAGGGAGCTTGCTAGGAAAGCGGCTGGAATGGCGAACCCGGGCACAAGGAGATGAGAAATGAGGTGCGTTTTAGAAACCTTTCCCCATCACACGGTGTACCATCTTCTGGGTTTCTCATGCATGTTTTTGATGTAGGAAGATGCCCTTGAACCTGGAGATTTGGGACCCATGTGATGGGTACCATGCAGTATTACTTTAAAGGGTCTGCGTTTGCTCACCCAACCTCACCAAACCTCTCAGCCCCAAGAGTGTCCACCCTTATGTCTCATCCAGCTGTGCGTCTAGATATGGTCAATCCAGGTTGCATCACAGCCCCTGAACGCATTCTGTAAGAATTTCTCTCTCTTTCACTGTCTTTGTTTCATGGGTGTTTCAAAGTAATTTATTTTTATAATGGGGTTTAGCTGCTTTTCAATGCTGTGTTTATGCCGCTTTACACCCACTTGACACACTAACAGAGAGATATCAATTCATAGGTTTTACGATTATTATTAGTCAGATATATTCTTGTGCGGTGAATAGGGCGTGTTGAGTCCAGTTCTCTGAGCAAGGAGTAGGTCTTGTCTATTACATATTGGGTTTATGGAACGGTATCTGAGCTAATTTGATACCCTTGTTTTATGTATCACCCCACCTCACCTTTCCCGTTAAGCAGCCATAGTGTGTTTTCTGCATGTGTGACTCTGTCCTGTTTTGTAATTCAGTTCAAGTGTAACAGTTTTTACATTCCCTCTATCAGTGATACCTTATGAGAAGTGTCCTCTTCTGTTTGACTTATTTCACTTAGAATCGTCGTACCTAAATCCACTCATCATGCTGCTACTAACCTTACGACATTGATTTCATGGCTGAGTGATATTCCATTGTACATAAGGACCACAACTTCTTTATCCATTTTTCTCTTTCCTGGGATATTTAAGGTGGAATGAAGTGGAGGTCCTGGTCAACAGAGCAGCCCTAAACTTTGGGGTGCTTGTGTCTTGCTGATTTTTAATTTTCCCAATTTATACCCCCATGAGTGGAAGTGCCCTATGCTCTCTAAGCTGTGTTTTTCAGATGTTTCAGGACTCACCGGACACTTCTCCAGAGTGGCTCTTGGCAATTTACATCCCGCCCATCAGTGTAGCAAGGCTCCCATTTCTGCATGGCCTGTCCTGCATTTCTGGTTTTGACACTTTTTTCAGCATGGCCCTTTTGACCGATGGGAAGCAAGACTTCTCTGTAGCGCTGATTTGCCTTTCCAGGTTGCTTGGTTGGCCAAAAAGGGCGTATGCGTTTTTTCCTGAATATATTCAGGAAAAAACGCATACGCCCTTTTTGGCCAAGGGCATCATTGTCAACGTTTTGCCGCTTTTCATGTGCTTTAAAGGCGATTCGTATCTACCTCCTGAAATCTGTTTCCTGCCATTCTGCCTTGATTTCAAATCCTCTTCTTTGCCTTCCCTCAATATATTTGTGGACGAGAGTTATCATTTATAACTCTGCAGGTTTGTGAATTGCAGTGCCCTGAACCTCCATTTTACAACTCGTTTTTATGGGAGCTGGACGCAAAATCGCAGAATGGCTTCAGGCCCTGTTCTGGTTCCGGGGGGCAGGCTTAGCCTGTGGTTAATTCTTCTTTCTGATGGGAAAATAGAGTGACCTGTGCCTGTCCCAACACCAAGAGCTAGTCTCTCGTTGGTTCCACGTCTTCCCGTTTATCCTCAGGACAAATTACAACCTGTACGGAACAGGAGGTTAAAGGTGCTGATGCTCCAAGTAGGGAGCTTGCTAGTAAAGTGGCTGGAATGGCGAACCCGGGCACAAGGAGATGAGAAATGAGGTGCGTTTTAGAAACCTTTCCCCATCACACGGTGTACCATCTTCTGGGTTTCTTATGCATGTTTTTGATGTAGGAAGATGCCCTTGAACCTGGAGATTTGGGACCCATGCGATGGGTACCACGCAGTATTACTTTAAAGGGTCTGCGTTTGCTCACCCAACCTCACCAAACCTCTCAGCCCCAAGAGTGTCCACCCTTATGTCTCATCCAGCTGTGCGTCTAGATATGGTCAATCCAGGTTGCATCACAGCCCCTGAACGCATTGTGTAAGAATTTCTCTCTCTTTCACTGTCTTTGTTTCATGGGTGTTTCAAAGTAATTTATTTTTATAATGGGGTTTAGCTGCTTTTCACTGCTGTGTTTATGCCGCTTTACACCCACTTGACACACTAACAGAGAGATATCAATACATAGGTTTTACGATTATTATTAGTCAGATATATTCTTGTGCCGTGAATAGGGCGTGTTGAGTCCAGTTCTCTGAGCAAGGAGTAGGTCTTGTCTATAACATATTGGGTTTATGGAATGGTATCTGAGCTAATTTGCTACCCTTGTTTTATGTATCACCCCACCTCACCTTTCCCGTTAAGCAGCCATAGTGTGTTTTCTGCATGTGTGACTCTGTTCTGTTTTGTAATTCAGTTCAAGTGTAACGGTTTTTACATTCCCTCTATCAGTGATACCTTATGAGAAGTGTCCTTTTCTGTGTGACTTATTTCACTTAGAATCGTCGTACCTAAATCCACTCATCATGCTGCTACTAACCTTACGACATTGATTTCATGGTTGAGTGATATTCCATTGTACATAAGGACCACACCTTCTTTATCCATTTTTCTCTTTCCTGGGATATTTAAGGTGGAATGAAGTGGAGGTCCTGGTCAACAGAGCAGCCCTAAACTTTGGGGTGCTTGTGTCTTGCTGATTTTTAATTTTCCCAATTTATACCCCCATGAGTGGAAGTGCCCTATGCTCTCTAAGCTGTGTTTTTCAGATGTTTCAGGACTCACCGGACACTTCTCCAGAGTGGCTCTTGGCAATTTACATCCCGCCCATCAGTGTAGCAAGGCTCCCGTTTCTCCATGGCCTGTCCTGCATTTCTGGTTTTGACACTTTTTTCAGCATGGCCCTTTTGACCGATGGGAAGCGAGACTTCTCTGTAGCGCTGATTTGCCTTTCCAGGTTGCTTGGTTGGCCAAAAAGGGCGTATGCGTTTTTTCCTGAATCTATTCAGGAAAAAACGCATACGCCCTTTTTGGCGAAGGGCATCATTGTCAACGTTTTGCCGCTTTTCATGTGCTTTAAAGGCGATTCGTATCTACCTCCTGAAATCTGTTTCCTGCAATTCTGCCTTGATTTCAAATCCTCTTCTTTGCCTTCCCTCAATATATTTGTGGACGAGAGTTATCATTTATAACTCTGCAGGTTTGTGAATTGCAGTGCCCTGAACCTCCATTTTACAACTCGTTTTTATGGGAGCTGGCCGCAAAATCGCAGAATGGCTTCAGGCCCTGTTCTGGTTCCGGGAGGCAGGCTGAGCCTGTGGTTAATTCTTCTTTCTGATGGGAAAATAGAGTGACCTGTGCCTGTCCCAACACCAAGAGCTAGTCTCTCGTTGGTTCCACGTCTTCCCGTTTATCCTCAGGACAAATTGCAACCTGTACGGAACAGGAGGTTAAAGGTGCTGATGCTCCAAGTAGGGAGCTTGCTAGTAAAGCGGCTGGAATGGCGAACCCGGGCACAAGGAGATGAGAAATGAGGTGCGTTTTAGAAACCTTTCCCCATCACACGGTGTACCATCTTCTGGGTTTCTCATGCACGTTTTTGATGTAGGAAGATGCCCTTGAACCTGGAGATTTGGAACCCATGCGATGGGTACCACGCAGTATTACTTTAAAGGGTCTGCGTTTGCTCACCCAACCTCACCAAACCTCTCAGCCCCAAGAGTGTCCACCCTTATGTCTCATCCAGCTGTGCGTCTAGATATGGTCAATCCAGGTTGCATCACAGCCCCTGAACGCATTGTGTAAGAATTTCTCTCTCTTTCACTGTCTTTGTTTCATGGGTGTTTCAAAGTAATTTATTTTTATAATGGGGTTTAGCTGCTTTTCACTGCTGTGTTTATGCCGCTTTACACCCACTTGACACACTAACAGAGAGATATCAATACATAGGTTTTACGATTATTATTAGTCAGATATATTCTTGTGCCGTGAATAGGGCGTGTTGAGTCCAGTTCTCTGAGCAAGGAGTAGGTCTTGTCTATTACATATTGGGTTTATGGAACGGTATCTGAGCTAATTTGATACCCTTGTTTTATGTATCACCCCACCTCACCTTTCCCGTTAAGCAGCCATAGTGTGTTTTCTGCATGTGTGACTCTGTTCTGTTTTGTAATTCAGTTCAAGTGTAATGGTTTTTACATTGCCTCTATCAGTGACACCTTATGAGAAGTGTCCTTTTCTGTGTGACTTATTTCACTTAGAATCGTCGTACCTAAATCCACTCATCATGCTGCTACTAGCCTTATGACATTGATTTCATGGCTGAGTGATATTCCATTGTACATAAGGACCACAACTTCTTTATCCATTTTTCTCTTTCCTGGGATATTGAAGGTGGAATGAAGTGGAGGTCCTTGTCAACAGAGCAGCCCTAAACTTTGAGGTGCTTGTGTCTTGCTGATTTTTCATTTTCCCAATTTATATCCCCATGAGTGGAAGTGCCCTATGCTCTCTAAGCTGTGTTTTTTAGATGTTTCAGGACACACCGTACACTTCTCCAGAGTGGCTGTTGGCAATTTACATCCCGCCCATCAGTGTAGCAAGGCTCCCATTTCTCCATGGCCTGTCCTGCATTTCTGGTTTTGAGACTTTTTCAGCATGGCCCTTTTGACCGATGGGTAGCGAGTCTTCTTTGTAGCGCTGATTTGCCTTTCCAGGTTGCTTGGTTGGCCTAAAAGGGCGTATGCGTTTTTTCCTGAATATATTCAGGAAAAAACGCATACGCCCTTTTTGGCCAAGGGCATCATTGTCAACGTTTTGCCGCTTTTCATGTGCTTTAAAGGCGATTCGAATCTACCTCCTGAAATCTGTTTCCTGCAATTCTGCCTTGATTTCAAATCCTCTTCTTTGCCTTCCCTCAATATATTTGTGGACGAGAGTTATCATTTATAACTCTGCAGGTTTGTGAATTGCAGTGCCCTGAACCTCCATTTTACAACTCGCTTTTTTGGGAGCTGGACGCAAAAGCGCAGTATGGCTTCAGCCCCTGTTCTGGTTCCGGGGGGGGGATGAGCCTGTGGTTAATTCTTCTTCCTGATGGGAAAATAGAGTGACCTGTGCCTGTCCCAACACCAAGAGCTAGTCTCTCACTGGTTACCCGTCTACCCTTTCATCCTCAGGACAAATTGCAACCTGTACGGAACAGGAGGTTAAAGGTGCTGATGCTCCAAGTAGGGAGATTGTTAGTAAAGCGGCTGGAATGGCGAACCCGGGCACAAGGAGAAGAGAAATGAGGTGCGTTTTAGAAACCTTTCCCCATCACATGGTGTACCATCTTTTTGTTTTCTCATGCATGTTTTAGATGTAGGAAGATGCCCTTGAACATGGAGATTTGGGACCCATGCGATGGGTACCACGCAGTATTACTTTAAAGGGTCTGCGTTTGCTCACCCAACCTCACCAAACCTCTCAGCCCCAAGAGTGTCCACCCTTATGTCTCATCCAGCTGTGGGTCTAGATATGGTCAATCCAGGTTGCATCACAGCCCCTGAACGCATTGTGTAAGAATTTCTCTCTCTTTCACTGTCTTTGTTTCATGGGTTTTTCAAAGTAATTTATTTTGATAATGGGGTTTAGCTGCTTTTCACTGCTGTGTTTATGCCGCTTTACACCCACTTGACACACTAACAGAGAGATATCAATACATAGGTTTTAAGATTATTACTAGTCAGATATATTCTTGTGCGGTGAATAGGGCGTGTTGAGTCCAGTTCTCTGAGCAAGGAGTAGGTCTTGTCTATTACATATTGGGCTTATGGAACGGTATCTGAGCTAATTTGAAACCCTTGTTTTATGTATCACCCCACCTCACCTTTCCCGTTAAGCAGCCATAGTGTGTTTTCTGCATGTGTGACTCTGTTCTGTTTTGTAATTCAGTTCAAGTGTAACGCTTTTTACATTCCCTCTATAAGTGATACCTTATGAGAAGTGTCCTTTTCTGTGTGACTTATTTCACTTAGAATCGTCGTACGTAAATCCATTCATCATGCTGCTACTAGCCTTATGACATTGATTTCATGGCTGAGTGATATTCCATTGTACATAAGGACCACAACTTCTTTATCCATTTTTCTCTTTCCTGGGATATTGAAGGTGGAATGAAGTGGAGATCCTTGTCAACAGAGCAGCCCTAAACTTTGAGGTGCTTGTGTCTTGCTGATTTTTCATTTTCCCAATTTATATCCCCATGAGTGGAAGTGCCCTATGCTCTCTAAGCTGTGTTTTTTAGATGTTTCAGGACACACCGTACACTTCTCCAGAGTGGCTGTTGGCAATTTACATCCCGCCCATCAGTGTAGCAAGGCTCCCATTTCTCCATGGCCTGTCCTGCATTTCTGGTTTTGAGACTTTTTTCAGCATGGCCCTTTTGACCGATGGGTAGCGAGTATTCTTTGTAGCACTGATTTGCCTTTCCAGGTTGCTTGGTTGGCCTAAAAGGGCGTATGCTTTTTTTCCTGAATATATTCAGGAAAAAACGCATACGCCCTTTTTGGCCAAGGGCATCATTGTCAACGTTTTGCCGCTTTTCATGTGCTTTAAAGGCGATTCGAATCTACCTCCTGAAATCTGTTTCCTGCAATTCTGCCTTGATTTCAAATCCTCTTCTTTGCCTTCCCTCAATATATTTGTGGACGAGAGTTATCATTTATAACTCTGCAGGTTTGTGAATTGCAGTGCCCTGAAGCTCCATTTTACAACTCGCTTTTTTGGGAGCTGGCTGCAAAAGCGCAGGATGGCTTCAGGCCCTGTTCTGGTTCCGGGGGGGGGATGAGCCTGTGGTTAATTCTTCTTCCTGATGGGAAAATAGAGTGACCTGTGCCTGTCCCAACACCAAGAGCTAGTCTCTCACTGGTTCCCCGTCTACCCGTTCATCCTCAGGACAAATTGCAACCTGTACGGAACAGGAGGTTAAAGGTGCTGATGCTCCAAGTAGGGAGATTGTTAGTAAAGCGGCTGGAATGGCGAACCCGGGCACAAGGAGAAGAGAAATGAGGTGCGTTTTAGAAACCTTTCCCCATCACATGGTGTACCATCTTTTTGTTTTCTCATGCATGTTTTCGATGTAGGAAGATGCCCTTGAACCTGGAGATTTGGGACCCATGCGATGGGTACCACGCAGTATTACTTTAAAGGGTCTGCGTTTGCTCACCCAACCTCACCAAACCTCTCAGCCCCAAGAGTGTCCACCCTTATGTCTCATCCAGCTGTGGGTCTAGATATGGTCAATCCAGGTTGCATCACAGCCCCTGAACGCATTGTGTAAGAATTTCTCTCTCTTTCACTGTCTTTGTTTCATGGGTTTTTCAAAGTAATTTATTTTGATAATGGTGTTTAGCTGCTTTTCACTGCTGTGTTTATGCCGCTTTACACCCACTTGACACACTAACAGAGAGATATCAATACATAGGTTTTAAGATTATTACTAGTCAGATATATTCTTGTGCGGTGAATAGGGCGTGTTGAGTCCAGTTCTCTGAGCAAGGAGTAGGTCTTGTCTATTACATATTGGGTTTATGGAACGGTATCTGAGCTAATTTGAAACCCTTGTTTTATGTATCACCCCACCTCACCTTTCCCGTTAAGCAGCCATAGTGTGATTTCTGCATGTGTGACTCTGTTCTGTTTTGTAATTCAGTTCAAGTGTAACGCTTTTTACATTCCCTCTATAAGTGATACCTTATGAGAAGTGTCCTTTTCTGTGTGACTTATTTCACTTAGAATCGTCGTACCTAAATCCACTCATCATGCTGCTACTAGCCTTATGACATTGATTTCATGGCTGAGTGATATTCCATTGTACATAAGGACCACAACTTCTTTATCCATTTTTCTCTTTCCTGGGATATTGAAGCTGGAATGAAGTGGAGGTCCTTGTCAACAGAGCAGCCCTAAACTTTGGGGTGCTTGTGTCTTGCTGATTTTTCATTTTCCCAATTTATACCCCCATGAGTGGAAGTGCCCTATGCTCTCTAAGCTGTGTTTTTTAGATGTTTCAGGACACACCGTACACTTCTCCAGAGTGGCTGTTGGCAATTTACATCCCGCCCATCAGTGTAGCAAGGCTCCCATTTCTCCATGGCCTCTCCTGCTTTTCTGGTTTTAACACGTTTTTCAGCATGGCCCTTTTGACCGATGGGTAGCGAGTCTTCTTTTTAGCGCTGGTTTGCCTTTCCAGGTTGCTTGGTTGGCCAAAAAGGGCGTATGCGGTTTTTCCTGAATATATTCAGGAAAAAACGCATACGCCCTTTTTGGCCAAGGGCATCATTGTCAACGATTTTCCGCTTTTCATGTGCTTTAAAGGCGATTCGAATCTACCTCCTGAAATCTGTTTCCTGCAATTCTGCCTTGATTTCAAATCCTCTTCTTTGCCTTCCCTCAATATATTTGTGGACGAGAGTTATCATTTATAACTCTGCAGGTTTGTGAATTGCAGTGCCCTGAAGCTCCATTTTACAACTCGCTTTTTTGGGAGCTGGCCGCAAAAGTGCAGGATGGCTTCAGGCCCCGTTCTGGTTCCGGGGGGGAGGATGAGCCTGTGGTTAATTCTTCTTCCTGATGGGAAAATAGAGTGACCTGTGCCTGTCCCAACACCAAGAGCTAGTCTCTCACTGGTTCCCGGTCTACCCGTTCATCCTCAGGACAAATTGCAACCTGTACGGAACAGGAGGTTAAAGGTGCTGATGCTCCAAGTAGGGAGATTGTTAGTAAAGCGGCTGGAATGGCGAACCCGGGCACAAGGAGATGAGAAATGAGGTGCGTTTTAGAAACCTTTCCCCATCACATGGTGTACCATCTTTTTGTTTTCTCATGCATGTTTTCGATGTAGGAAGATGCCCTTGAACCTGGAGATTGGGGACCCATGCGATGGGTACCACGCAGTATTACTTTAAAGGGTCTGCATTTGCTCACCCAACCTCACCAAACCTCTCAGCCCCAAGAGTGTCCACCCTTATGTCTCATCCAGCTGTGGGTCTAGATATGGTCAATCCAGGTTGCATCACAGCCCCTGAACGCATTGTGTAAGAATTTCTCTCTCTTTCACTGTCTTTGTTTCATGGGTTTTTCAAAGTAATTTATTTTGATAATGGGGTTTAGCTGCTTTTCACTGCTGTGTTTATGCCGCTTTACACCCACGTGACACACTAACAGAGAGATATCAATACATAGGTTTTAAGATTATTACTAGTCAGATATATTCTTGTGCGGTGAATAGTGTGTGTTGAGTCCAGTTCTCTGAGCAAAGAGTAGGTCTTGTCTATTACATATTGGGTTTATGGAACGGTATCTGAGCTAATTTGAAACACTTCTTTTATGTATCACGCCACCTCACCTTTCCCGTTAAGCAGCCATAGTGTGTTTTCTGCATGAGTGACTCTGTTCTGTTTTGTAATTCAGTTCAAGTGTAACGCTTTTTACATTCCCTCCATAAGTGATACCTTATGAGAAGTGTCCTTTTCTGTGTGACTTATTTCACTTAGAATCGTCGTACCTAAATCCACTCATCATGCTGCTACTAGCCTTATGCCATTGATTTCATGGCTGAGTGATATTCCATTGTACATAAGGACCACAACTTCTTTATCCATTTTTCTCTTTCCTGGGATATTGAAGGTGGAATGAAGTGGAGGTCCTTGTCAACAGAGCAGCCCTAAACTTTGGGGTGCTTGTGTCTTGCTGATTTTTCATTTTCCCAATTTATACCCCCATGAGTGGAAGTGCCCTATGCTCTCTAAGCTGTGTTTTTTAGATGTTTCAGGACACACCGTACACTTCTCCAGAGTGGCTGTTGGCAATTTACATCCCGCCCATCAGTGTAGCAAGGCTCCCATTTCTCCATGGCCTCTCCTGCTTTTCTGGTTTTGACACGTTTTTCAGCATGGCCCTTTTGACCGATGGGTAGCGAGTCTTCTTTGTAGCGCTGGTTTGCCTTTCCAGGTTGCTTGGTTGGCCAAAAAGGGCGTATGCGTTTTTTCCTGAATATATTCAGGAAAAAACGCATACGCCCTTTTTGGCCAAGGGCATCATTGTCAACGTTTTGCCGCTTTTCATGTGCTTTAAAGGCGATTCGTATCTACCTCCTGAAATCTGTTTCCTGCCATTCTGCCTTGATTTCAAATCCTCTTCTTTGCCTTCCCTCAATATATTTGTGGACGAGAGTTATCATTTATAACTCTGCAGGTTTGTGAATTGCAGTGCCCTGAACCTCCATTTTACAACTCGTTTTTATGGGAGCTGGCCGCAAAATCGCAGAATGGCTTCAGGCCCTGTTCTGGTTCCGGGGGGCAGGCTGAGCCTGTGGTTAATTCTTCTTTCTGATGGGAAAATAGAGTGACCTGTGCCTGTCCCAACACCAAGAGCTAGTCTCTCGTTGGTTCCACGTCTTCCCGTTTATCCTCAGGACAAATTACAACCTGTACGGAACAGGAGGTTAAAGGTGCTGATGCTCCAAGTAGGGAGCTTGCTAGTAAAGTGGCTGGAATGGCGAACCCGGGCACAAGGAGATGAGAAATGAGGTGCGTTTTAGAAACCTTTCCCCATCACACGGTGTACCATCTTCTGGGTTTCTTATGCATGTTTTTGATGTAGGAAGATGCCCTTGAACCTGGAGATTTGGGACCCATGCGATGGGTACCACGCAGTATTACTTTAAAGGGTCTGCGTTTGCTCACCCAACCTCACCAAACCTCTCAGCCCCAAGAGTGTCCACCCTTATGTCTCATCCAGCTGTGCGTCTAGATATGGTCAATCCAGGTTGCATCACAGCCCCTGAACGCATTGTGTAAGAATTTCTCTCTCTTTCACTGTCTTTGTTTCATGGGTGTTTCAAAGTAATTTATTTTTATAATGGGGTTTAGCTGCTTTTCACTGCTGTGTTTATGCCGCTTTACACCCACTTGACACACTAACAGAGAGATATCAATACATAGGTTTTACGATTATTATTAGTCAGATATATTCTTGTGCCGTGAATAGGGCGTGTTGAGTCCAGTTCTCTGAGCAAGGAGTAGGTCTTGTCTATAACATATTGGGTTTATGGAATGGTATCTGAGCTAATTTGCTACCCTTGTTTTATGTATCACCCCACCTCACCTTTCCCGTTAAGCAGCCATAGTGTGTTTTCTGCATGTGTGACTCTGTTCTGTTTTGTAATTCAGTTCAAGTGTAACGGTTTTTACATTCCCTCTATCAGTGATACCTTATGAGAAGTGTCCTTTTCTGTGTGACTTATTTCATTTAGAATCGTCGTACCTAAATCCACTCATCATGCTGCTACTAACCTTACGACATTGATTTCATGGTTGAGTGATATTCCATTGTACATAAGGACCACACCTTCTTTATCCATTTTTCTCTTTCCTGGGATATTTAAGGTGGAATGAAGTGGAGGTCCTGGTCAACAGAGCAGCCCTAAACTTTGGGGTGCTTGTGTCTTGCTGATTTTTAATTTTCCCAATTTATACCCCCATGAGTGGAAGTGCCCTATGCTCTCTAAGCTGTGTTTTTCAGATGTTTCAGGACTCACCGGACACTTCTCCAGAGTGGCTCTTGGCAATTTACATCCCGCCGATCAGTGTAGCAAGGCTCCCGTTTCTCCATGGCCTGTCCTGCATTTCTGGTTTTGACACTTTTTTCAGCATGGCCCTTTTGACCGATGGGAAGCGAGACGTCTCTGTAGCGCTGATTTGCCTTTCCAGGTTGCTTGGTTGGCCAAAAAGGGCGTATGCGTTTTTTCCTGAATCTATTCAGGAAAAAACGCATACGCCCTTTTTGGCCAAGGGCATCATTGTCAACGTTTTGCCGCTTTTCATGTGCTTTAAAGGCGATTCGTATCTACCTCCTGAAATCTGTTTCCTGCAATTCTGCCTTGATTTCAAATCCTCTTCTTTGCCTTCCCTCAATATATTTGTGGACGAGAGTTATCATTTATAACTCTGCAGGTTTGTGAATTGCAGTGCCCTGAACCTCCATTTTACAACTCGTTTTTATGGGAGCTGGCCGCAAAATCGCAGAATGGCTTCAGGCCCTGTTCTGGTTCCGGGAGGCAGGCTGAGCCTGTGGTTAATTCTTCTTTCTGATGGGAAAATAGAGTGACCTGTGCCTGTCCCAACACCAAGAGCTAGTCTCTCGTTGGTTCCACGTCTTCCCGTTTATCCTCAGGACAAATTGCAACCTGTACGGAACAGGAGGTTAAAGGTGCTGATGCTCCAAGTAGGGAGCTTGCTAGTAAAGCGGCTGGAATGGCGAACCCGGGCACAAGGAGATGAGAAATGAGGTGCGTTTTAGAAACCTTTCCCCATCACACGGTGTACCATCTTCTGGGTTTCTCATGCACGTTTTTGATGTAGGAAGATGCCCTTGAACCTGGAGATTTGGAACCCATGCGATGGGTACCACGCAGTATTACTTTAAAGGGTCTGCGTTTGCTCACCCAACCTCACCAAACCTCTCAGCCCCAAGAGTGTCCACCCTTATGTCTCATCCAGCTGTGCGTCTAGATATGGTCAATCCAGGTTGCATCACAGCCCCTGAACGCATTGTGTAAGAATTTCTCTCTCTTTCACTGTCTTTGTTTCATGGGTGTTTCAAAGTAATTTATTTTTATAATGGGGTTTAGCTGCTTTTTACTGCTGTGTTTATGCCGCTTTACACCCACTTGACACACTAACAGAGAGATATCAATACATAGGTTTTACGATTATTATTAGTCAGATATATTCTTGTGCCGTGAATAGGGCGTGTTGAGTCCAGTTCTCTGAGCAAGGAGTAGGTCTTGTCTATTACATATTGGGTTTATGGAACGGTATCTGAGCTAATTTGATACCCTTGTTTTATGTATCACCCCACCTCACCTTTCCCGTTAAGCAGCCATAGTGTGTTTTCTGCATGTGTGACTCTGTTCTGTTTTGTAATTCAGTTCAAGTGTAATGGTTTTTACATTGCCTCTATCAGTGACACCTTATGAGAAGTGTCCTTTTCTGTGTGACTTATTTCACTTAGAATCGTCGTACCTAAATCCACTCATCATGCTGCTACTAGCCTTATGACATTGATTTCATGGCTGAGTGATATTCCATTGTACATAAGGACCACAACTTCTTTATCCATTTTTCTCTTTCCTGGGATATTGAAGGTGGAATGAAGTGGAGATCCTTGTCAACAGAGCAGCCCTAAACTTTGAGGTGCTTGTGTCTTGCTGATTTTTCATTTTCCCAATTTATATCCCCATGAGTGGAAGTGCCCTATGCTCTCTAACCTGTGTTTTTTAGATGTTTCAGGACACACCGTACACTTCTCCAGAGTGGCTGTTGGCAATTTACATCCCGCCCATCAGTGTAGCAAGGCTCCCATTTCTCCATGGCCTGTCCTGCATTTCTGGTTTTGAGACTTTTTCAGCATGGCCCTTTTGACCGATGGGTAGCGAGTCTTCTTTGTAGCGCTGATTTGCCTTTCCAGGTTGCTTGGTTGGCCTAAAAGGGCGTATGCGTTTTTTCCTGAATATATTCAGGAAAAAACGCATACGCCCTTTTTGGCCAAGGGCATCATTGTCAACGTTTTGCCGCTTTTCATGTGCTTTAAAGGCGATTCGAATCTACCTCCTGAAATCTGTTTCCTGCAATTCTGCCTTGATTTCAAATCCTCTTCTTTGCCTTCCCTCAATATATTTGTGGACGAGAGTTATCATTTATAACTCTGCAGGTTTGTGAATTGCAGTGCCCTGAACCTCCATTTTACAACTCGCTTTTTTGGGAGCTGGACGCAAAAGCGCAGTATGGCTTCAGCCCCTGTTCTGGTTCCGGGGGGGGGATGAGCCTGTGGTTAATTCTTCTTCCTGATGGGAAAATAGAGTGACCTGTGCCTGTCCCAACACCAAGAGCTAGTCTCTCACTGGTTCCCCGTCTACCCTTTCATCCTCAGGACAAATTGCAACCTGTACGGAACAGGAGGTTAAAGGTGCTGATGCTCCAAGTAGGGAGATTGTTAGTAAAGCGGCTGGAATGGCGAACCCGGGCACAAGGAGAAGAGAAATGAGGTGCGTTTTAGAAACCTTTCCCCATCACATGGTGTACCATCTTTTTGTTTTCTCATGCATGTTTTAGATGTAGGAAGATGCCCTTGAACATGGAGATTTGGGACCCATGCGATGGGTACCACGCAGTATTACTTTAAAGGGTCTGCGTTTGCTCACCCAACCTCACCAAACCTCTCAGCCCCAAGAGTGTCCACCCTTATGTCTCATCCAGCTGTGGGTCTAGATATGGTCAATCCAGGTTGCATCACAGCCCCTGAACGCATTGTGTAAGAATTTCTCTCTCTTTCACTGTCTTTGTTTCATGGGTTTTTCAAAGTAATTTATTTTGATAATGGGGTTTAGCTGCTTTTCACTGCTGTGTTTATGCCGCTTTACACCCACTTGACACACTAACAGAGAGATATCAATACATAGGTTTTAAGATTATTACTAGTCAGATATATTCTTGTGCGGTGAATAGGACGTGTTGAGTCCAGTTCTCTGAGCAAGGAGTAGGTCTTGTCTATTACATATTGGGCTTATGGAACGGTATCTGAGCTAATTTGAAACCCTTGTTTTATGTATCACCCCACCTCACCTTTCCCGTTAAGCAGCCATAGTGTGTTTTCTGCATGTGTGACTCTGTTCTGTTTTGTAATTCAGTTCAAGTGTAACGCTTTTTACATTCCCTCTATAAGTGATACCTTATGAGAAGTGTCCTTTTCTGTGTGACTTATTTCACTTAGAATCGTCGTACCTAAATCCACTCATCATGCTGCTACTAGCCTTATGACATTGATTTCATGGCTGAGTGATATTCCATTGTACATAAGGACCACAACTTCTTTATCCATTTTTCTCTTTCCTGGGATATTGAAGGTGGAATGAAGTGGAGATCCTTGTCAACAGAGCAGCCCTAAACTTTGAGGTGCTTGTGTCTTGCTGATTTTTCATTTTCCCAATTTATATCCCCATGAGTGGAAGTGCCCTATGCTCTCTAAGCTGTGTTTTTTAGATGTTTCAGGACACACCGTACACTTCTCCAGAGTGGCTGTTGGCAATTTACATCCCGCCCATCAGTGTAGCAAGGCTCCCATTTCTCCATGGCCTGTCCTGCATTTCTGGTTTTGAGACTTTTTTCAGCATGGCCCTTTTGACCGATGGGTAGCGAGTATTCTTTGTAGCGCTGATTTGCCTTTCCAGGTTGCTTGGTTGGCCTAAAAGGGCGTATGCGTTTTTTCCTGAATATATTCAGGAAAAAACGCATACGCCCTTTTTGGCCAAGGGCATCATTGTCAACGTTTTGCCGCTTTTCATGTGCTTTAAAGGCGATTCGAATCTACCTCCTGAAATCTGTTTCCTGCAATTCTGCCTTGATTTCAAATCCTCTTCTTTGCCTTCCCTCAATATATTTGTGGACGAGAGTTATCATTTATAACTCTGCAGGTTTGTGAATTGCAGTGCCCTGAAGCTCCATTTTACAACTCGCTTTTTTGTGAGCTGGCCGCAAAAGCGCAGGATGGCTTCAGGCCCTGTTCTGGTTCCGGGGGGGGGATGAGCCTGTGGTTAATTCTTCTTCCTGATGGGAAAATAGAGTGACCTGTGCCTGTCCCAACACCAAGAGCTAGTCTCTCACTGGTTCCCCGTCTACCCGTTCATCCTCAGGACAAATTGCAACCTGTACGGAACAGGAGGTTAAAGGTGCTGATGCTCCAAGTAGGGAGATTGTTAGTAAAGCGGCTGGAATGGCGAACCCGGGCACAAGGAGAAGAGAAATGAGGTGCGTTTTAGAAACCTTTCCCCATCACATGGTGTACCATCTTTTTGTTTTCTCATGCATGTTTTCGATGTAGGAAGATGCCCTTGAACCTGGAGATTTGGGACCCATGCGATGGGTACCACGCAGTATTACTTTAAAGGGTCTGCGTTTGCTCACCCAACCTCACCAAACCTCTCAGCCCCAAGAGTGTCCACCCTTATGTCTCATCCAGCTGTGGGTCTAGATATGGTCAATCCAGGTTGCATCACAGCCCCTGAACGCATTGTGTAAGAATTTCTCTCTCTTTCACTGTCTTTGTTTCATGGGTTTTTCAAAGTAATTTATTTTGATAATGGTGTTTAGCTGCTTTTCACTGCTGTGTTTATGCCGCTTTACACCCACTTGACACACTAACAGAGAGATATCAATACATAGGTTTTAAGATTATTACTAGTCAGATATATTCTTGTGCAGTGAATAGGGCGTGTTGAGTCCAGTTCTCTGAGCAAGGAGTAGGTCTTGTCTATTACATATTGGGTTTATGGAACGGTATCTGAGCTAATTTGAAACCCTTGTTTTATGTATCACCCCACCTCACCTTTCCCGTTAAGCAGCCATAGTGTGATTTCTGCATGTGTGACTCTGTTCTGTTTTGTAATTCAGTTCAAGTGTAACGCTTTTTACATTCCCTCTATAAGTGATACCTTATGAGAAGTGTCCTTTTCTGTGTGACTTATTTCACTTAGAATCGTCGTACCTAAATCCACTCATCATGCTGCTACTAGCCTTATGACATTGATTTCATGGCTGAGTGATATTCCATTGTACATAAGGACCACAACTTCTTTATCCATTTTTCTCTTTCCTGGGATATTGAAGCTGGAATGAAGTGGAGGTCCTTGTCAACAGAGCAGCCCTAAACTTTGGGGTGCTTGTGTCTTGCTGATTTTTCATTTTCCCAATTTATACCCCCATGAGTGGAAGTGCCCTATGCTCTCTAAGCTGTGTTTTTTAGATGTTTCAGGACACACCGTACACTTCTCCAGAGTGGCTGTTGGCAATTTACATCCCGCCCATCAGTGTAGCAAGGCTCCCATTTCTCCATGGCCTCTCCTGCTTTTCTGGTTTTGACACGTTTTTCAGCATGGCCCTTTTGACCGATGGGTAGCGAGTCTTCTTTTTAGCGCTGGTTTGCCTTTCCAGGTTGCTTGGTTGGCCAAAAAGGGCGTATGCGGTTTTTCCTGAATATATTCAGGAAAAAACGCATACGCCCTTTTTGGCCAAGGGCATCATTGTCAACGATTTTCCGCTTTTCATGTGCTTTAAAGGCGATTCGAATCTACCTCCTGAAATCTGTTTCCTGCAATTCTGCCTTGATTTCAAATCCTCTTCTTTGCCTTCCCTCAATATATTTGTGGACGAGAGTTATCATTTATAACTCTGCAGGTTTGTGAATTGCAGTGCCCTGAAGCTCCATTTTACAACTCGCTTTTTTGGGAGCTGGCCGCAAAAGTGCAGGATGGCTTCAGGCCCCGTTCTGGTTCCGGGGGGGAGGATGAGCCTGTGGTTAATTCTTCTTCCTGATGGGAAAATAGAGTGACCTGTTCCTGTCCCAACACCAAGAGCTAGTCTCTCACTGGTTCCCGGTCTACCCGTTCATCCTCAGGACAAATTGCAACCTGTACGGAACAGGAGGTTAAAGGTGCTGATGCTCCAAGTAGGGAGATTGTTAGTAAAGCGGCTGGAATGGCGAACCCGGGCACAAGGAGATGAGAAATGAGGTGCGTTTTAGAAACCTTTCCCCATCACATGGTGTACCATCTTTTTGTTTTCTCATGCATGTTTTCGATGTAGGAAGATGCCCTTGAACCTGGAGATTGGGGACCCATGCGATGGGTACCACGCAGTATTACTTTAAAGGGTCTGCGTTTGCTCACCCAACCTCACCAAACCTCTCAGCCCCAAGAGTGTCCACCCTTATGTCTCATCCAGCTGTGGGTCTAGATATGGTCAATCCAGGTTGCATCACAGCCCCTGAACGCATTGTGTAAGAATGTCTCTCTCTTTCACTGTCTTTGTTTCATGGGTTTTTCAAAGTAATTTATTTTGATAATGGGGTTTAGCTGCTTTTCACTGCTGTGTTTATGCCGCTTTACACCCACGTGACACACTAACAGAGAGATATCAATACATAGGTTTTAAGATTATTACTAGTCAGATATATTCTTGTGCGGTGAATAGGGCGTGTTGAGTCCAGTTCTCTGAGCAAGGAGTAGGTCTTGTCTATTACATATTGGGCTTATGGAACGGTATCTGAGCTAATTTGAAACCCTTGTTTTATGTATCACCCCACCTCACCTTTCCCGTTAAGCAGCCATAGTATGTTTTCTGCATGTGTGACTCTGTTCTGTTTTGTAATTCAGTTCAAATGTAACGGTTTTGACATTCCCTCTATAAGTGATACCTTATGAGAAGTGTCCTTTTCTGTGTGACTTATTTCACTTAGAATCGTCGTACCTAAATCCACTCATCATGCTGCTACTAGCCTTATGACATTGATTTCATGGCTGAGTGATATTCCATTGTACATAAGGACCACAACTTCTTTATCCATTTTTCTCTTTCCTGGGATATTGAAGGTGGAATGAAGTGGAGATCCTTGTCAACAGAGCAGCCCTAAACTTTGAGGTGCTTGTGTCTTGCTGATTTTTCATTTTCCAAATTTATATCCCCATGAGTGGAAGTGCCCTATGCTCTCTAAGCTGTGTTTTTTAGATGTTTCAGGACACACCGTACACTTCTCCAGAGTGGCTGTTGGCAATTTACATCCCGCCCATCAGTGTAGCAAGGCTCCCATTTCTCCATGGCCTATCCTGCATTTCTGGATTTGAGACTTTTTTCAGCATGGCCCTTTTGACCGATGGGTAGCGAGTCTTCTTTGTAGCGCTGATTTGCCTTTCCAGGTTGCTTGGTTGGCCAAAAAGGGCGTATGCGTTTTTTCCTCAATATATTCAGGAAAAAACGCATACGCCCTTTTTGGCCAAGGGCATCATTGTCAACGTTTTTCCGCTTTTCCTGTGCTTTAAAGGCGATTCGAATCTACCTCCTGAAATCTGTTTCCTGCAATTCTGCCTTGATTTCAAATCCTCTTCTTTGCCTTCCCTCAATATATTTGTGGACGAGAGTTATCATTTATAACTCTGCAGGTTTGTGAATTGCAGTGCCCTGAAGCTCCATTTTACAACTCGCTTTTTTGGGAGCTGGCCGCAAAAGCGCAGGATGGCTTCAGGCCCTGTTCTGGTTCCGGGGGGGAGGATGAGCCTGTGGTTAATTCTTCTTCCTGATGGGAAAATAGAGTGACCTGTGCCTGTCCCAACACCAAGAGCTAGTCTCTCACTGGTTCCCCGTCTACCCGTTCATCCTCAGGACAAATTGCAACCTGTACGGAACAGGAGGTTAAAGGTGCTGATGCTCCAAGTAGGGAGATTCCTAGTAAAGTGGCTGGAATCGCAAACCCGAGCACAAGGAGATGAGAAATGAGGTGCGTTTTAGAAACTTCTCTCCATCACACAGTGTACCATCTTCTGGGTTTCTCATGCATGATTTCGATGTAGGAAGATGCCCTTGAACCTGGAGATTTGGGACCCATGCGATGGGTACCACGCAGTATTACTTTAAAGGGTCTGCATTTGCTCACCCAACCTCACCAAATCTCTCAGCCCCAAGTTTGTCCACCCTTATGTCTCATCCAACTGTGGGTCTAGATATGGTCAATCCAGTTTGCATCACAGCCCCTGAACGAATTGTGTAAGAATTTCTCTCTCTTTCACTGTCTTTGTTTCATGGGTTTTTAAAAGTAATTTATTTTTATAATGCGGTTTCGCTGCTTTTCACTGCTGTGTTTATGCCGCTTTACAGCGACTTGACACACTAACAGAGTGATATCAATACATAGGTTTTAAGATTATTACTAGTCAGATATATTCTTGTGCGGTGAATAGGGCGTGTTGAGTCCAGTTCTCTGAGCAAGGAGTAGTTCTTGTCTATTACATATTGGGTTTATGGAACGGTATCTGAGCTAGTTTGAAACCCTTGTTTTATGTATCACCCCACCTCACCTTTCCCGTTAAGCAGCCATAGTGTGTTTTCTGCATGTGTGACTTTGTTCTGTTTTGTAATTCAGTTCAAGTGTAACGGTTTTTACATTCCCTCTATAAGTGATACCTTATGAGAAGTGTCTTTTTCTGTGTGACTTATTTCACTTAGAATCGTTGTACTTAAATCCACTCATCATGCTCCTACTACCCTTATGACATTGATTTCATTGCTGAGTGATATTCCATTGTACATAAGGACCACAACTTCTTTATCCATTTTTCTCTTTCCTTGGATATTTAAGGTGGAATTAAGTGGAGGTTCTTGTCAACAGAGCAGCCCTAAAGTTTTGGGTGCCTGTGTCTTGCTGATTTTTAGTTTTCCCTATTTATACGCCCATGAGTCGATGTGCCCCTTTCTCTCTAGCTGTGTTTTTTAGATGTTTTAGGAAACACCATACCCTTCTCCAGAGTCATCATTGGCAATTTACACCCCACCCATCAGTGTAACAAGGCTCCCTTTACTACCTGGCCTCTCCTGCTTTTCTTGTTTTTACACTTTTGTAGGAAGGCCATTTTGACCGATGGGAAGTCAGACTTTTTTGTAGAGCTGAATTGCATTTCCGGCTTGCTTGGTTGGCCACAAAGGGCCTATGGGTTTTTTCCTGAATTCATTCAGAAAAAAACGCATATGCTCTTTTTGGCCAAGTGCATCATTGTCGACGTTTTGCCGCTTTTCATGTGCTTTAGGGGTGATTCGAATCTAACTCCTGAAATCTGTTTCCTGCAATTCTGCCTTGATTTCAAATCCTCTTCGTTGCCTTCCCTCAATATATTTGTGGACGAGAGTTATCATTTATAACTCTGCAGATTTGTGAATTGCAGTGCCCCTGAGCTCCATTTTTCAACTCGCTTTTTTGGGAGCTTTCCGCAGAACTGCTCGTTTGCTTCTGGCCCTACTCTGGTTCCTGGTGGCAGGCTAAGCCTTTGCTTAATTCTTCTTCCTGACTGGAAAGTAGAGTGACATGTGCCTCTCCGAACATCTAGGGCTTGGCTCTCCTTGTTTCTCCTCCTTCCCCTTCTTCCTTTGGACAAATTCCGATTTCTGTGCAACTGGATGTTGAAGGTGCTGACATCCTCAAGTGGGGAGATTTTAAGGAAAAAGGCTGGAGGGGTGAACCCAACAACCAGGAAATTAGGCGTTTTGGTGCCTTTTCCAAAATCTTCCTGATCCAACCGTGTTCCATCTTCTGGGTGTCACAGGCATGTTTTAGCTGTAGGAAAGGTCCCGTGTATGTAAGGAGAACACAAGGGATTTTTCCAAATCAGTGTCTCCCCGAACTCCAATCTGGGGAATTTTTAAGCTACTGGTACATGTGTGTTCATTAAGGGACTTGGGCCGTAGGCAGAGTCCGAACTTTAGATGATTGAAGTCTTTAGGTTCAGAAACGCTCACCATCGGCCTCCTTTAGTTTCCATTTTATCTGTAGTTGATAGATGATGTCGATATAGATATCTATTGTTTTTCAGGTTATTTCCCCTCAGGGGTCATTACAAAATATTGAGTATAGTTCCCTGTGCTATACAGTAGTTCCTTGTTGATGATATATTTTATACATAGCAGTGTGTATATGTTAATCTGAAACTGTTAATTTATCCCTCCTCCCACCTTTCCCCTTTGGTAATAAAAAATATAAGATTTTATACTTCTCAGAAATCTAGGAGCTGAAAGAGAGGTATCATTTTCAATGGAAAATCATTCCAAACAAGGTTGAAACTTCAACCAAGATTATTAGATGTACATCCTTGGAAAGAAATCACTGCATTTCTCTACTCTTGACCTGACAAATAAGACAAACCCCTCCACTGAACTTGCTTATAATAAAGTGATGGAAATATCAAATGGAAGTGTTAGAAACATCTTCTTTTACACGAGCCTTATACACTGCTCTATGTTAATTACAGTTTGGCTCACACATCTGTTCATTGAAGTTACAATGTTCTCAAATTCTGTTACTGATCCTGCAGAGTGGGCCCCAACAAGGGTCTCCCTGCCCAGTGTCATTGGAGCCAGCAGATCGAGACTGACTTTGGTTCAGAAGCAAAGGAAAACTTTATATTTTGATCAGAGAATGGAGAGGTGAGAGTGTGTGCTCCCCTGCGGGTTGTGGGCCGGGCTGCTGTGTAGGGATCCTGTCAGCATCAGCGGGAGGGAGGGGGCGGAGCTCTCGAGGGCCAGGTTGGCTGGAGCTCAGGCTCCTATGTCGCAGAGTCTGCACGGGGCCCCACGAGCTGAGGTGTCGGCCCAGCCATTTTGCACGAGGAAATCGGGTCTGAAGTGTCGGGTGTGGGACCTCTGCATGTGGAAACCTAGGAGCAAGTGAAATTAGACAAAGCACAAAGGAAAAAATGGTTAGACTTTATTTTATTGCCCAGATTCTATTTTTATCTCCCAGGAATTTTTAATGGGCTTTGCCAGTGACAAAGCCCTCCTCTGCCTTTTGTCCCATTCCTCATTCTTGGGGCGCTGAGGGTGCAGACACGTCTTCTGTAAATGCTTCATGCTGAGTTGGGTGTCCTCATACCCGGGGGGAGGGGCAGGACTTCTCCCCAGCAGCCTCCAGGTGAGGTTGATTGTCCGCAGGCCTCCTCCCTCACTGCTCGTCTGCCTGAGCACCAGCATTGGAAGTTTTATAGATTCTAATGACCTTTAAGGGTCCAGGAAAGAGATGTGCAGAGACGCTGGGGGGGTGGGCGGTTTTACCCTGCTCCACATTGGTTCGGCCCCCTTAGGCTGATGGTTTCTGCCAGCCTAGATGCTCTGACCAGTAGTCTGTGCTTTCTTCAGTTAGGCCACTGAATTAACGTACAAACAGCACCAGGTGTCAGAGCCCTGCTTGCTCAACTCCCAGACAGTCCAGGGCCGGTGGTGATCCAGGACCATGACGGCCACTCAGTCAACGGCCTTTTGAAGTAGCCAGGAGTACAGCCGGTCTCATTGGCCGCCGTCACTGCGGTGTCTGTAGGCTTTTCTATGGTGGCAGCGTTATTTACGGTTCCCCTGCCAAGTTTATTAGCTCCGCTCTGGGTGCAGTAAGTCCTGTAAGCAATAGTCTGCTCTTTTGGGGCACACTCTTGTTGTTTTCTGAGAGAAGCTCCAGGTCAAGTGATGGTCACACGAGTCGTCATGGGGGCCCATTGCCCCAGGTTGTCTCTCTGGAGGTTGGTGTTGGAGGGCCTCCTCACTCGAGGTCATTGTGCCCACGGAGCAATCCCTGCAACTTCAGGGCATGGTGGGTGGTTAGGATCACCAAGTGGCGTCCTTTTCCCTTAGGAGGGAGCTGGCCTTGCGGGCTGCTGATTTCCAGGTTTTTAGATACCCCCAGTATCCTGGTCGGATGGGGTGGCTGGCCAATGCCTGGAGGGCATTCTTGCATTGTTCCATTTCAAGTGGTCCCAGTTTTTGCACTAATACTCCAAGGGCGATTCGCCTTGGACCAGGAATGTAAAGGTCAAAGGGTTTAGCTAACTTAGGGAGGTCCAGGGCCAGGGTCTGAATTGACTGCTCTTTCCATTCTTGAAAGGCCGCTTCTGGATTCTATTCAAAAGGATCATCATCTTTTCCTTTCAGTGTTTCATATAGAGGCCCAGCTATTAGACTGTAGTTAGGGATCCAGATGCAGCAAACCCTGGTCTCCCCAGGAACCCCTAAGCTGTCTTCTAGTTTCAGGAAAGGTGAGGCTGCAAATGGCTTCTTCCCTTTCCTGGGGTGGGCTTCTCCGACCTTCTGTGCGAATGAAGCCCAGGAAGGCCACCTTAGTTTGTGATATTTGAGCCTTTTCCTTGGACACCTTCTATCTTTTATTGGCTAGGTAGTTCAGAGGCCTCCTTAGTCGGGCTGGTGATCAGAATGTCATCTGCATATTGAAGGAGGGTTCCCTTCTCCAGAGGTAGATCTTTTAGGTCTTTAGCTAACGTTTCCCCAAAGATGGTGTGGGAATTTTTGAACCCCTGGGGCAGGACGGCCCAGCAGTATTGTTTTTGTTGTAGGTTGAGTCCTGCCACTCACAAGCAAAATTTCTTGTGACTCTGGGACTAATGGAATACAGAAGAAGGCATCATTGAAGTCTAATACAGAATGCCATGTCCTGGTGGATGGTAGAATGACCAGCAGGGTGTAGGAATTAGGAACTACTAGATGTATATCCTCTGTGGCTTCACTGACTGTCCTGGCGTCCTCTAGCAGGTCCCCAGCAGCCCACGGGGCTCTTGTGGTCAGGCCCCTCCCAGGATATGGAGCTCACCTGGGCAGGTATGCAGCAGCCCACGGGGCTCTCGTGGGCAGGCCCCTCCCTGGATATGGAGCTCCCGTGGACAGGTACCCCGGCAGGGCTGGGCACACAGGAACCGTGCACATAGCCCTCATTGCAGAGCACCCCCAGCACCCCTGTCACTCAGAGCTGACACAGAGCACCTCAGAGCAGAGCTTGAACTAACAAACAGCAGCTCCAACAGGTCTGTGACCCTAGGCTTCACTCTGTGCGGCCTCCCTCTGCCTGGTCTTCCAGGGGCTTCCACTGCAGCCGGGGCACCAGGCCTCTGTCTCCACCCACCACCCCTCCTCTCCCTGACTCCTGGGTTCCTCTCATTAGCAGAGGGTCTTCTTGAAGTTGTCTCCCACTCATGGACCAGATAAAATGATTCGAAAACAAGCCAGGGCTGCCGCCCCTTATCTATCCTGACTCTCGGGACCCTACACCTGTTCCTTGGATCTGGCCGGTGCAGCAAGGCCCATTTTCTGCAACTCTGAGCCCCTGAGGGGCGAGGATTGGCTGACCTGGGCAGCCTGACCCGGCCGGCCAGCCCTTCCCAGGTGTGCCTGGGTTGAGGTCAATATAAACACCCCTCCAGGCAGCAAAAGCCTCTGCAGCTGTGCCTGACGCCATATTCTCTGCCCCGTCAGCAGTCTCGGGGTTGGGCTGGTGGGAGGGAGTAGGGCCCACGGCTCTATGAGTGGCCCAGTGTGACTGGGGCTCTGCTGGACTTTCTGCAGGAGTTGCCGGGCTGCCACCTGCTAAAGAAGAGGATGTGTCACCCATACTTGCTGCTGGAATTTCTCCCCGGGCAGAGGTGAGGAAGGAAAAAAGCAGTGGGGGCCGGGACAGGAGGGGTACCTCAGGCAGGGAAATGGAAAGCTTCCAGACGAGCGCCCGGGGCCAGGACCATCCTGGCTGGCCTGCAGGCACCAAGTCGGCCTGCGTGCTGTCGCTGGTGTGACTCCAAGCCCCTTCCTCTAGTTTTTAAAGTCTTTGCACACATTCAGGTGTTTTACCTGGGAAGGGTGGGAAAAGTTCAGCAGCAGCTGGCCTGGGGCTCAGCTCACGTTTACTCAGAGACGCCTCCTCACGGTCCCCCAGCTTTGCAATGAGGACGCTCCTCGTGTGGGGGCTGCTGGCTGCATGGGAGATGATTCCCCACCTGTGACCAACTTCAGAATTGTTTACCCCTGGAGCAAGTGCCCTGATAGGGTTTTCCTCTGTATGACCAGTGGGTTCTGTTTTTTTTTTTTTTTTCTTTTTTGGTTCAAGGTAAGTTTTATTCCTCTTTTTGTATTTATGGATATAAGCATGGAAATAATTCATTCATATAAATACGTCTATGGGAAGGACAGAACTTTTTTTCTGTTTTATTTTTTTAAGTATTACTTATTTTTTAATTTTTGAATTTATTTTATTCATTTTTTTATACAGCAGGCTCTTATTGGTAACCTATTTTATACATATAAGTGTATATATGTCAATCCCAGGCTCGCAATTCATCCCACCACCACCACCCTGCCACTTTCCCCCCTTGGTGTCCATACATTTGTTCTCTACATCTGTGTCTCTATTTCTGCCTTGCAAACCGGTTCATCTTTACCATTTTTCTAGGTTCCACATGTATGCGTTAATATACGATATTTGTTTTTCTCTTTCTGACTTACTTCACTCTGTATGACAGTCTCTAGATCTATCCACGTCTCTACAAATGACCCAATTTCATTCCTTTTTATGGCTGAGTAATATTCCATTTTATATATGTAGCACATCTTTTCTGTTCGTCTGTCTATGGGCATTTAGGTTGCTTCCATGACCTGGCTATTGTAAATAGTGCTGCAATGAATATTGTGGTGAATATGTCTTTTTGAATTATGGTTTTCTCTGGGTATATGGCCAGTAGTGGGATTGCTGGGTCATATGGTAATTCTATTTTTAGTTTCTTAAGGAACCTCCATACTGCTCCATCGTGACTGTATCAATTTACATTCCCACAAATAGTGTAAGAGGGTTCCCTTTTCTCCACACCCTCTCCAGCATTTGTTGCTTGTAGATTTTCTGATGATGCCCATTCTAACTCGTGTGAGGCGATACCTCATTGTAGTTTTGGTTTATATTTCTCTAATAATTAGTGATGTTGAGCAGCTTTTCATGTGCTTCTTGGTCATCTGTATGTCTTCTTGGGACAAATGTCTATTTACGTCATCTGCCCATTTTTGGATTGGGTTGTTTGTTTTTTTACTGTTGAGCTGCATGAGCTGTTTATATACATTGGAGATTAATCCTTTGTCCATTGATTCGTTTGCAAATATTTTCTCCCATTGTGAGGGCTGTCTTTTCGTCTTGTTTGTAGTTTCCTTTGCTTTGCAAAAGCTTTTAGGTTTCATTTGCTCCCATATGTTTATTTTTTTTTTATTCCATTACTCTAGGAGGTGGATCAAAAAAGATCTTGCTGTGATTTATGTCAAAGAGTATTCTTCCTATGTTTTCCTCTAAGAGTTTTATAGTGTCCGGTCTTACATTTTGGTCTCTAATCCATTTTGAGTTTATTTTTTGTGTATGGTGTTAGGGAGTGTTCTAATTTCATTCTTTTACATGTAGCTGTCCATTTTTCCCAGCACCACTTATTGAAGAGACTGTCTTTTCTCTTTTGTATACCCTTGCCTCCTTTGTCATAGATTAGTGGGCCATAGGTGTGTAGGTTTATCTCTGGGCTTTTTTTTTTCTTTTACATCTTTATTGGAGTATAATTGCTTTACAATTGTGTGTTAGTTTCTGCTGTATAAAAAAGTGAATCAGCTGTGCGTATACATATAACACCATATCCCCTCCCTCTTGCAACTCCCTCTCACTCCCTTATCCCACCCTTTTAGGTGGTCACAAAGCACAGCGCTGATCTCCCTGTGCTATGTGGCTGCTTCCCAGTAGCTATCAATTTTACATTTGGTAGTGTATATATGTCCATACCACTCTCTCACTTTGTCCCAGCTTACCCTTCCCTCTCCCCATGTCCTCAAGTCCTTTCTCTACGTCTGTGTCCTTAATCCTTTCCTGCCCCTAGGTTCTTCATAAACTTTTTTTTTTAAGATTCCATATAGATGTGTTAGCATACGGTATTTGTTTTTCTCTTTCTGACTTACTTCACTCTGTAGGACAGACTCTAGATCCATCCACCTCACTAAAAGTAACTCAATTTCGTTTCTTTTTATGGCTGAATAATGTTCCATTGTATATTTGTGCCACATCTTCCTTATCCATTTATCTGTTGATGGACACTTAGGTTGCTTCCATGTCCTGGCTATTGTAAATAGAGCTACAGTGAACATTGTGGTACATGACTCTTTTTGAATTATGGTTTTCTCAGGGTAAATGTCCAGGAGTGGGTTTGCTGGGTTGTATGGTAGTTCTATTTTTAGTTTTTAAGGAACCCCCATACCGTTCTCCCTAGTGGCTATATCAATTTACATTCCCACCAACAGTGCAAGAGGGTTCCCTTTGCTCCAATAAATGCCTCTCCAGCATTTATTGTTGGTAGATTTTTTGATGATGGCCATTCTGACTGGTGTGAGGTGATACCTCACTGTAGTTTTGATTTGCATTTCTCTAATGATTAGTGATGTTCAGCATCCTTTCATGTGTTTGTTGGCAACCTGTATATCTTCTTTGGAGAAATGTCTATTTAGGTCTTCTGCCCATTTTTGGATTGGGTTGTTTGGTTTTGTGATATTGAGCTACATGAGCTGCTTTTTGGAGATTAATCCTTTGCCATTTGCTTCATTTGAAAATATTTTCTCCCATTCTGATGGTTGTCTTTTCATCTTGCTTATGTTTTCCTTTGCTGTGCAAAAGAATTTATGTTTCATTCGGTCCCATTTTTTTATTTTTGTTTTTATTTCCATTTCTCTAGGAGGTGGGTCAAAAAGGATCTTGCTGTGATTTATGTCATAGACTGTTCTGCTTATGTTTTCCTCTAAGAGTTTTATAGTGGCTGGTCTTATATTTAGGTCTCTAATCCATTTTGAGTTTATTTTTGTGTATGGTGTTAGGGTGTGTACTAATTTCATTCTTTTACATGTAACTGTCCAGTTTTCCCAGCACCACTTGCTGAAGACACTGTCTTTTCTCCATTGTATACCCTTGCCTCCTTTGTCATAGATTAGTGAACCATAGGTACGTGGGTTTATCTCTGTGCTTTCTATCCTGCTCTATTGACCTATATTTCTGTTCTTGTGTCAGTACCATATTATCTTGATTACTGTAGCTTTGCAATATAGTCTGAAGTCTGGAAGTCTGATTCCTCCAGCTCTTTTTTTTCCCCCCTCAAGACTGCTTTGGCTATCCAGGGTCTTTTGTGTCTCCCTACAAATTTTAAGATTTTTTTTTTCTTGTTCTGTAGAAAATGCCAAAGGTATTTTGATCGGGATTGCATTGAATCTGTAGATTGCTTTGGGTAGTATAGTCATTTTCACAATATTGATTCTTCTAATCCGAGAACATGGTATATGTCTCCATCTGTTTATATCATCTTTGATTTCTTTCATCAGTGTCTTATAGTTTTCTGAGTACAGGTCTTTTACTTCCTTAGGTAGGTTTATTCCTAGGTATTTTATTCTTTTTGTTGCAGTGGTAATGGGATTGTTTCCTTAATTTCTCTTTCTGATCTTTCATTGTTAGTGTATAGGAATGCAAGCAATTTCTGTGCATTAATTTTGTATCCTGCAACTTTACCAAATTCATTGATTAGCTCCAGTGGTTTTCTGGTGGCATCTTTAGGATTCTCTATCTATGATATCATGTCATCTGCAAACAGTGACAATTTTACTTCTTCTTTTCCTTTTTGTATTCCTTTTATTTCTTTTTCTTCTCTGATTGCCATGGCTAGGACTTCCAAAACTATGTTGAATAGCAGTGGTGAGAGTGGACATCCTCGTCTTGTTCCTGATCTTAGAGGAAACGCTTTCAGTTTTTCACCATTGAGAATGTTGTTTGCTGTGGGTTTGTCATATATGGCCTTTATTATGTTGAGGTAGTTTCCCTCTATGCCCACACTCTGCAGAGTTTTTATCGTAAATGAGTGTTGAATTTTCTCAAAATCTTTTCCTTCATCTATTGAGATGATCATATGCTTTTATTCTACAATTTGTTAATATGGTGTATCACATTGATTTGTGTATATTGAAGAATCCTCGCATCCCTGGGATAAACCCCACTTGATCATGGTGTATGATCCTTTTCATGTGTTGTTCGATTCTGTTTGCTAGTATTTTGTTGAGGATTTTTACATCTATATTCATCAGTGATATTGGTCTATAATTTTCTTTCCTTGTAGTATCTCTGTCTGATTTTGGTATCAGGGTGATGGTGGTCTCATAGAATGAGTTTGGGAGTGTTCCTTCCGCTGCAATTGTTTTGAAGAATTTGAGAAGGTTGGGTGTTAGCTCTGCTCTAAATGTTTGATAGAATTCACCTGTGATGCCATCTGGTTCTGGACTTTTGTTTGTTGGAAGATTTTTAATCACAGTTTCAATTTCATTGCTTGTGATAGGTTTGTTCATATTTTCTATTTCTTCCTGGTTCAGTCTTAGAAGGTTATCCCTTTCTAAGAATTTGTCCATTTCTTCCAGATTGTCCATTTTATTGGCCTAGAGTTGCTTGTAGTAGTCTCTTAGGATGCTTTGTATTCCTGTGGTGTCTGTTATAACTTCTGCTTTTTCACTTCTAATTTTGTTGATTTGCGTCCTCTCCCTCTTTTTCTGGAGTCCGGCTAAAGGTTGATCATTTTTGCTTATCTTCTCAAAGAACCAGCTTTTAGTTTTATTGATCTTTGCTTTCGTTTTCTTTGTTTCTATTTCATTTATTTCTGCTCTGATCTTTATGATTTCTTTCCTTCTACTAACTTTGGGTTTTGTTCTTCTTTCTCTAGTTCCTCTAGGTGTAAGGTTAGATTGTTTATTTGAGATTTTTCTTGTTTCTTGAGGTAGGCTTGTATTGCTATAAACTTCCCTCTTAGAACTCCTTTTGCTGCATCCCATAGGTTTTGGATCATCGTGTTTTTGTTGTCATTTGTCTCTAGGTAGTTTTTGATTTCCTCTTTGATTTCTTCAGTGATCTCTTGGTTATTTAGTAACGTATTGTTTAGCCTCCATGTGTTTGTGTTTTTTACGGTTTTTTCCGTGTAATTGATTTCTAATCTCATAGCATTGTGGTCGGAACAGCTGCTTGATATGATTTCAGTTTTCTTAAATTTACTGAGGCTTTATCTGTGACCCAAGATGTGATCTATCCTGGAGAGTGTTCCGTGTGCAGTTGAGAAGAACGTGTAATCTGCTGTTTTTGGATGGAATGTCCTATAAATATCAATTAACTCTATCTGGTCTATTGTGTCATTTAAAGCTTGTGTTTCCTTATTAATTTTCTGTCTGGCTGATCTCCACTGGTGTAAGTGAGCTGTTAAAGTCCCCCGCTATTATTGTGTTACTGTCGATTTCCTCTTTTATAGCTGTTAGCAGTTGCCTTATACATTGAGCTGCTCCTATTTTGGGTACATATATATTTATAATTGTTATATCTTCTTCTTGGATTGATCCCCTGACCATTATGCAGTGCCTTTCCTTGTCTCTTGTAACATTCTTTATTTTAAAGTCTATTTTATCTGATATGAGTATTGCTACTCCAGCTTTCTTTTGATTTTCATTTGCATAGAATATATTTTTCCATCGCCTCACTTTGAGTCTGTATGTGTCCCTAGGTCTGAAATGGATCTCTTGTAGACAGCATATATATGGGTCTTGTTTTTGTATCCATTCAGCGAGCCTGTGTCTTTTGGTTGGAACATGTAGTGCATTCACGTTTAAGGTAATTATCGATATGTATGTTCCTACTACTATTTTCTTAATTGTTATGGGTTTGTCTTGGTGGGTCCTTTTCTTCTCTTGTGTTTCCCACTTAGAGAAGTTCCTTTAGCATTTGGTGTAGAGCTGGTTTCATGGTGCTGAATTCTCTTAGCTTTTGCTTGTCTGTAAGGCTTTTGATTTCTCCATCAAATCTGAATGAGCTCTTTGCAGGGTGGAGTACTCTTGGTTGTAGGTTCTTCCCTTTCATCACTTTAAATTTATCATGCCACTTCCTTCTGGCTTGTAGATTTTCTGCTGAGAAATCAGTTGTTATCCTTATGGGAGTTCCCTTGTATGTTATTTGTCATTTTTCCCTTGCTGCTTTCAATCATTTTTCTTTGTCGTTAATTTTTGTCAATTTGATTACTATGTGTCTTGTCATTTTTCTCCTTTGGTTTATCCTGCCTGGGACACTCTGTGCTTCTGGACTTGGGTGGCTATTTCTTTTCCCATGCTAGGGAAGTTTTTGACCATTATCTCTTTAAATATATTCTCGGGTCCTTTCTCTCTCTCTTCTCCTTCTGGGACCCCTATAATGCGAATGTTGTTGCGTTTAATGTTGTCCCAGAGGACTCTTGGGGTGTCTTCGTTTATTTTCATTCTTTTTCTTTATTCTGTTCCATGGCAGTGATTTCCACCTTTCTGTCTTCCAGGTCACTTATCCGTTCTTCTGCCACAGTTATTCTGCTACTGATTCCTTCTAGTGTATTTTTGATTTCAGTTATTCCATTGTTCACCTCTGTTTGTTTGTTCTTTAATTCTTCTAGGTGTTTGTTCCTTAATTCTTCTAGGTCTTTGTTAAACATTTCTTGCATCTTCTCGATCTTTGCCTCCTTTCTTTTTCCAAGGTCTTGGCTCAACTTCACTATCATTATTCTGAATTTTTTTTCTGGAAGGTTCCCTATCTCCACCTCATTTTGTTTTTTTTTTTCTGGGGTTTTATCTTGTTCCTTGATCTGGTATAAAGTCCTCTGCCTTTTCATTTTGTCTATCTTTCTGTGAATGTGGTTTTCCTTCCACAGGCTGCAGAATTGTAGTTCTTCTTGCTTCTGCTGTCTGCTCTCCGGTGGATGAGTCTATCTTAGAGGCTTGTGCAAGGTTCCTGATGGGAAGGACTGGTGGTGGGTAGAGCTGGGTGTTGCTTTGGTGGGCAGAGCTTTAATCCGCTTGTCTACGGATTAAATAAAACTTTAATAAAAAGTTTAATCCGCTTGTCTGCTGATGCATGGGGCTGGGTTCCCTCCCTGTTGGTTGTTTGGCCTGAGGCGACCCAGCCCTGGAGCCTACCTTGCTCTTGGTGGGGCTAATGGCGGACTCTGGGAGGGCTCACACCAAGGAGTATTTCCCAGAACTTCTGCTGCCAGTGTCGTTGTCCTCACGGTGAGCCACAGCCACAGCCACCACCTGCCTCTGCAGGAGACCCTCTAAAAGTAGCAGGTAGTTCTGGTCATTCTCCTACAGGGTCACTGCTCCTTCCCCTGGGTCCTGATGTGCACACTACTTTGTGTGTGCCCTCCAAGAGTGGAGTATCTGAGTGGAGTTGAGACTCTGAGACTCTGTGTGGAGTTGCACAGACTCTGGGTCCTGTGAAGCTTCGATGTTTTGTGATTCTAGAAATCCTATAGGAGACGGTCCACAGCAGGTGACGCTAATGTTGTCAGTAGAGGTGTTGAAGCCAAAGATCTGCAGTTCCAACTAGAGGTGCCGATGTACATACAGGACAAAATCATCTCGTGTGAATGTAGTTCAGGCATGTTTAAGATGAATGCAGTCATGTTAATGTCTACCATATTCTATCTTGAGCCTCTCCTCAGGGACCCCCTCCTCAGTTCCTGAGGCTCCTGTAAGTCATGTACAGGGGACTGGAGAGTGGGCTCTGTCCAGTCTGAGCCCTGAGTTACCCTGTGTGTATCTTAGGATACTTTGTATTTCTGTGGTGTCCGTTGTAACATCATCTCTTTCATTTCAGATTTATTTGGGCCCTCTCTTTTTAAAAAAACATACTACTGTTGTCTTTTATTCTCTACAGAAGTTTAATAAGTGTTTGATCTACTATCCTTACCCTATGTATACTTTTTGCAGTGAGATTTTTACTTTTCTTTGTTTCCTTGTTACTATCAATAATTAGTGAGACTTCTTTTAAGCTACCTTCAACATTGCTTATAAAGCTGCTTTATTAGTGATGACAGAGCCTTAATGGAAGTCATGTTCTGGTTGTAAATTAGAATGCAATGTGCCAGCAAATAGCCCCTTAAGTTTATGTCTCATTACTTCTTGTTCTTTTTTTAATTTAATTTTTATTTTTTGTCAGAGCAAATTTAATTAAAATGTTTTGTTTCTTCTAGGTGTGAAAGATGTGGTTCTTTTAAACATATACATATATCTATTCTTCTTTGGATCATTTTCCCATGTAGGTTATGACACGATGTTGAGTAGTCTTGTCTTGGTATTACGTAGGTCTTTGGTGATTACATATTTCACATGTGTTTCTATATCTATCTTAACCCCAATATCCTAATGTATCCAATCCTCACACCTTTCCATTTGGTGAACCATAAGTTTGTTTAATGAATCTGTGATTGCATTTCTCTGTGGAAATATCTTCATTGGTATCAATTTTTAGCTAAGACCTATAAGTGATATTATAGGATATGTGTCTTTTGCTTTCTGACTTAGTACAATTTGCCTGATTACCTCAAGAATCATACATGGTGCTGCAAATGGCATTGTTTCATTTTTTTCCCTGGCTAATATTCCATCTGTACGTGTACCAGTTCTTCTTTGGCCACGCACCTCTTGATGGACTTTCTGGTTGCCTCCATGTCTTGGCTATTGTAATACTGCTGCAATGCACATTTGCTTGCCTGTGTCTTTCCAGTTATATCTTCTTATGTTATAGGCCAAGGAGTGGGCTTGCTGTATCATATGGTAGCTCAGTGTGTATGTTTTAAAGGCACCACCATTCAGTTCTCATTAGTGGCTCTTTCCAGGTTACGTCCCACTTAAAATTGAGGGTATGCATTTCTCCAAAACACCTTCAATATTTATTGTTTGTAGTTTTCTTGCTGATGGTTATTCTAACAGGTGCGAGCTGATACCTATCTGTGGTTGAATTTGCATGTGTCCCATAATCTGTTGAAATTGAGCTTTAAAGCATGCCCTTTTTATTTATCAAACTGTGATTACAGCTTAGTTCTTCAAAGTGTTTTCTTAAAGTAAGTGTCACATTTTGAAAATTTTTGGCCATTACCTCCCTCAAGACATTTTGAGGGCACGTTTCATTTACAGCCCTGAAGTACTTGTTCATATGAAGTGACCATTAGCACAGGTTTTAAAGCTGCTTTTGCAGGTAACGGCCAGAGGGTGGCAGCCTTTCTACGTTCGCAATCTGGTAAATAGGGAAAGAGACCTTCAGCCCCAAGAGTGTCCAGCTTTATTTCTCATCCAGCTGTGGGTCTAGATATGGTCACACCAGGTTGCATCACAGCCCCGGAACGAATTATGTAAAAATTTCTCCCTCTATCACTGTCTTTGTTTTTTGGGATTTTAAAGTAATTTATTTTTATAATGGGGTTTACCTGATTTTCACTGCTGTGTTTATGCCCCTTTACACCCACTTGATTCACTTACAGAGAGAAATCAATACAGAGGTTTTAAGATTTTTACTAGTCAGATATATTCTTGTTCGTTGAATAGGGGGTGTTGCATCCACTTCACTGAGCAAGGAGTAGGTCTTGTCTATTACATATTGGGTTTATGGATCGGTATTTGAGCTAATATGAAACCCTTG
Source organism: Balaenoptera borealis (assembly GCF_965194805.1). Lineage (NCBI taxonomy): Eukaryota > Metazoa > Chordata > Mammalia > Artiodactyla > Balaenopteridae > Balaenoptera > Balaenoptera borealis. The sequence goes on from NW_028123921.1 coordinate 906,510, forward strand.
TTTTATGCATCACCCCACCTCACCTTTCCCGTTAAGCAGCCATAGTGTGTTTTCTGCATGTGTGACTCTGTTCTGTTTTGTAATTCAGTTCAAGTGTAACGGTTTTTACATTCCCTCTACAAGTGATATCTTATGATAAGTGTCTTTTTCTGTGTGACTTATTTCACTTAGAATCGTCAAACCTAAATCCACTCATCATGCTGCTAATAGCCTTATGACATTGATTTCATGGCTGAGTGATATTCCCTTGTACATAAGGACCACAACATCGTTATCCATTTTCCTATTTCCTGGGATATTTAAGGTGTAATGAAGAGGAGGTTCTTGTCAACAGAGCAGCCCTAAACTTTGGTGTGCCTGTGTCTTGCTGATTTTTAGTTTTCCCAATTTATACGCCCATGAGTGGAAATGCCCTATGCTCTCTAAGCTGTGTTTTTTAGATGTTTCAGGACACACCGTACACTTCTCCAGAGTGGCTGTTGGCAATTTACATCCCGCCCATCAGTGTAGCAAGCCTCCCATTTCTCCATGGCCTGTCCTGCATTTCTGGTTTTGACACTTTTTTCAGCATGGCCCTTTTGACCGATGGGAAGCGAGACTTCTTTGTAGCGCTGATTTGCCTTTCCAGGTTGCGTGGTTGGCCAAAAAGGGCGTATGCGTTTTTTCCTGAATATATTCAGGAAAAAACGCATACGCCCTTTTTGGCCAAGGGTATCATTGTCAACGTTTTGCCGCTTTTCATTTGCTTTAAAGGCGATTCGAATCTACCTCCTTAAGTCTGTTTCTGCAATTCTGCCTTGCTTTCAAATCCTCTTCGTTGCCTTCCCTCAATATATTTGTGGACGAGAGTTATCATTGATAACTCTGCAGGTTTGTGAATTGCAGTGCCCCTGAGATCCATTTTTCAACTCGCTTTTTTGAGAGTTGGCCGCAAAAGCGCAGGTTGGCTTCAGGCCCTGTTCTGGTTCCGGGGGGCAGGATGAGCCTGTGGTTAATTCTTCTTCCTCATGGGAAAATAGAGTGACCTGTGCCTGTCCCAACACCAAGAGCTAGTCTCTCGTTGGTTCCACGTCTTCCCGTTCATCCTCAGAACAAATTGCAACCTGTACGGAACAGGAGGTTAAAGGTGCTGATGCTCCAAGTAGGGAGCTTGCTAGTAAAGCGGCTGGAATGGCGAACCCGGGCACACGGAGATGAGAAATGAGGTGCGTTTTAGAAACCTTTCCCCATCACACGGTGTACCATCTTCTGGGTTTCTCATGCATGTTTTTGATGTAGGAAGATGCCCTTGAACCTGGAGATTTGGGACCCATGCGATGGGTACCACGCAGTATTACTTTAAAGGGTCTGCGTTTGCTCACCCAACCTCACCAAACCTCTCAGCCCCAAGAGTGTCGACCCTTATGTCTCATCCAGCTGTGGGTCTAGATATGGTCAATCCAGGTTGCATCACAGCCCCTGAACGCATTGTGTAAGTATTTCTCTCTCTTTCACTGTCTTTGTTTCATGGGTTTTTCAAAGTAATTTATTTTTATAATGGGGTTTAGCTGCTTTTCACTGCTGTGTTTATGCCGCTTTACACCCACTTGACACACTAACAGAGAGATATCAATACATAGGTTTTAAGATTATTACTAGTCAGATATATTCTTGTGCGGTGAATAGGGTGTGTTGAGTCCAGTTCTCTGGTCAAGGAGTAGGTCTTGTCTATTACATATTGGGTTTATGAAACGGTATCTGAGCTAATTTGAAACCCTTGCTTTATGTATCACTCCACCTCACCTTTCCCGTTAAGCAGCCATAGTGTGTTTTCTGCATGTGTGACTCTGTTCTGTTTTGTAATTCAGTTCAAGTGTAACGGTTTTTACATTCCCTCTATAAGTGATACCTTATTTGAAGTGTCCTTTTCTGTGTGACTTATTTCACTTAGAATCGTCGTACCTAAATCCACTCATCATGCTTCTACTAGCCTTATGACATTGATTTCATGGCTGAGTGATATTCCATTGTACATAAGGACCACAACTTCTTTATCCATTTTTCTCTTTCCTGGGATATTGAAGGTGGAATGAAGTGAAGGTCCTTGTCAACAGAGCAGCCCTAAACTTTGGGGTGCTTGTGTCTTGCTGATTTTTCATTTTCCCAATTTATACCCCCATGAGTGGAAGTGCCCTATGCTCTCTAAGCTGTGTTTTTTAGATGTTTCAGGACACACCGTACACTTCTCCAGAGTGGCTGTTGGCAATTTACATCCCGCCCATCAGTGTAGCAAGGCTCCCATTTCTCAATGGCCTGTCCTGCATTGCTGGTTTTGAGACTTTTTTCAGCATGGCCCTTTTGACCGATGGGTAGCGAGTCTTCTTTGTAGCGCTGATTTGCCTTTCCAGGTTGCTTGGTTGGCCAAAAAGGGCGTATGCGTTTTTTCCTGAATATATTCAGGAAAAAACGCATACGCCCTTTTTGGCCAAGGGCATCATTGTCAACGTTTTGCCGCTTTTCATGTGCTTTAAAGGCGATTCGAATCTACCTCCTGAAATCTGTTTCCTGCAATTCTGCCTTGATTTCAAATCCTCTTCTTTGCCTTCCCTCAATATATTTGTGGACGAGAGTTATCATTTATAACTCTGCAGCTTTGTGAATTGCAGTGCCCTGAAGCTCCATTTTACAACTCGCTTTTTTGGGAGCTGGCCGCAAAAGCACTGGATGGCTTCAGGCCCTGTTCTTGTTCCGGGGGGGATGATGAGCCTGTGGTTAATTCTTCTTCCTGATGGGAAAATAGAGTGATCTGTGCCTTTCCCAACAACAAGAGCTAGTCTCTCACTGGTTCCCCGTCTTCCCGTTCATCCTCAGGAAAAATTGCAACCTGTACGGAACAGGAGGTTAAAGGTGCTGATGCTCCAAGTAGGGAGATTGCTAGCAAAGCGGCTGGAATGGCGACACCGGGCACAAGGAGAAGAGAAATGAGGTGCGTTTTAGAAACCTTTCCCCATCACATGGTGTACCATCTTTTTGTTTTCTCATGCATGTTTTCGATGTAGGAAGATGCCCTTGAACCAGGAGATTTGGGACCCATGCGATGGGTACCACGCAGTATTACTTTAAAGGGTCTGCGTTTGCTCACCCAACCTCACCAAACCTCTCAGCCCCAAGAGTGTCCACCCTTATGTCTCATCCAGCTGTGGATCTAGATATGGTCAATCCAGGTTGCATCACAGCCCCTGAACGCATTGTGTAAGAATTTCTCTCTCTTTCACTGTCTTTGTTTCATGGGTTTGTAAAAGTAATTTATTTTTATAATGGGGTTTAGCTGCTTTTCACTGCTGTGTTTATGCCGCTTTACACCCACTTGACACACTAACAGAGAGATATCAATACATAGGTTTTAAGATTATTACTAGTCAGATATATTCTTGTGCGGTGAATAGGGCGTGTTGAGTCCAGTTCTCTGAGCAAGGAGTAGGTCTTGTCTATTACATATTGGGTTTATGGAACGGTATCTGAGCTAATTTGAAACCCTTGTTTTATGTATCACCCCACCTCACCTTTCCCGTTAAGCAGCCATAGTGTGTTTTCTGCATGTGTGACTCTGTTCTGTTTTGTAATTCAGTTCAAGTGTAACGGTTTTGACATTCCCTCTATAAGTGATACCTTATGAGAAGTGTCCTTTTCTGTGTGACTTATTTCACTTAGAATCGTCGTACCTAAATCCACTCATCATGCTGCTACTAGCCTTATGACATTGATTTCATGGCTGAGTGATATTCCATTGTACATAAGGACCACAACTTCTTTATCCATTTTTCTCTTTCCTGGGATATTGAAGGTGGAATGAAGTGGAGGTCCTTGTCAACAGAGCAGCCCTAAACTTTGGGGTGCTTGTGTCTTGCTGATTTTTCATTTTCCCAATTTATACCCCCATGAGTGGAAGTGCCCTATGCTCTCTAAGCTGTGTTTTTTAGATGTTTCAGGACACACCATACACTTCTCCAGAGTGGCTGTTGGCAATTTACATCCCGCCCATCAGTGTAGCAAGGCTCCCATTTCTCCATGGCCTGTCCTGCATTTCTGGTTTTGAGACTTTTTTCAGCATGGCCCTTTTGACCGATGGGTAGCGAGTCTTCTTTGTAGCGCTGATTTGCCTTTCCAGGTTGCTTGGTTGGCCAAAAAGGGCGTATGCGTTTTTTCCTGAATATATTCAGGAAAAAACGCATACGCCCTTTTTGGCCAAGGGCATCATTGTCAACGTTTTGCCGCTTTTCATGTGCTTTAAAGGCGATTCGAATCTACCTCCTGAAATCTGTTTCCTGCAATTCTGCCTTGATTTCAAATCCTCTTCTTTGCCTTCCCTCAATATATTTGTGGACGAGAGTTATCATTTATAACTCTGCAGGTTTGTGAATTGCAGTGCCCTGAAGCTCCATTTTACAACTCGCTTTTTTGGGAGCTGGCTGCAAAAGCGCAGGATGGCTTCAGGCCCTGTTCTGGTTCCGGGGGGGATGATGAGCCTGTGGTTAATTCTTCTTCCTGATGGGAAAATAGAGTGACCTGTGCCTGTCCCAACACCAAGAGCTAGTCTCTCACTGGTTCCCCGTCTACCCGTTCATCCTCAGGACAAATTGCAACCTGTACGAAACAGGAGGTTAAAGGTGCTGATGCTCCAAGTAGGGAGATTGTTAGTAAAGCGGCTGGAATGGCGAACCCGGGCACAAGGAGAAGAGAAATGAGGTGCGTTTTAGAAACCTTTCCCCATCACATGGTGTACCATCTTTCTGTTTTCTCATGCATGTTTTCGATGTAGGAAGATGCCCTTGAAACTGGAGATTTGGGACCCATGCGATGGGTACCACGCAGTATTACTTTAAAGGGTCTGCGTTTGCTCACCCAACCTCACCAAACCTCTCAGCCCCAAGAGTGTCCACCCTTATGTCTCATCCAGCTGTGGGTCTAGATATGGTCAATCCAGGTTGCATCACAGCCCCTGAACGCATTGTGTAAGAATTTCTCTCTCTTTCACTGTCTTTGTTTCATGGGTTTTTCAAAGTAATTTATTTTGATAATGGTGTTTAGCTGCTTTTCACTGCTGTGTTTATGCCGCTTTACACCCACTTGACACACTAACAGAGAGATATCAATACATAGGTTTTAAGATTATTACTAGTCAGATATATTCTTGTGCGGTGTATAGGGTGTGTTGAGTGCAGTTCTCTGAGCAAAGAGATGGTCTTGTGTATTACATATTGGGTTTATGGAACGGTATCTGAGCTAATTTGAAACACTTGTTTTATGTATCACGCCACCTCACCTTTCCCGTTAAGCAGCCATAGTGTGTTTTCTGCATGTGTGACTCTGTTCTGTTTTGTAATTCAGTTCAAGTGTAACGCTTTTTACATTCCCTCCATAAGTGATACCTTATGAGAAGTGTCCTTTTCTGTGTGGCTTATTTCACTTAGAATCGTCGTACCTAAATCCACTCATCATGCTGCTACTAGCCTTATGACATTGATTTCATGGCTGAGTGATATTCCATTGTACATAAGGACCACAACTTCTTTATCCATTTTTCTCTTTCCTGGGATATTGAAGGTGGAATGAAGTGGAGGTCCTTGTCAACAGAGCAGCCCTAAACTTTGGGGTGCTTGTGTCTTGCTGATTTTTAATTTTCCCAATTTATACCCCCATGAGTGGAAGTGCCCTATGCTCTCTAAGCTGTGTTTTTTAGATGTTTCATGACACACCATACACTTCTCCAGAGTGGCTGTTGGCAATTTACATCCCGCCCATCAGTGTAGCAAGGCTCCCATTTCTCCATGGCCTGTCCTGCATTTCTGGTTTTGACACGTTTTTCAGCATGGCCCTTTTGACCGATGGGTAGCGAGTCTTCTTTGTAGCGCTGATTTGCCTTTCCAGGTTGCTTGGTTGGCCAAAAAGGGCGTATGCGTTTTTTCCTGAATATATTCAGGAAAAAACGCATACGCCCTTTTTGGCCAAGGGCATCATTGTCAACGTTTTGCTGCTTTTCATGTGCTTTAAAGGCGATTCGAATCTACCTCCTGAAATCTGTTTCCTGCAATTCTGCCTTGATTTCAAATCCTCTTCTTTGCCTTCCCTCAATATATTTGTGGACGAGAGTTATCATTTATAACTCTGCAGGTTTGTGAATTGCAGTGCCCTGAAGCTCCATTTTACAACTCGCTTTTTTGGGAGCTGGCCGGAAAAGCGCAGGATGGCTTCAGGCCCTGTTCTGGTTCCGGGGGGGAGGATGAGCCTGTGGTTAATTCTTCTTCCTGATGGGAAAATAGAGTGACCTGTGCCTGTCCCAACACCAAGAGCTAGTCTCTCACTGGTTCCCCGTCTACCCGTTCATCCTCAGGACAAATTGCAACCTGTACGGAACAGGAGGTTAAAGGTGCTGATGCTCCAAGTAGGGAGATTGTTAGTAAAGCGGCTGGAATGGCGAACCCGGGCACAAGGAGAAGAGAAATGAGGTGCGTTTTAGAAACCTTTCCCCATCACATGGTGTACCATCTTTTTGTTTTCTCATGCATGTTTTCGATGTAGGAAGATGCCCTTGAACCTGGAGATTTGGGACCCATGCGATGGGTACCACGCAGTATTACTTTAAAGGGTCTGCGTTTGCTCACCCAACCTCACCAAACCTCTCAGCCCCAAGAGTGTCCACCCTTATGTCTCATCCAGCTGTGGGTCTAGATATGGTCAATCCAGGTTGCATCACAGCCCCTGAACGCATTGTGTAAGAATTTCTCTCTCTTTCACTGTCTTTGTTTCATGGGTTTTTCAAAGTAATTTATTTTGATAATGGGGTTTAGCTGCTTTTCACTGCTGTGTTTATGCCGCTTTACACCCACGTGACACACTAACAGAGAGATATCAATACATAGGTTTTAAGATTATTACTAGTCAGATATATTCTTGTGCGGTGAATAGTGTGTGTTGAGTCCAGTTCTCTGAGCAAAGAGTAGGTCTTGTCTATTACATATTGGGTTTATGGAACGGTATCTGAGCAAATTTGAAACACTTGTTTTATGTATCACGCCACCTCACCTTTCCCGTTAAGCAGCCATAGTGTGTTTTCTGCATGTGTGACTCTGTTCTGTTTTGTAATTCAGTTCAAGTGTAACGCTTTTTACATTCCCTCCATAAGTGATACCTTATGAGAAGTGTCCTTTTCTGTGTGACTTATTTCACTTAGAATCGTCGTACCTAAATCCACTCATCATGCTGCTACTAGCCTTATGCCATTGATTTCATGGCTGAGTGATATTCCATTGTACATAAGGACCACAACTTCTTTATCCATTTTTCTCTTTCCTGGGATATTGAAGGTGGAATGAAGTGGAGGTCCTTGTCAACAGAGCAGCCCTAAACTTTGGGGTGCTTGTGTCTTGCTGATTTTTCATTTTCCCAATTTATACCCCCATGAGTGGAAGTGCCCTATGCTCTCTAAGCTGTGTTTTTTAGATGTTTCAGGACACACCGTACACTTCTCCAGAGTGGCTGTTGGCAATTTACATCCCGCCCATCAGTGTAGCAAGGCTCCCATTTCTCCATGGCCTCTCCTGCTTTTCTGGTTTTGACACGTTTTTCAGCATGGCCCTTTTGACCGATGGGTAGCGAGTCTTCTTTTTAGCGCTGATTTGCCTTTCCAGGTTGCTTGGTTGACCAAAAAGGGCGTATGCGTTTTTTCCTGAATATATTCAGGAAAAAACGCATACGCCCTTTTTGGCCAAGGGCATCATTGTCAACGATTTTCCGCTTTTCATGTGCTTTAAAGGCGATTCGAATCTACCTCCTGAAATCTGTTTCCTGCAATTCTGCCTTGATTTCAAATCCTCTTCTTTGCCTTCCCTCAATATATTTGTGGACGAGAGTTATCATTTATAACTCTGCAGGTTTGTGAATTGCAGTGCCCTGAAGCTCCATTTTACAACTCGCTTTTTTGGGAGCTGGCCGCAAAAGTGCAGGATGGCTTCAGGCCCCGTTCTGGTTCCGGGGGGGAAGATGAGCCTGTGGTTAATTCTTCTTCCTGATGGGAAAATAGAGTGACCTGTGCCTGTCCCAACACCAAGAGCTAGTCTCTCACTGGTTCCCGGTCTACCCGTTCATCCTCAGGACAAATTGCAACCTGTACGGAACAGGAGGTTAAAGGTGCTGATGCTCCAAGTAGGGAGATTGTTAGTAAAGCGGCTGGAATGGCGAACCCGGGCACAAGGAGATGAGAAATGAGGTGTGTTTTAGAAACCTTTCCCCATCACATGGTGTACCATCTTTTTGTTTTCTCATGCATGTTTTCGATGTAGGAAGATGCCCTTGAACCTGGAGATTGGGGACCCATGCGATGGGTACCACGCAGTATTACTTTAAAGGGTCTGCGTTTGCTCACCCAACCTCACCAAACCTCTCAGCCCCAAGAGTGTCCACCCTTATGTCTCATCCAGCTGTGGGTCTAGATATGGTCAATCCAGGTTGCATCACAGCCCCTGAACGCATTGTGTAAGAATTTCTCTCTCTTTCACTGTCTTTGTTTCATGGGTTTTTCAAAGTAATTTATTTTGATAATGGGGTTTAGCTGCTTTTCACTGCTGTGTTTATGCCGCTTTACACCCACGTGACACACTAACAGAGAGATATCAATACATAGGTTTTAAGATTATTACTAGTCAGATATATTCTTGTGCGGTGAATAGTGTGTGTTGAGTCCAGTTCTCTGAGCAAAGAGTAGGTCTTGTCTATTACATATTGGGTTTATGGAACGGTATCTGAGCTAATTTGAAACACTTCTTTTATGTATCACGCCACCTCACCTTTCCCGTTAAGCAGCCATAGTGTGTTTTCTGCATGTGTGACTCTGTTCTGTTTTGTAATTCAGTTCAAGTGTAACGCTTTTTACATTCCCTCCATAAGTGATACCTTATGAGAAGTGTCCTTTTCTGTGTGACTTATTTCACTTAGAATCGTCGTACCTAAATCCACTCATCATGCTGCTACTAGCCTTATGCCATTGATTTCATGGCTGAGTGATATTCCATTGTACATAAGGACCACAACTTCTTTATCCATTTTTCTCTTTCCTGGGATATTGAAGGTGGAATGAAGTGGAGGTCCTTGTCAACAGAGCAGCCCTAAACTTTGGGGTGCTTGTGTCTTGCTGATTTTTCATTTTCCCAATTTATACCCCCATGAGTGGAAGTGCCCTATGCTCTCTAAGCTGTGTTTTTTAGATGTTTCAGGACACACCGTACACTTCTCCAGAGTGGCTGTTGGCAATTTACATCCCGCCCATCAGTGTAGCAAGGCTCCCATTTCTCCATGGCCTGTCCTGCATTTCTGGATTTGAGACTTTTTTCAGCATGGCCCTTTTGACCGATGGGTAGCGAGTCTTCTTTGTAGCGCTGATTTGCCTTTCCAGGTTGCTTGGTTGGCCAAAAAGGGCGTATGCGTTTTTTCCTCAATATATTCAGGAAAAAACGCATACGCCCTTTTTGGCCAAGGGCATCATTGTCAACGTTTTTCCGCTTTTCCTGTGCTTTAAAGGCGATTCGAATCTACCTCCTGAAATCTGTTTCCTGCAATTCTGCCTTGATTTCAAATCCTCTTCTTTGCCTTCCCTCAATATATTTGTGGACGAGAGTTATCATTTATAACTCTGCAGGTTTGTGAATTGCAGTGCCCTGAAGCTCCATGTTACAACTCGCTTTTTTGGGAGCTGGCCGAAAAAGCGCAGGATGGCTTCAGGCCCTGTTCTGGTTCCGGGGGGGAGGATGAGCCTGTGGTTAATTCTTCTTCCTGATGGGAAAATAGAGTGACCTGTGCCTGTCCCAACACCAAGAGCTAGTCTCTCACTGGTTCCCCGTCTACCCGTTCATCCTCAGGACAAATTGCAACCTGTACGGAACAGGAGGTTAAAGGTGCTGATGCTCCAAGTAGGGAGATTCCTAGTAAAGTGGCTGGAATCGCAAACCCGAGCACAAGGAGATGAGAAATGAGGTGCGTTTTAGAAACCTCTCTCCATCACACAGTGTACCATCTTCTGGGTTTCTCATGCATGATTTCGATGTAGGAAGATGCCCTTGAACCTGGAGATTTGGGACCCATGCGATGGGTACCACGCAGTATTACTTTAAAGGGTCTGCATTTGCTCACCCAACCTCACCAAATCTCTCAGCCCCAAGTTTGTCCACCCTTATGTCTCATCCAACTGTGGGTCTAGATATGGTCAATCCAGTTTGCATCACAGCCCCTGAACGAATTGTGTAAGAATTTCTCTCTCTTTCACTGTCTTTGTTTCATGGGTTTTTAAAAGTAATTTATTTTTATAATGCGGTTTCGCTGCTTTTCACTGCTGTGTTTATGCCGCTTTACAGCGACTTGACACACTAACAGAGTGATATCAATACATAGGTTTTAAGATTATTACTAGTCAGATATATTCTTGTGCGGTGAATAGGGCGTGTTGAGTCCAGTTCTCTGAGCAAGGAGTAGTTCTTGTCTATTACATATTGGGTTTATGGAACGGTATCTGAGCTAGTTTGAAACCCTTGTTTTATGTATCACCCCACCTCACCTTTCCCGTTAAGCAGCCATAGTGTGTTTTCTGCATGTGTGACTTTGTTCTGTTTTGTAATTCAGTTCAAGTGTAACGGTTTTTACATTCCCTCTATAAGTGATACCTTATGAGAAGTGTCTTTTTCTGTGTGACTTATTTCACTTAGAATCGTTGTACTTAAATCCACTCATCATGCTCCTACTACCCTTATGACATTGATTTCATTGCTGAGTGATATTCCATTGTACATAAGGACCACAACTTCTTTATCCATTTTTCTCTTTCCTTGGATATTTAAGGTGGAATTAAGTGGAGGTTCTTGTCAACAGAGCAGCCCTAAAGTTTTGGGTGCCTGTGTCTTGCTGATTTTTAGTTTTCCCTATTTATACGCCCATGAGTCGATGTGCCCCTTTCTCTCTAGCTGTGTTTTTTAGATGTTTTAGGAAACACCATACCCTTCTCCAGAGTCATCATTGGCAATTTACACCCCACCCATCAGTGTAACAAGGCTCCCTTTACTCCCTGGCCTCTCCTGCTTTTCTTGTTTTTACACTTTTGTAGGAAGGCCATTTTGACCGATGGGAAGTCAGACTTCTTTGTAGAGCTGAATTGCATTTCCGGCTTGCTTGGTTGGCCACAAAGGGCCTATGGGTTTTTTCCTGAATTCATTCAGAAAAAAACGCATATGCTCTTTTTGGCCAAGTGCATCATTGTCGACGTTTTGCCGCTTTTCATGTGCTTTAGGGGTGATTCGAATCTAACTCCTGAAATCTGTTTCCTGCAATTCTGCCTTGATTTCAAATCCTCTTCGTTGCCTTCCCTCAATATATTTGTGGACGAGAGTTATCATTTATAACTCTGCAGATTTGTGAATTGCAGTGCCCCTGAGCTCCATTTTTCAACTCCCTTTTTTGGGAGCTTTCCGCAGAACTGCTCGTTTGCTTCTGGCCCTACTCTGGTTCCCGGTGGCAGGCTAAGCCTTTGCTTAATTCTTCTTCCTGACTGGAAAGTAGAGTGACATGTGCCTCTCCGAACATCTAGGGCTTGGCTCTCCTTGTTTCTCCTCCTTCCCCTTCTTCCTTTGGACAAATTCCGATTTCTGTGCAACTGGATGTTGAAGGTGCTGACATCCTCAAGTGGGGAGATTTTAAGGAAAAAGGCTGGAGGGGTGAACCCAACAACCAGGAAATTAGGCGTTTTGGTGCCTTTTCCAAAATCTTCCTGATCCAACCGTGTTCCATCTTCTGGGTGTCACAGGCATGTTTTAGCTGTAGGAAAGGTCCCGTGTATGTAAGGAGAACACAAGGGATTTTTCCAAATCAGTGTCTCCCCGAACTCCAATCTGGGGAATTTTTAAGCTACTGGTACATGTGTGTTCATTAAGGGACTTGGGCCGTAGGCAGAGTCCGAACTTTAGATGATTGAAGTCTTTAGGTTCAGAAACGCTCACCATCGGCCTCCTTTAGTTTCCATTTTATCTGTAGTTGATAGATGATGTCGATATAGATATCTATTGTTTTTCAGGTTATTTCCCCTCAGGGGTCATTACAAAATATTGAGTATAGTTCCCTGTGCTATACAGTAGTTCCTTGTTGATGATATATTTTATACATAGCAGTGTGTATATGTTAATCTGAAACTGTTAATTTATCCCTCCTCCCACCTTTCCCCTTTGGTAATAAAAAATATAAGATTTTATACTTCTCAGAAATCTAGGAGCTGAAAGAGAGGTATCATTTTCAATGGAAAATCATTCCAAACAAGGTTGAAACTTCAACCAAGATTATTAGATGTACATCCTTGGAAAGAAATCACTGCATTTCTCTACTCTTGACCTGACAAATAAGACAAACCCCTCCACTGAACTTGCTTATAATAAAGTGATGGAAATATCAAATGGAAGTGTTAGAAACATCTTCTTTTACACGAGCCTTATACACTGCTCTATGTTAATTACAGTTTGGCTCACACATCTGTTCATTGAAGTTACAATGTTCTCAAATTCTGTTACTGATCCTGCAGAGTGGGCCCCAACAAGGGTCTCCCTGCCCAGTGTCATTGGAGCCAGCAGATCGAGACTGACTTTGGTTCAGAAGCAAAGGAAAACTTTATATTTTGATCAGAGAATGGAGAGGTGAGAGTGTGTGCTCCCCTGCGGGTTGTGGGCCGGGCTGCTGTGTAGGGATCCTGTCAGCATCAGCGGGAGGGAGGGGGCGGAGCTCTCGAGGGCCAGGTTGGCTGGAGCTCAGGCTCCTATGTCGCAGAGTCTGCACGGGGCCCCACGAGCTGAGGTGTCGGCCCAGCCATTTTGCACGAGGAAATCGGGTCTGAAGTGTCGGGTGTGGGACCTCTGCATGTGGAAACCTAGGAGCAAGTGAAATTAGACAAAGCACAAAGGAAAAAATGGTTAGACTTTATTTTATTGCCCAGATTCTATTTTTATCTCCCAGGAATTTTTAATGGGCTTTGCCAGTGACAAAGCCCTCCTCTGCCTTTTGTCCCATTCCTCATTCTTGGGGCGCTGAGGGTGCAGACACGTCTTCTGTAAATGCTTCATGCTGAGTTGGGTGTCCTCATACCCGGGGGGAGGGGCAGGACTTCTCCCCAGCAGCCTCCAGGTGAGGTTGATTGTCCGCAGGCCTCCTCCCTCACTGCTCGTCTGCCTGAGCACCAGCATTGGAAGTTTTATAGATTCTAATGACCTTTAAGGGTCCAGGAAAGAGATGTGCAGAGACGCTGGGGGGGTGGGCGGTTTTACCCTGCTCCACATTGGTTCGGCCCCCTTAGGCTGATGGTTTCTGCCAGCCTAGATGCTCTGACCAGTAGTCTGTGCTTTCTTCAGTTAGGCCACTGAATTAACGTACAAACAGCACCAGGTGTCAGAGCCCTGCTTGCTCAACTCCCAGACAGTCCAGGGCCGGTGGTGATCCAGGACCATGACGGCCACTCAGTCAACGGCCTTTTGAAGTAGCCAGGAGTACAGCCGGTCTCATTGGCCGCCGTCACTGCGGTGTCTGTAGGCTTTTCTATGGTGGCAGCGTTATTTACGGTTCCCCTGCCAAGTTTATTAGCTCCGCTCTGGGTGCAGTAAGTCCTGTAAGCAATAGTCTGCTCTTTGGGGGCACACTCTTGTTGTTTTCTGAGAGAAGCTCCAGGTCAAGTGATGGTCACACGAGTCGTCATGGGGGCCCATTGCCCCAGGTTGTCTCTCTGGAGGTTGGTGTTGGAGGGCCTCCTCACTCGAGGTCATTGTGCCCACGGAGCAATCCCTGCAACTTCAGGGCATGGTGGGTGGTTAGGATCACCAAGTGGCGTCCTTTTCCCTTAGGAGGGAGCTGGCCTTGCGGGCTGCTGATTTCCAGGTTTTTAGATACCCCCAGTATCCTGGTCGGATGGGGTGGCTGGCCAATGCCTGGAGGGCATTCTTGCATTGTTCCATTTCAAGTGGTCCCAGTTTTTGCACTAATACTCCAAGGGCGATTCGCCTTGGACCAGGAATGTAAAGGTCAAAGGGTTTAGCTAACTTAGGGAGGTCCAGGGCCAGGGTCTGAATTGACTGCTCTTTCCATTCTTGAAAGGCCGCTTCTGGATTCTATTCAAAAGGATCATCATCTTTTCCTTTCAGTGTTTCATATAGAGGCCCAGCTATTAGACTGTAGTTAGGGATCCAGATGCAGCAAACCCCGGTCTCCCCAGGAACCCCTAAGCTGTCTTCTAGTTTCAGGAAAGGTGAGGCTGCAAATGGCTTCTTCCCTTTCCTGGGGTGGGCTTCTCCGACCTTCTGTGCGAATGAAGCCCAGGAAGGCCACCTTAGTTTGTGATATTTGAGCCTTTTCCTTGGACACCTTCTATCTTTTATTGGCTAGGTAGTTCAGAGGCCTCCTTAGTCGGGCTGGTGATCAGAATGTCATCTGCATATTGAAGGAGGGTTCCCTTCTCCAGAGGTAGATCTTTTAGGTCTTTAGCTAACGTTTCCCCAAAGATGGTGTGGGAATTTTTGAACCCCTGGGGCAGGACGGCCCAGCAGTATTGTTTTTGTTGTAGGTTGAGTCCTGCCACTCACAGGCAAAATTTCTTGTGACTCTGGGACTAATGGAATACAGAAGAAGGCATCATTGAAGTCTAATACAGAATGCCATGTCCTGGTGGATGGTAGAATGACCAGCAGGGTGTAGGAATTAGGAACTACTAGATGTATATCCTCTGTGGCTTCACTGACTGTCCTGGCGTCCTCTAGCAGGTCCCCAGCAGCCCACGGGGCTCTTGTGGTCAGGCCCCTCCCAGGATATGGAGCTCACCTGGGCAGGTATGCAGCAGCCCACGGGGCTCTCGTGGGCAGGCCCCTCCCTGGATATGGAGCTCCCGTGGACAGGTACCCCGGCAGGGCTGGGCACACAGGAACCGTGCACATAGCCCTCATTGCAGAGCACCCCCAGCACCCCTGTCACTCAGAGCTGACACAGAGCACCTCAGAGCAGAGCTTGAACTAACAAACAGCAGCTCCAACAGGTCTGTGACCCTAGGCTTCACTCTGTGCGGCCTCCCTCTGCCTGGTCTTCCAGGGGCTTCCACTGCAGCCGGGGCACCAGGCCTCTGTCTCCACCCACCACCCCTCCTCTCCCTGACTCCTGGGTTCCTCTCATTAGCAGAGGGTCTTCTTGAAGTTGTCTCCCACTCATGGACCAGATAAAATGATTCGAAAACAAGCCAGGGCTGCCGCCCCTTATCTATCCTGACTCTCGGGACCCTACACCTGTTCCTTGGATCTGGCCGGTGCAGCAAGGCCCATTTTCTGCAACTCTGAGCCCCTGAGGGGCGAGGATTGGCTGACCTGGGCAGCCTGACCCGGCCGGCCAGCCCTTCCCAGGTGTGCCTGGGTTGAGGTCAATATAAACACCCCTCCAGGCAGCAAAAGCCTCTGCAGCTGTGCCTGACGCCATATTCTCTGCCCCGTCAGCAGTCTCGGGGTTGGGCTGGTGGGAGGGAGTAGGGCCCACGGCTCTATGAGTGGCCCAGTGTGACTGGGGCTCTGCTGGACTTTCTGCAGGAGTTGCTGGGCTGCCACCTGCTAAAGAAGAGGATGTGTCACCCATACTTGCTGCTGGAATTTCTCCCCGGGCAGAGGTGAGGAAGGAAAAAAGCAGTGGGGGCCGGGACAGGAGGGGTACCTCAGGCAGGGAAATGGAAAGCTTCCAGACGAGCGCCCGGGGCCAGGACCATCCTGGCTGGCCTGCAGGCACCAAGTCGGCCTGCGTGCTGTCGCTGGTGTGACTCCAAGCCCCTTCCTCTAGTTTTTAAAGTCTTTGCACACATTCAGGTGTTTTACCTGGGAAGGGTGGGAAAAGTTCAGCAGCAGCTGGCCTGGGGCTCAGCTCACGTTTACTCAGAGACGCCTCCTCACGGTCCCCCAGCTTTGCAATGAGGACGCTCCTCGTGTGGGGGCTGCTGGCTGCATGGGAGATGATTCCCCACCTGTGACCAACTTCAGAATTGTTTACCCCTGGAGCAAGTGCCCTGATAGGGTTTTCCTCTGTATGACCAGTGGGTTCTGTTTTTTTTTTTTTTTTTTCTTTTTTGGTTCAAGGTAAGTTTTATTCCTCTTTTTGTATTTATGGATATAAGCATGGAAATAATTCATTCATATAAATACGTCTATGGGAAGGACAGAACTTTTTTTCTGTTTTATTTTTTTAAGTATTACTTATTTTTTAATTTTTGAATTTATTTTATTCATTTTTTTATACAGCAGGCTCTTATTGGTAACCTATTTTATACATATAAGTGTATATATGTCAATCCCAGGCTCGCAATTCATCCCACCACCACCACCCTGCCACTTTCCCCCCTTGGTGTCCATACATTTGTTCTCTACATCTGTGTCTCTATTTCTGCCTTGCAAACCGGTTCATCTTTACCATTTTTCTAGGTTCCACATGTATGCGTTAATATACGATATTTGTTTTTCTCTTTCTGACTTACTTCACTCTGTATGACAGTCTCTAGATCTATCCACGTCTCTACAAATGACCCAATTTCATTCCTTTTTATGGCTGAGTAATATTCCATTTTATATATGTAGCACATCTTTTCTGTTCGTCTGTCTATGGGCATTTAGGTTGCTTCCATGACCTGGCTATTGTAAATAGTGCTGCAATGAATATTGTGGTGAATATGTCTTTTTGAATTATGGTTTTCTCTGGGTATATGGCCAGTAGTGGGATTGCTGGGTCATATGGTAATTCTATTTTTAGTTTCTTAAGGAACCTCCATACTGCTCCATCGTGACTGTATCAATTTACATTCCCACAAATAGTGTAAGAGGGTTCCCTTTTCTCCACACCCTCTCCAGCATTTGTTGCTTGTAGATTTTCTGATGATGCCCATTCTAACTCGTGTGAGGCGATACCTCATTGTAGTTTTGGTTTATATTTCTCTAATAATTAGTGATGTTGAGCAGCTTTTCATGTGCTTCTTGGTCATCTGTATGTCTTCTTGGGACAAATGTCTATTTACGTCATCTGCCCATTTTTGGATTGGGTTGTTTGTTTTTTTACTGTTGAGCTGCATGAGCTGTTTATATACATTGGAGATTAATCCTTTGTCCATTGATTCGTTTGCAAATATTTTCTCCCATTGTGAGGGCTGTCTTTTCGTCTTGTTTGTAGTTTCCTTTGCTTTGCAAAAGCTTTTAGGTTTCATTTGCTCCCATATGTTTATTTTTTTTTTATTCCATTACTCTAGGAGGTGGATCAAAAAAGATCTTGCTGTGATTTATGTCAAAGAGTATTCTTCCTATGTTTTCCTCTAAGAGTTTTATAGTGTCCGGTCTTACATTTTGGTCTCTAATCCATTTTGAGTTTATTTTTTGTGTATGGTGTTAGGGAGTGTTCTAATTTCATTCTTTTACATGTAGCTGTCCATTTTTCCCAGCACCACTTATTGAAGAGACTGTCTTTTCTCTTTTGTATACCCTTGCCTCCTTTGTCATAGATTAGTGGGCCATAGGTGTGTAGGTTTATCTCTGGGCTTTTTTTTTTCTTTTACATCTTTATTGGAGTATAATTGCTTTACAATTGTGTGTTAGTTTCTGCTGTATAAAAAAGTGAATCAGCTGTGCGTATACATATAACACCATATCCCCTCCCTCTTGCAACTCCCTCTCACTCCCTTATCCCACCCTTTTAGGTGGTCACAAAGCACAGCGCTGATCTCCCTGTGCTATGTGGCTGCTTCCCAGTAGCTATCAATTTTACATTTGGTAGTGTATATATGTCCATACCACTCTCTCACTTTGTCCCAGCTTACCCTTCCCTCTCCCCATGTCCTCAAGTCCTTTCTCTACGTCTGTGTCCTTAATCCTTTCCTGCCCCTAGGTTCTTCATAAACTTTTTTTTTTAAGATTCCATATAGATGTGTTAGCATACGGTATTTGTTTTTCTCTTTCTGACTTACTTCACTCTGTAGGACAGACTCTAGATCCATCCACCTCACTAAAAGTAACTCAATTTCGTTTCTTTTTATGGCTGAATAATGTTCCATTGTATATTTGTGCCACATCTTCCTTATCCATTTATCTGTTGATGGACACTTAGGTTGCTTCCATGTCCTGGCTATTGTAAATAGAGCTACAGTGAACATTGTGGTACATGACTCTTTTTGAATTATGGTTTTCTCAGGGTAAATGTCCAGGAGTGGGTTTGCTGGGTTGTATGGTAGTTCTATTTTTAGTTTTTAAGGAACCCCCATACCGTTCTCCCTAGTGGCTATATCAATTTACATTCCCACCAACAGTGCAAGAGGGTTCCCTTTGCTCCAATAAATGCCTCTCCAGCATTTATTGTTGGTAGATTTTTTGATGATGGCCATTCTGACTGGTGTGAGGTGATACCTCACTGTAGTTTTGATTTGCATTTCTCTAATGATTAGTGATGTTCAGCATCCTTTCATGTGTTTGTTGGCAACCTGTATATCTTCTTTGGAGAAATGTCTATTTAGGTCTTCTGCCCATTTTTGGATTGGGTTGTTTGGTTTTGTGATATTGAGCTACATGAGCTGCTTTTTGGAGATTAATCCTTTGCCATTTGCTTCATTTGAAAATATTTTCTCCCATTCTGATGGTTGTCTTTTCATCTTGCTTATGTTTTCCTTTGCTGTGCAAAAGAATTTATGTTTCATTCGGTCCCATTTTTTTATTTTTGTTTTTATTTCCATTTCTCTAGGAGGTGGGTCAAAAAGGATCTTGCTGTGATTTATGTCATAGACTGTTCTGCTTATGTTTTCCTCTAAGAGTTTTATAGTGGCTGGTCTTATATTTAGGTCTCTAATCCATTTTGAGTTTATTTTTGTGTATGGTGTTAGGGTGTGTACTAATTTCATTCTTTTACATGTAACTGTCCAGTTTTCCCAGCACCACTTGCTGAAGACACTGTCTTTTCTCCATTGTATACCCTTGCCTCCTTTGTCATAGATTAGTGAACCATAGGTACGTGGGTTTATCTCTGTGCTTTCTATCCTGCTCTATTGACCTATATTTCTGTTCTTGTGTCAGTACCATATTATCTTGATTACTGTAGCTTTGCAATATAGTCTGAAGTCTGGAAGTCTGATTCCTCCAGCTCTTTTTTTTCCCCCCTCAAGACTGCTTTGGCTATCCAGGGTCTTTTGTGTCTCCCTACAAATTTTAAGATTTTTTTTTTCTTGTTCTGTAGAAAATGCCAAAGGTATTTTGATCGGGATTGCATTGAATCTGTAGATTGCTTTGGGTAGTATAGTCATTTTCACAATATTGATTCTTCTAATCCGAGAACATGGTATATGTCTCCATCTGTTTATATCATCTTTGATTTCTTTCATCAGTGTCTTATAGTTTTCTGAGTACAGGTCTTTTACTTCCTTAGGTAGGTTTATTCCTAGGTATTTTATTCTTTTTGTTGCAGTGGTAATGGGATTGTTTCCTTAATTTCTCTTTCTGATCTTTCATTGTTAGTGTATAGGAATGCAAGCAATTTCTGTGCATTAATTTTGTATCCTGCAACTTTACCAAATTCATTGATTAGCTCCAGTGGTTTTCTGGTGGCATCTTTAGGATTCTCTATCTATGATATCATGTCATCTGCAAACAGTGACAATTTTACTTCTTCTTTTCCTTTTTGTATTCCTTTTATTTCTTTTTCTTCTCTGATTGCCATGGCTAGGACTTCCAAAACTATGTTGAATAGCAGTGGTGAGAGTGGACATCCTCGTCTTGTTCCTGATCTTAGAGGAAACGCTTTCAGTTTTTCACCATTGAGAATGTTGTTTGCTGTGGGTTTGTCATATATGGCCTTTATTATGTTGAGGTAGTTTCCCTCTATGCCCACACTCTGCAGAGTTTTTATCGTAAATGAGTGTTGAATTTTCTCAAAATCTTTTCCTTCATCTATTGAGATGATCATATGCTTTTATTCTACAATTTGTTAATATGGTGTATCACATTGATTTGTGTATATTGAAGAATCCTCGCATCCCTGGGATAAACCCCACTTGATCATGGTGTATGATCCTTTTCATGTGTTGTTCGATTCTGTTTGCTAGTATTTTGTTGAGGATTTTTACATCTATATTCATCAGTGATATTGGTCTATAATTTTCTTTCCTTGTAGTATCTCTGTCTGATTTTGGTATCAGGGTGATGGTGGTCTCATAGAATGAGTTTGGGAGTGTTCCTTCCGCTGCAATTGTTTTGAAGAATTTGAGAAGGTTGGGTGTTAGCTCTGCTCTAAATGTTTGATAGAATTCACCTGTGATGCCATCTGGTTCTGGACTTTTGTTTGTTGGAAGATTTTTAATCACAGTTTCAATTTCATTGCTTGTGATAGGTTTGTTCATATTTTCTATTTCTTCCTGGTTCAGTCTTAGAAGGTTATCCCTTTCTAAGAATTTGTCCATTTCTTCCAGATTGTCCATTTTATTGGCCTAGAGTTGCTTGTAGTAGTCTCTTAGGATGCTTTGTATTCCTGTGGTGTCTGTTATAACTTCTGCTTTTTCACTTCTAATTTTGTTGATTTGCGTCCTCTCCCTCTTTTTCTGGAGTCCGGCTAAAGGTTGATCATTTTTGCTTATCTTCTCAAAGAACCAGCTTTTAGTTTTATTGATCTTTGCTTTCGTTTTCTTTGTTTCTATTTCATTTATTTCTGCTCTGATCTTTATGATTTCTTTCCTTCTACTAACTTTGGGTTTTGTTCTTCTTTCTCTAGTTCCTCTAGGTGTAAGGTTAGATTGTTTATTTGAGATTTTTCTTGTTTCTTGAGGTAGGCTTGTATTGCTATAAACTTCCCTCTTAGAACTCCTTTTGCTGCATCCCATAGGTTTTGGATCATCGTGTTTTTGTTGTCATTTGTCTCTAGGTAGTTTTTGATTTCCTCTTTGATTTCTTCAGTGATCTCTTGGTTATTTAGTAACGTATTGTTTAGCCTCCATGTGTTTGTGTTTTTTACGGTTTTTTCCGTGTAATTGATTTCTAATCTCATAGCATTGTGGTCGGAACAGCTGCTTGATATGATTTCAGTTTTCTTAAATTTACTGAGGCTTTATCTGTGACCCAAGATGTGATCTATCCTGGAGAGTGTTCCGTGTGCAGTTGAGAAGAACGTGTAATCTGCTGTTTTTGGATGGAATGTCCTATAAATATCAATTAACTCTATCTGGTCTATTGTGTCATTTAAAGCTTGTGTTTCCTTATTAATTTTCTGTCTGGCTGATCTCCACTGGTGTAAGTGAGCTGTTAAAGTCCCCCGCTATTATTGTGTTACTGTCGATTTCCTCTTTTATAGCTGTTAGCAGTTGCCTTATACATTGAGCTGCTCCTATTTTGGGTACATATATATTTATAATTGTTATATCTTCTTCTTGGATTGATCCCCTGACCATTATGCAGTGCCTTTCCTTGTCTCTTGTAACATTCTTTATTTTAAAGTCTATTTTATCTGATATGAGTATTGCTACTCCAGCTTTCTTTTGATTTTCATTTGCATAGAATATATTTTTCCATCGCCTCACTTTGAGTCTGTATGTGTCCCTAGGTCTGAAATGGATCTCTTGTAGACAGCATATATATGGGTCTTGTTTTTGTATCCATTCAGCGAGCCTGTGTCTTTTGGTTGGAACATGTAGTGCATTCACGTTTAAGGTAATTATCGATATGTATGTTCCTACTACTATTTTCTTAATTGTTATGGGTTTGTCTTGGTGGGTCCTTTTCTTCTCTTGTGTTTCCCACTTAGAGAAGTTCCTTTAGCATTTGGTGTAGAGCTGGTTTCATGGTGCTGAATTCTCTTAGCTTTTGCTTGTCTGTAAGGCTTTTGATTTCTCCATCAAATCTGAATGAGCTCTTTGCAGGGTGGAGTACTCTTGGTTGTAGGTTCTTCCCTTTCATCACTTTAAATTTATCATGCCACTTCCTTCTGGCTTGTAGATTTTCTGCTGAGAAATCAGTTGTTATCCTTATGGGAGTTCCCTTGTATGTTATTTGTCATTTTTCCCTTGCTGCTTTCAATCATTTTTCTTTGTCGTTAATTTTTGTCAATTTGATTACTATGTGTCTTGTCATTTTTCTCCTTTGGTTTATCCTGCCTGGGACACTCTGTGCTTCTGGACTTGGGTGGCTATTTCTTTTCCCATGCTAGGGAAGTTTTTGACCATAATCTCTTCAAATATATTCTCGGGTCCTTTCTCTCTCTCTTCTCCTTCTGGGACCCCTATAATGCGAATGTTGTTCCGTTTAAAGTTGTCCCAGAGGACTCTTGGGGTATCTTCGTTTATTTTCATTCTTTTTCTTTATTCTGTTCCATGGCAGTGATTTCCACCTTTCTGTCTTCCAGGTCACTTATCCGTTCTTCTGCCACAGTTATTCTGCTACTGATTCCTTCTAGTGTATTTTTCATTTCAGTTATTCCATTGTTCACCTCTGTTTGTTTGTTCTTTAATTCTTCTAGGTGTTTGTTCCTTAATTCTTCTAGGTCTTTGTTAAACATTTCTTGCATCTTCTCGATCTTTGCCTCCTTTCTTTTTCCAAGGTCTTGGCTCAACTTCACTATCATTATTCTGAATTCTTTTTCTGGAAGGTTCCCTATCTCCACCTCATTTCATTTTTTTTCTGGGGTTTTATCTTGTTCCTTGATCTGGTATAAAGTCCTCTGCCTTTTCATTTTGTCTATCTTTCTGTGAATGTGGTTTTCCTTCCACAGGCTGCAGAATTGTAGTTCTTCTTGCTTCTGCTGTCTGCTCTCCGGTGGATGAGTCTATCTTAGAGGCTTGTGCAAGCTTCCTGATGGGAGGGACTGGTGGTGGGTAGAGCTGGGTGTTGCTTTGGTGGGCAGAGCTTTAATCCGCTTGTCTACGGATTAAATAAAACTTTAATAAAAAGTTTAATCCGCTTGTCTGCTGATGCATGGGGCTGGGTTCCCTCCCTGTTGGTTGTTTGGCCTGAGGCGACCCAGCCCTGGAGCCTACCTTGCTCTTGGTGGGGCTAATGGCGGACTCTGGGAGGGCTCACACCAAGGAGTATTTCCCAGAACTTCTGCTGCCAGTGTCGTTGTCCTCACGGTGAGCCACAGCCACAGCCACCACCTGCCTCTGCAGGAGACCCTCTAAAAGTAGCAGGTAGTTCTGGTCATTCTCCTACAGGGTCACTGCTCCTTCCCCTGGGTCCTGATGTGCACACTACTTTGTGTGTGCCCTCCAAGAGTGGAGTATCTGAGTGGAGTTGAGACTCTGAGACTCTGTGTGGAGTTGCACAGACTCTGGGTCCTGTGAAGCTTCGATGTTTTGTGATTCTAGAAATCCTATAGGAGACGGTCCACAGCAGGTGACGCTAATGTTGTCAGTAGAGGTGTTGAAGCCAAAGATCTGCAGTTCCAACTAGAGGTGCCGATGTACATACAGGACAAAATCATCTCGTGTGAATGTAGTTCAGGCATGTTTAAGATGAATGCAGTCATGTTAATGTCTACCATATTCTATCTTGAGCCTCTCCTCAGGGACCCCCTCCTCAGTTCCTGAGGCTCCTGTAAGTCATGTACAGGGGACTGGAGAGTGGGCTCTGTCCAGTCTGAGCCCTGAGTTACCCTGTGTGTATCGTAGGATACTTTGTATTTCTGTGGTGTCCGTTGTAACATCATCTCTTTCATTTCAGATTTATTTGGGCCCTCTCTTTTTAAAAAAACATACTACTGTTGTCTTTTATTCTCTACAGAAGTTTAATAAGTGTTTGATCTACTATCCTTACCCTATGTATACTTTTTGCAGTGAGATTTTTACTTTTCTTTGTTTCCTTGTTACTATCAATAATTAGTGAGACTTCTTTTAAGCTACCTTCAACATTGCTTATAAAGCTGCTTTATTAGTGATGACAGAGCCTTAATGGAAGTCATGTTCTGGTTGTAAATTAGAATGCAATGTGCCAGCAAATAGCCCCTTAAGTTTATGTCTCATTACTTCTTGTTCTTTTTTTAATTTAATTTTTATTTTTTGTCAGAGCAAATTTAATTAAAATGTTTTGTTTCTTCTAGGTGTGAAAGATGTGGTTCTTTTAAACATATACATATATCTATTCTTCTTTGGATCATTTTCCCATGTAGGTTATGACACGATGTTGAGTAGTCTTGTCTTGGTATTACGTAGGTCTTTGGTGATTACATATTTCACATGTGTTTCTATATCTATCTTAACCCCAATATCCTAATGTATCCAATCCTCACACCTTTCCATTTGGTGAACCATAAGTTTGTTTAATGAATCTGTGATTGCATTTCTCTGTGGAAATATCTTCATTGGTATCAATTTTTAGCTAAGACCTATAAGTGATATTATAGGATATGTGTCTTTTGCTTTCTGACTTAGTACAATTTGCCTGATTACCTCAAGAATCATACATGGTGCTGCAAATGGCATTGTTTCATTTTTTTCCCTGGCTAATATTCCATCTGTACGTGTACCAGTTCTTCTTTGGCCACGCACCTCTTGATGGACTTTCTGGTTGCCTCCATGTCTTGGCTATTGTAATACTGCTGCAATGCACATTTGCTTGCCTGTGTCTTTCCAGTTATATCTTCTTATGTTATAGGCCAAGGAGTGGGCTTGCTGTATCATATGGTAGCTCAGTGTGTATGTTTTAAAGGCACCACCATTCAGTTCTCATTAGTGGCTCTTTCCAGGTTACGTCCCACTTAAAATTGAGGGTATGCATTTCTCCAAAACACCTTCAATATTTATTGTTTGTAGTTTTCTTGCTGATGGTTATTCTAACAGGTGCGAGCTGATACCTATCTGTGGTTGAATTTGCATGTGTCCCATAATCTGTTGAAATTGAGCTTTAAAGCATGCCCTTTTTATTTATCAAACTGTGATTACAGCTTAGTTCTTCAAAGTGTTTTCTTAAAGTAAGTGTCACATTTTGAAAATTTTTGGCCATTACCTCCCTCAAGACATTTTGAGGGCACGTTTCATTTACAGCCCTGAAGTACTTGTTCATATGAAGTGACCATTAGCACAGGTTTTAAAGCTGCTTTTGCAGGTAACGGCCAGAGGGTGGCAGCCTTTCTACGTTCGCAATCTGGTAAATAGGGAAAGAGACCTTCAGCCCCAAGAGTGTCCAGCTTTATTTCTCATCCAGCTGTGGGTCTAGATATGGTCACACCAGGTTGCATCACAGCCCCGGAACGAATTATGTAAAAATTTCTCCCTCTATCACTGTCTTTGTTTTTTGGGATTTTAAAGTAATTTATTTTTATAATGGGGTTTACCTGATTTTCACTGCTGTGTTTATGCCCCTTTACACCCACTTGATTCACTTACAGAGAGAAATCAATACAGAGGTTTTAAGATTTTTACTAGTCAGATATATTCTTGTTCGTTGAATAGGGGGTGTTGCATCCACTTCACTGAGCAAGGAGTAGGTCTTGTCTATTACATATTGGGTTTATGGATCGGTATTTGAGCTAATATGAAACCCTTGTTTTATGCATCACCCCACCTCACCTTTCCCGTTAAGCAGCCATAGTGTGTTTTCTGCATGTGTGACTCTGTTCTGTTTTGTAATTCAGTTCAAGTGTAACGGTTTTTACATTCCCTCTACAAGTGATATCTTATGATAAGTGTCTTTTTCTGTGTGACTTATTTCACTTAGAATCGTCAAACCTAAATCCACTCATCATGCTGCTAATAGCCTTATGACATTGATTTCATGGCTGAGTGATATTCCCTTGTACATAAGGACCACAACATCGTTATCCATTTTCCTATTTCCTGGGATATTTAAGGTGTAATGAAGAGGAGGTTCTTGTCAACAGAGCAGCCCTAAACTTTGGTGTGCCTGTGTCTTGCTGATTTTTAGTTTTCCCAATTTATACGCCCATGAGTGGAAATGCCCTATGCTCTCTAAGCTGTGTTTTTTAGATGTTTCAGGACACACCGTACACTTCTCCAGAGTGGCTGTTGGCAATTTACATCCCGCCCATCAGTGTAGCAAGCCTCCCATTTCTCCATGGCCTGTCCTGCATTTCTGGTTTTGACACTTTTTTCAGCATGGCCCTTTTGACCGATGGGAAGCGAGACTTCTTTGTAGCGCTGATTTGCCTTTCCAGGTTGCGTGGTTGGCCAAAAAGGGCGTATGCGTTTTTTCCTGAATATATTCAGGAAAAAACGCATACGCCCTTTTTGGCCAAGGGTATCATTGTCAACGTTTTGCCGCTTTTCATTTGCTTTAAAGGCGATTCGAATCTACCTCCTTAAGTCTGTTTCTGCAATTCTGCCTTGCTTTCAAATCCTCTTCGTTGCCTTCCCTCAATATATTTGTGGACGAGAGTTATCAT
Organism: Balaenoptera borealis; assembly: GCF_965194805.1. Lineage (NCBI taxonomy): Eukaryota > Metazoa > Chordata > Mammalia > Artiodactyla > Balaenopteridae > Balaenoptera > Balaenoptera borealis. Next base: position 932,922 of record NW_028123921.1, read on the forward strand.
TGATAACTCTGCAGGTTTGTGAATTGCAGTGCCCCTGAGATCCATTTTTCAACTCGCTTTTTTGAGAGTTGGCCGCAAAAGCGCAGGTTGGCTTCAGGCCCTGTTCTGGTTCCGGGGGGCAGGATGAGCCTGTGGTTAATTCTTCTTCCTCATGGGAAAATAGAGTGACCTGTGCCTGTCCCAACACCAAGAGCTAGTCTCTCGTTGGTTCCACGTCTTCCCGTTCATCCTCAGAACAAATTGCAACCTGTACGGAACAGGAGGTTAAAGGTGCTGATGCTCCAAGTAGGGAGCTTGCTAGTAAAGCGGCTGGAATGGCGAACCCGGGCACACGGAGATGAGAAATGAGGTGCGTTTTAGAAACCTTTCCCCATCACACGGTGTACCATCTTCTGGGTTTCTCATGCATGTTTTTGATGTAGGAAGATGCCCTTGAACCTGGAGATTTGGGACCCATGCGATGGGTACCACGCAGTATTACTTTAAAGGGTCTGCGTTTGCTCACCCAACCTCACCAAACCTCTCAGCCCCAAGAGTGTCGACCCTTATGTCTCATCCAGCTGTGGGTCTAGATATGGTCAATCCAGGTTGCATCACAGCCCCTGAACGCATTGTGTAAGTATTTCTCTCTCTTTCACTGTCTTTGTTTCATGGGTTTTTCAAAGTAATTTATTTTTATAATGGGGTTTAGCTGCTTTTCACTGCTGTGTTTATGCCGCTTTACACCCACTTGACACACTAACAGAGAGATATCAATACATAGGTTTTAAGATTATTACTAGTCAGATATATTCTTGTGCGGTGAATAGGGTGTGTTGAGTCCAGTTCTCTGGTCAAGGAGTAGGTCTTGTCTATTACATATTGGGTTTATGAAACGGTATCTGAGCTAATTTGAAACCCTTGCTTTATGTATCACTCCACCTCACCTTTCCCGTTAAGCAGCCATAGTGTGTTTTCTGCATGTGTGACTCTGTTCTGTTTTGTAATTCAGTTCAAGTGTAACGGTTTTTACATTCCCTCTATAAGTGATACCTTATTTGAAGTGTCCTTTTCTGTGTGACTTATTTCACTTAGAATCGTCGTACCTAAATCCACTCATCATGCTTCTACTAGCCTTATGACATTGATTTCATGGCTGAGTGATATTCCATTGTACATAAGGACCACAACTTCTTTATCCATTTTTCTCTTTCCTGGGATATTGAAGGTGGAATGAAGTGAAGGTCCTTGTCAACAGAGCAGCCCTAAACTTTGGGGTGCTTGTGTCTTGCTGATTTTTCATTTTCCCAATTTATACCCCCATGAGTGGAAGTGCCCTATGCTCTCTAAGCTGTGTTTTTTAGATGTTTCAGGACACACCGTACACTTCTCCAGAGTGGCTGTTGGCAATTTACATCCCGCCCATCAGTGTAGCAAGGCTCCCATTTCTCAATGGCCTGTCCTGCATTGCTGGTTTTGAGACTTTTTTCAGCATGGCCCTTTTGACCGATGGGTAGCGAGTCTTCTTTGTAGCGCTGATTTGCCTTTCCAGGTTGCTTGGTTGGCCAAAAAGGGCGTATGCGTTTTTTCCTGAATATATTCAGGAAAAAACGCATACGCCCTTTTTGGCCAAGGGCATCATTGTCAACGTTTTGCCGCTTTTCATGTGCTTTAAAGGCGATTCGAATCTACCTCCTGAAATCTGTTTCCTGCAATTCTGCCTTGATTTCAAATCCTCTTCTTTGCCTTCCCTCAATATATTTGTGGACGAGAGTTATCATTTATAACTCTGCAGCTTTGTGAATTGCAGTGCCCTGAAGCTCCATTTTACAACTCGCTTTTTTGGGAGCTGGCCGCAAAAGCACTGGATGGCTTCAGGCCCTGTTCTTGTTCCGGGGGGGATGATGAGCCTGTGGTTAATTCTTCTTCCTGATGGGAAAATAGAGTGATCTGTGCCTTTCCCAACAACAAGAGCTAGTCTCTCACTGGTTCCCCGTCTTCCCGTTCATCCTCAGGAAAAATTGCAACCTGTACGGAACAGGAGGTTAAAGGTGCTGATGCTCCAAGTAGGGAGATTGCTAGCAAAGCGGCTGGAATGGCGACACCGGGCACAAGGAGAAGAGAAATGAGGTGCGTTTTAGAAACCTTTCCCCATCACATGGTGTACCATCTTTTTGTTTTCTCATGCATGTTTTCGATGTAGGAAGATGCCCTTGAACCAGGAGATTTGGGACCCATGCGATGGGTACCACGCAGTATTACTTTAAAGGGTCTGCGTTTGCTCACCCAACCTCACCAAACCTCTCAGCCCCAAGAGTGTCCACCCTTATGTCTCATCCAGCTGTGGATCTAGATATGGTCAATCCAGGTTGCATCACAGCCCCTGAACGCATTGTGTAAGAATTTCTCTCTCTTTCACTGTCTTTGTTTCATGGGTTTGTAAAAGTAATTTATTTTTATAATGGGGTTTAGCTGCTTTTCACTGCTGTGTTTATGCCGCTTTACACCCACTTGACACACTAACAGAGAGATATCAATACATAGGTTTTAAGATTATTACTAGTCAGATATATTCTTGTGCGGTGAATAGGGCGTGTTGAGTCCAGTTCTCTGAGCAAGGAGTAGGTCTTGTCTATTACATATTGGGTTTATGGAACGGTATCTGAGCTAATTTGAAACCCTTGTTTTATGTATCACCCCACCTCACCTTTCCCGTTAAGCAGCCATAGTGTGTTTTCTGCATGTGTGACTCTGTTCTGTTTTGTAATTCAGTTCAAGTGTAACGGTTTTGACATTCCCTCTATAAGTGATACCTTATGAGAAGTGTCCTTTTCTGTGTGACTTATTTCACTTAGAATCGTCGTACCTAAATCCACTCATCATGCTGCTACTAGCCTTATGACATTGATTTCATGGCTGAGTGATATTCCATTGTACATAAGGACCACAACTTCTTTATCCATTTTTCTCTTTCCTGGGATATTGAAGGTGGAATGAAGTGGAGGTCCTTGTCAACAGAGCAGCCCTAAACTTTGGGGTGCTTGTGTCTTGCTGATTTTTCATTTTCCCAATTTATACCCCCATGAGTGGAAGTGCCCTATGCTCTCTAAGCTGTGTTTTTTAGATGTTTCAGGACACACCGTACACTTCTCCAGAGTGGCTGTTGGCAATTTACATCCCGCCCATCAGTGTAGCAAGGCTCCCATTTCTCCATGGCCTGTCCTGCATTTCTGGTTTTGAGACTTTTTTCAGCATGGCCCTTTTGACCGATGGGTAGCGAGTCTTCTTTGAAGCGCTGATTTGCCTTTCCAGGTTGCTTGGTTGGCCAAAAAGGGCGTATGCGTTTTTTCCTGAATATATTCAGGAAAAAACGCATACGCCCTTTTTGGCCAAGGGCATCATTGTCAACGTTTTGCCGCTTTTCATGTGCTTTAAAGGCGATTCGAATCTACCTCCTGAAATCTGTTTCGTGCAATTCTGCCTTGATTTCAAATCCTCTTCTTTGCCTTCCCTCAATATATTTGTGGACGAGAGTTATCATTTATAACTCTGCAGTTTTGTGAATTGCAGTGCCCTGAAGCTCCATTGTACAACTCGCTTTTTTGGGAGCTGGCCGCAAAAGTGCAAGATGGCTTCAGGCCCTGTTCTGGTTCCGGGGGGGGAGGATGAGCCTGTGGTTAATTCTTCTTCCTGATGGGAAAATAGAGTGACCTGTGCCTGTCCCAACACCAAGAGCTAGTCTCTCACTGGTTCCCCGTCTACCCGTTCATCCTCAGGAAAAATTGCTACCTGTACGGAACAGGAGGTTAAAGGTGCTGATGCTCCAAGTAGGGAGATTGCTAGGAAAGCGGCTGGAATGGCGACCCCGGGCACAAGGAGAAGAGAAATGAGGTGCGTTTTAGAAACCTTTCCCCATCACATGGTGTACCATCTTTTTGTTTCCTCATGCATGTTTTCGATGTAGGAAGATGCCCTTGAACCAGGAGATTTGGGACCCATGCGATGGGTACCACGCAGTATTACTTTAAAGGGTCTGCGTTTGCTCACCCAACCTCACCAAACCTCTCAGCCCCAAGAGTGTCCACCCTTATGTCTCATCCAGCTGTGGATCTAGATATGGTCAATCCAGGTTGCATCACAGCCCCTGAACGCATTGTGTAAGAATTTCTCTCTCTTTCACTGTCTTTGTTTCATGGGTTTGTAAAAGTAATTTATTTTTATAATGGGGTTTAGCTGCTTTTCACTGCTGTGTTTATGCCGCTTTACACCCACTTGACACACTAACAGAGAGATATCAATACATAGGTTTTAAGATTATTACTAGTCAGATATATTCTTGTGCGGTGAATAGGGCGTGTTGAGTCCAGTTCTCTAAGCAAGGAGTAGGTCTTGTCTATTACATATTGGGTTTATGGAACGGTATCTGAGCTAATTTGAAACCCTTGTTTTATGTATCACCCCACCTCACCTTTCCCGTTAAGTAGCCATAGTGTGTTTTCTGCATGTGTGACTCTGTTCTGTTTTGTAATTCAGTTCAAGTGTAACGGTTTTGACATTCCCTCTATAAGTGATACCTTATGAGAAGTGTCCTTTTCTGTGTGACTTATTTCACTTAGAATCGTCGTACCTAAATCCACTCATCATGCTGCTACTAGCCTTATGACATTGATTTCATGGCTGAGTGATATTCCATTGTACATAAGGACCACAACTTCTTTATCCATTTTTCTCTTTCCTGGGATATTGAAGGTGGAATGAAGTGGAGGTCCTTGTCAACAGAGCAGCCCTAAACTTTGGGGTGCTTGTGTCTTGCTGATTTTTCATTTTCCCAATTTATACCCCCATGAGTGGAAGTGCCCTATGCTCTCTAAGCTGTGTTTTTTAGATGTTTCAGGACACACCGTACACTTCTCCAGAGTGGCTGTTGGCAATTTACATCCCGCCCATCAGTGTAGCAAGGCTCCCATTTCTCCATGGCCTGTCCTGCATTTCTGGTTTTGAGACTTTTTTCAGCATGGCCCTTTTGACCGATGGGTAGCGAGTCTTCTTTGTAGCGCTGATTTGCCTTTCCAGGTTGCTTGGTTGGCCAAAAAGGGCGTATGCGTTTTTTCCTGAATATATTCAGGAAAAAACGCATACGCCCTTTTTGGCCAAGGGCATCATTGTCAACGTTTTGCCGCTTTTCATGTGCTTTAAAGGCGATTCGAATCTACCTCCTGAAATCTGTTTCCTGCAATTCTGCCTTGATTTCAAATCCTCTTCTTTGCCTTCCCTCAATATATTTGTGGACGAGAGTTATCATTTATAACTCTGCAGTTTTGTGAATTGCAGTGCCCTGAAGCTCCATTTTACAACTCGCTTTTTTGGGAGCTGGCCGCAAAAGTGCAAGATGGCTTCAGGCCCTGTTCTGGTTCCGGGGGGGGAGGATGAGCCTGTGGTTAATTCTTCTTCCTGATGGGAAAATAGAGTGACCTGTGCCTGTCCCAACACCAAGAGCTAGTCTCTCACTGGTTCCCCGTCTTCCCGTTCATCCTCAGGAAAAATTGCAACCTGTACGGAACAGGAGGTTAAAGGTGCTGATGCTCCAAGTAGGGAGATTGCTAGGAAAGCGGCTGGAATGGCGACCCCGGGCACAAGGAGAAGAGAAATGAGGTGCGTTTTAGAAACCTTTCCCCATCACATGGTGTACCATCTTTTTGTTTTCTCATGCATGTTTTCGATGTAGGAAGATGCCCTTGAACCTGGAGATTTGGGACTCATGCGATGGGTACCACGCAGTATTACTTTAAAGGGTCTGCGTTTGCTCACCCAACCTCACCAAACCTCTCAGCCCCAAGAGTGTCCACCCTTATGTCTCCTCCAGCTGTGGGTCTAGATATGGTCAATCCAGGTTGCATCACAGCCCCTGAACGCATTGTGTAAGAATTTCTCTCTCTTTCACTGTCTTGGTTTCATGGGTTTTTCGAAGTAATTTATTTTTATAATGGGGTTTAGCTGCTTTTCACTGCTGTGTTTATGCCGCTTTACACCCACTTGACACACTAACAGAGAGATATCAATACATAGGTTTTAAGATTATTACTAGTCAGATATATTCTTGTGCGGTGAATAGGGCGTGTTGAGTCCAGTTCTCTGAGCAAGGAGTAGGTCTTGTCTATTACATATTGGGTTTATGGAACGGTATCTGAGCTAATTTGAAACCCTTGTTTTATGTATCACCCCACCTCACCTTTCCCGTTAAGCAGCCATAGTGTGTTTTCTGCATGTGTGACTCTGTTCTGTTTTGTAATTCAGTTCAAGTGTAACGCTTTTTACATTCCCTCTATAAGTGATACCTTATGAGAAGTGTCCTTTTCTGTGTGACTTATTTCACTTAGAATCGTCGTACCTAAATCCACTCATCATGCTGCTACTAGCCTTATGACATTGATTTCATGGCTGAGTGATATTCCATTGTACATAAGGACCACAACTTCTTTATCCATTTTTCTCTTTCCTGGGATATTGAAGGTGGAATGAAGTGGAGGTCCTTGTCAACAGAGCAGCCCTAAACTTTGGGGTGCTTGTGTCTTGCTGATTTTTCATTTTCCCAATTTATACCCCCATGAGTGGAAGTGCCCTATGCTCTCTAAGCTGTGTTTTTTAGATGTTTCAGGACACACCGTACACTTCTCCAGAGTGGCTGTTGGCAATTTACATCCCGCCCATCAGTGTAGCAAGGCTCCCATTTCTCCATGGCCTGTCCTGCATTTCTGGTTTTGACACGTTTTTCAGCATGGCCCTTTTGACCGAAGGGTAGCGAGTCTTCTTTGTAGCGCTGATTTGCCTTTCCAGGTTGCTTGGTTGGCCAAAAAGGGCGTATGCGTTTTTTCCTGAATATATTCAGGAAAAAACGCATACGCCCTTTTTGGCCAAGGGCATCATTGTCAACGTTTTGCCGCTTTTCATGTGCTTTAAAGGCGATTGGAATCTACCTCCTGAAATCTGTTTCCTGCAATTCTGCCTTGATTTCAAATCCTCTTCTTTGCCTTCCCTCAATATATTTGTGGACGAGAGTTATCATTTATAACTCTGCAGGTTTGTGAATTGCAGTGCCCTGAATCTCCATTTTACAACTCGCATTTTTGGGAGCTGGCCGCAAAAGCGCAGGATGGCTTCAGGCCCTGTTCTGGTTCCGGGGGGGAGGATGAGCCTGTGGTTAATTCTTCTTCCTGATGGGAAAATAGAGTGACCTGTGCCTGTCCCAACACCAAGAGCTAGTCTCTCACTGGTTCCCCGTGTACCCGTTCATCCTCAGGACAAATTGCAACCTGTACGGAACAGGAGGTTACAGGTGCTGATGCTCCAAGTAGGGAGATTTTTAGTAAAGCGGCTGGAATGGCGAAACCAGGCACAAGGAGAAGAGAAATGAGGTGCGTTTTAGAAACCTTTCCCCATCACATGGTGTACCATCTTTTTGTTTTCTCATGCATGTTTTCGATGTAGGAAGATGCCCTTGAACCTGGAGATTTGGGACCCATGCGATGGGTACCACGCAGTATTACTTTAAAGGGTCGGCGTTTGCTCACCCAACCTCACCAAACCTCTCAGCCCCAAGAGTGTCCACCCTTATGTCTCCTCCAGCTGTGGGTCTAGATATGGTCAATCCAGGTTGCATCACAGCCCCTGAACGCATTGTGTAAGAATTTCTCTCTCTTTCACTGTCTTGGTTTCATGGGTTTTCCGAAGTAATTTATTTTTATAATGCGGTTTAGCTGCTTTTCACTGCTGTGTTTATGCCGCTTTACACCCACTTGACACACTAACAGAGAGATATCAATACATAGGTTTTAAGATTATTACTAGTGAGATATATTCTTGTGCGTTGAATAGGGTTTGTTGAGTCTAGTTCTCTGAGCAAGGAGTAGGTCTTGTCTATTACATATTGGGTTTATGGAACGGTATCTGAGCTAATTTGAAACCCTTGTTTTATGTATCACCCCACCTCACCTTTCCCGTTAAGCAGCCATAGTGTGTTTTCTGCATGTGTGACTCTGTTCTGTTTTGTAATTCAGTTCAAGTGTAACGGTTTTGACAATCCCTCTATAAGTGATACCTTATGAGAAGTGTCCTTTTCTGTGTGACTTATTTCACTTAGAATCGTCGTACCTAAATCCACTCATCATGCTGCTACTAGCCTTATGACATTGATTTCATGGCTGAGTGATATTCCATTGTACATAAGGACCACAACTTCTTTATCCATTTTTCTCTTTCCTGGGATATTGAAGGTGGAATGAAGTGGAGGTCCTTGTCAACAGAGCAGCCCTCAACTTTGGGGTGCTTGTGTCTTGCTGATTTTTCATTTTCCCAATTTATACCCCCATGAGTGGAAGTGCCGTATGCTCTCTAAGCTGTGTTTTTCAGATGTTTCAGGACACACCGTACACTTCTCCAGAGTGGCTGTTGGCAATTTACATCCCGCCCATCAGTGTAGCAAGGCTCCCATTTCTCCATGGCCTGTCCTGCATTTCTGGTTTTGAGACTTTTTTCAGCATGGCCCTTTTGACCGATGGGTAGCGAGTCTTCTTTGTAGCGCTGATTTGCCTTTCCAGGTTGCTTGGTTGGCCAAAAAGGGCGTATGCGGTTTTTCCTGAATATATTCCGGAAAAAACGCATACGCCCTTTTTGACCAAGGGCATCATTGTCAACGTTTTGCCGCTTTTCATGTGCTTTAAAGGCGATTGGAATCTACCTCCTGAAATCTGTTTCCTGCAATTCTGCCTTGATTTCAAATCCTCTTCTTTGCCTTCCCTCAATATATTTGTGGACGAGAGTTATCATTTATAACTCTGCAGGTTTGTGAATTGCAGTGCCCTGAATCTCCATTTTACAACTCGCATTTTTGGGAGCTGGCCGCAAAAGCGCAGGATGGCTTCAGGCCCTGTTCTGGTTCCGGGGGGGAGGATGAGCCTGTGGTTAATTCTTCTTCCTGATGGGAAAATAGAGTGACCTGTGCCTGTCCCAACACCAAGAGCTAGTCTCTCACTGGTTCCCCGTGTACCCGTTCATCCTCAGGACAAATTGCAACCTGTACGGAACAGGAGGTTAAAGGTGCTGATGCTCCAAGTAGGGAGATTTTTAGTAAAGCGGCTGGAATGGCGAAACCAGGCACAAGGAGAAGAGAAATGAGGTGCGTTTTAGAAACCTTTCCCCATCACATGGTGTACCATCTTTTTGTTTTCTCATGCATGTTTTCGATGTAGGAAGATGCCCTTGAACCTGGAGATTTGGGACCCATGCGATGGGTACCACGCAGTATTACTTTAAAGGGTCGGCGTTTGCTCACCCAACCTCACCAAACCTCTCAGCCCCAAGAGTGTCCACCCTTATGTCTCCTCCAGCTGTGGGTCTAGATATGGTCAATCCAGGTTGCATCACAGCCCCTGAACGCATTGTGTAAGAATTTCTCTCTCTTTCACTGTCTTTGCTTCATGGGTTTTTCGAAGTAATTTATTTTTATAATGCGGTTTAGCTGCTTTTCACTGCTGTGTTTATGCCGCTTTACACCCACTTGACACACTAACAGAGAGATATCAATACATAGGTTTTAAGATTATTACTAGTCAGATATATTCTTGTTCGGTGAATAGGGTTTGTTGAGTCTAGTTCTCTGAGCAAGGAGTAGATCTTGTCTATTACATATTGGGTTTATGGAACGGTATCTGAGCTAATTTGAAACCCTTGTTTTATGTATCACCCCACCTCACCTTTCCCGTTAAGCAGCCATAGTGTGTTTTCTGCATGTGTGACTCTGTTCTGTTTTGTAATTCAGTTCAAGTGTAACGGTTTTGACATTCCCTCTATAAGTGATACCTTATGAGAAGTGTCCTTTTCTGTGTGACTTATTTCACTTAGAATCGTCGTACCTAAATCCACTCATCATGCTTCTACTAGCCTTATGACATTGATTTCATGGCTGAGTGATATTCCATTGTACATAAGGACCACAACTTCTTTATCCATTTTTCTCTTTCCTGGGATATTGAAGATGGAATGAAGTGGAGGTCCTTGTCAACAGAGCAGCCCTAAACTTTGGGGTGCTTGTGTCTTGCTGATTTTTCATTTTCCCAATTTATACCCCCATGAGTGGAAGTGCCCTATGCTCTCTAAGCTGTGTTTTTTAGATGTTTCAGGACACACCGTACACTTCTCCAGAGTGGCTGTTGGCAATTTACATCCCGCCCATCAGTGTAGCAAGGCTCCCATTTCTCCATGGCCTGTCCTGCATTGCTGGTTTTGAGACTTTTTTCAGCATTGCCCTTTTGACCGATGGGTAGCGAGTCTTCTTTGTAGCGCTGATTTGCCTTTCCAGGTTGCTTGGTTGGCCAAAAAGGGCGTATGCGGTTTTTCCTGAATATATTCCGGAAAAAACGCATACGCCCTTTTTGACCAAGGGCATCATTGTCAACGTTTTGCCGCTTTTCATGTGCTTTAAAGGCGATTGGAATCTACCTCCTGAAATCTGTTTCCTGCAATTCTGCCTTGATTTCAAATCCTCTTCTTTGCCTTCCCTCAATATATTTGTGGACGAGAGTTATCATTTATAACTCTGCAGGTTTGTGAATTGCAGTGCCCTGAATCTCCATTTTACAACTCGCATTTTTGGGAGCTGGCCGCAAAAGCGCAGGATGGCTTCAGGCCCTGTTCTGGTTCCGGGGGGGAGGATGAGCCTGTGGTTAATTCTTCTTCCTGATGGGAAAATAGAGTGACCTGTGCCTGTCCCAACACCAAGAGCTAGTCTCTCACTGGTTCCCCGTGTACCCGTTCATCCTCAGGACAAATTGCAACCTGTACGGAACAGGAGGTTAAAGGTGCTGATGCTCCAAGTAGGGAGATTTTTAGTAAAGCGGCTGGAATGGCGAAACCAGGCACAAGGAGAAGAGAAATGAGGTGCGTTTTAGAAACCTTTCCCCATCACATGGTGTACCATCTTTTTGTTTTCTCATGCATGTTTTCGATGTAGGAAGATGCCCTTGAACCTGGAGATTTGGGACCCATGCGATGGGTACCACGCAGTATTACTTTAAAGGGTCGGCGTTTGCTCACCCAACCTCACCAAACCTCTCAGCCCCAAGAGTGTCCACCCTTATGTCTCCTCCAGCTGTGGGTCTAGATATGGTCAATCCAGGTTGCATCACAGCCCCTGAACGCATTGTGTAAGAATTTCTCTCTCTTTCACTGTCTTTGCTTCATGGGTTTTTCGAAGCAATTTATTTTTATAATGCGGTTTAGCTGCTTTTCACTGCTGTGTTTATGCCGCTTTACACCCACTTGACACACTAACAGAGAGATATCAATACATAGGTTTTAAGATTATTACTAGTGAGATATATTCTTGTGCGTTGAATAGGGTTTGTTGAGTCTAGTTCTCTGAGCAAGGAGTAGGTCTTGTCTATTACATATTGGGTTTATGGAACGGTATCTGAGCTAATTTGAAACCCTTGTTTTATGTATCACCCCACCTCACCTTTCCCGTTAAGCAGCCATAGTGTGTTTTCTGCATGTGTGACTCTGTTCTGTTTTGTAATTCAGTTCAAGTGTAACGGTTTTGACATTCCCTCTATAAGTGATACCTTATGAGAAGTGTCCTTTTCTGTGTGACTTATTTCACTTAGAATCGTCGTACCTAAATCCACTCATCATGCTGCTACTAGCCTTATGACATTGATTTCATGGCTGAGTGATATTCCATTGTACATAAGGACCACAACTTCTTTATCCATTTTTCTCTTTCCTGGGATATTGAAGGTGGAATGAAGTGGAGGTCCTTGTCAACAGAGCAGCCCTCAATTTTGGGGTGCTTGTGTCTTGCTGATTTTTCATTTTCCCAATTTATACCCCCATGAGTGGAAGTGCCCTATGCTCTCTAAGCTGTGTTTTTCAGATGTTTCAGGACACACCGTACACTTCTCCAGAGTGGCTGTTGGCAATTTACATCCCGCCCATCAGTGTAGCAAGGCTCCCATTTCTCCATGGCCTGTCCTGCATTTCTGGTTTTGAGACTTTTTTCAGCATGGCCCTTTTGACCGATGGGTAGCGAGTCTTCTTTGTAGCCCTGATTTGCCTTTCCAGGTTGCTTGGTTGGCCAAAAAGGGCGTATGCGTTTTTTCCTGAATATATTCAGGAAAAAACGCATACGCCCTTTTTGGCCAAGGGCATCATTGTCAACGTTTTGCCGCTTTTCATGTGCTTTAAAGGCGATTGGAATCTACCTCCTGAAATCTGTTTCCTGCAATTCTGCCTTGATTTCAAATCCTCTTCTTTGCCTTCCCTCAATATATTTGTGGACGAGAGTTATCATTTATAACTCTGCAGGTTTGTGAATTGCAGTGCCCTGAATCTCCATTTTACAACTCGCATTTTTGGGAGCTGGCCGCAAAAGCGCAGGATGGCTTCAGGCCCTGTTCTGGTTCCGGGGGGGAGGATGAGCCTGTGGTTAATTCTTCTTCCTGATGGGAAAATAGAGTGACCTGTGCCTGTCCCAACACCAAGAGCTAGTCTCTCACTGGTTCCCCGTGTACCCGTTCATCCTCAGGACAAATTGCAACCTGTACGGAACAGGAGGTTAAAGGTGCTGATGCTCCAAGTAGGGAGATTGTTAGTAAAGCGGCTGGAATGGCGAACCCGGGCACAAGGAGAAGAGAAATGAGGTGCGTTTTAGAAACCTTTCCCCATCACATGGTGTACCATCTTTTTGTTTTCTCATGCATGTTTTCGATGTAGGAAGATGCCCTTGAACCTGGAGATTTGGGACCCATGCGATGGGTACCACGCAGTATTACTTTAAAGGGTCGGCGTTTGCTCACCCAACCTCACCAAACCTCTCAGCCCCAAGAGTGTCCACCCTTATGTCTCCTCCAGCTGTGGGTCTAGATATGGTCAATCCAGGTTGCATCACAGCCCCTGAACGCATTGTGTAAGAATTTCTCTCTCTTTCACTGTCTTTGCTTCATGGGTTTTTCGAAGTAATTTATTTTTATAATGCGGTTTAGCTGCTTTTCACTGCTGTGTTTATGCCGCTTTACACCCACTTGACACACTAACAGAGAGATATCAATACATAGGTTTTAAGATTATTACTAGTCAGATATATTCTTGTTCGGTGAATAGGGTTTGTTGAGTCTAGTTCTCTGAGCAAGGAGTAGATCTTGTCTATTACATATTGGGTTTATGGAACGGTATCTGAGCTAATTTGAAACCCTTGTTTTATGTATCACCCCACCTCACCTTTCCCGTTAAGCAGCCATAGTGTGTTTTCTGCATGTGTGACTCTGTTCTGTTTTGTAATTCAGTTCAAGTGTAACGGTTTTGACATTCCCTCTATAAGTGATACCTTATGAGAAGTGTCCTTTTCTGTGTGACTTATTTCACTTAGAATCGTCGTACCTAAATCCACTCATCATGCTTCTACTAGCCTTATGACATTGATTTCATGGCTGAGTGATATTCCATTGTACATAAGGACCACAACTTCTTTATCCATTTTTCTCTTTCCTGGGATATTGAAGATGGAATGAAGTGGAGGTCCTTGTCAACAGAGCAGCCCTAAACTTTGGGGTGCTTGTGTCTTGCTGATTTTTCATTTTCCCAATTTATACCCCCATGAGTGGAAGTGCCCTATGCTCTCTAAGCTGTGTTTTTTAGATGTTTCAGGACACACCGTACACTTCTCCAGAGTGGCTGTTGGCAATTTACATCCCGCCCATCAGTGTAGCAAGGCTCCCATTTCTCCATGGCCTGTCCTGCATTGCTGGTTTTGAGACTTTTTTCAGCATTGCCCTTTTGACCGATGGGTAGCGAGTCTTCTTTGTAGCGCTGATTTGCCTTTCCAGGTTGCTTGGTTGGCCAAAAAGGGCGTATGCGGTTTTTCCTGAATATATTCCGGAAAAAACGCATACGCCCTTTTTGACCAAGGGCATCATTGTCAACGTTTTGCCGCTTTTCATGTGCTTTAAAGGCGATTGGAATCTACCTCCTGAAATCTGTTTCCTGCAATTCTGCCTTGATTTCAAATCCTCTTCTTTGCCTTCCCTCAATATATTTGTGGACGAGAGTTATCATTTATAACTCTGCAGGTTTGTGAATTGCAGTGCCCTGAATCTCCATTTTACAACTCGCATTTTTGGGAGCTGGCCGCAAAAGCGCAGGATGGCTTCAGGCCCTGTTCTGGTTCCGGGGGGGAGGATGAGCCTGTGGTTAATTCTTCTTCCTGATGGGAAAATAGAGTGACCTGTGCCTGTCCCAACACCAAGAGCTAGTCTCTCACTGGTTCCCCGTGTACCCGTTCATCCTCAGGACAAATTGCAACCTGTACGGAACAGGAGGTTAAAGGTGCTGATGCTCCAAGTAGGGAGATTTTTAGTAAAGCGGCTGGAATGGCGAAACCAGGCACAAGGAGAAGAGAAATGAGGTGCGTTTTAGAAACCTTTCCCCATCACATGGTGTACCATCTTTTTGTTTTCTCATGCATGTTTTCGATGTAGGAAGATGCCCTTGAACCTGGAGATTTGGGACCCATGCGATGGGTACCACGCAGTATTACTTTAAAGGGTCGGCGTTTGCTCACCCAACCTCACCAAACCTCTCAGCCCCAAGAGTGTCCACCCTTATGTCTCCTCCAGCTGTGGGTCTAGATATGGTCAATCCAGGTTGCATCACAGCCCCTGAACGCATTGTGTAAGAATTTCTCTCTCTTTCACTGTCTTTGCTTCATGGGTTTTTCGAAGCAATTTATTTTTATAATGCGGTTTAGCTGCTTTTCACTGCTGTGTTTATGCCGCTTTACACCCACTTGACACACTAACAGAGAGATATCAATACATAGGTTTTAAGATTATTACTAGTGAGATATATTCTTGTGCGTTGAATAGGGTTTGTTGAGTCTAGTTCTCTGAGCAAGGAGTAGGTCTTGTCTATTACATATTGGGTTTATGGAACGGTATCTGAGCTAATTTGAAACCCTTGTTTTATGTATCACCCCACCTCACCTTTCCCGTTAAGCAGCCATAGTGTGTTTTCTGCATGTGTGACTCTGTTCTGTTTTGTAATTCAGTTCAAGTGTAACGGTTTTGACATTCCCTCTATAAGTGATACCTTATGAGAAGTGTCCTTTTCTGTGTGACTTATTTCACTTAGAATCGTCGTACCTAAATCCACTCATCATGCTGCTACTAGCCTTATGACATTGATTTCATGGCTGAGTGATATTCCATTGTACATAAGGACCACAACTTCTTTATCCATTTTTCTCTTTCCTGGGATATTGAAGGTGGAATGAAGTGGAGGTCCTTGTCAACAGAGCAGCCCTCAATTTTGGGGTGCTTGTGTCTTGCTGATTTTTCATTTTCCCAATTTATACCCCCATGAGTGGAAGTGCCCTATGCTCTCTAAGCTGTGTTTTTCAGATGTTTCAGGACACACCGTACACTTCTCCAGAGTGGCTGTTGGCAATTTACATCCCGCCCATCAGTGTAGCAAGGCTCCCATTTCTCCATGGCCTGTCCTGCATTTCTGGTTTTGAGACTTTTTTCAGCATGGCCCTTTTGACCGATGGGTAGCGAGTCTTCTTTGTAGCCCTGATTTGCCTTTCCAGGTTGCTTGGTTGGCCAAAAAGGGCGTATGCGTTTTTTCCTGAATATATTCAGGAAAAAACGCATACGCCCTTTTTGGCCAAGGGCATCATTGTCAACGTTTTGCCGCTTTTCATGTGCTTTAAAGGCGATTGGAATCTACCTCCTGAAATCTGTTTCCTGCAATTCTGCCTTGATTTCAAATCCTCTTCTTTGCCTTCCCTCAATATATTTGTGGACGAGAGTTATCATTTATAACTCTGCAGGTTTGTGAATTGCAGTGCCCTGAATCTCCATTTTACAACTCGCATTTTTGGGAGCTGGCCGCAAAAGCGCAGGATGGCTTCAGGCCCTGTTCTGGTTCCGGGGGGGAGGATGAGCCTGTGGTTAATTCTTCTTCCTGATGGGAAAATAGAGTGACCTGTGCCTGTCCCAACACCAAGAGCTAGTCTCTCACTGGTTCCCCGTGTACCCGTTCATCCTCAGGACAAATTGCAACCTGTACGGAACAGGAGGTTAAAGGTGCTGATGCTCCAAGTAGGGAGATTGTTAGTAAAGCGGCTGGAATGGCGAACCCGGGCACAAGGAGAAGAGAAATGAGGTGCGTTTTAGAAACCTTTCCCCATCACATGGTGTACCATCTTTTTGTTTTCTCATGCATGTTTTCGATGTAGGAAGATGCCCTTGAACCTGGAGATTTGGGACCCATGCGATGGGTACCACGCAGTATTACTTTAAAGGGTCGGCGTTTGCTCACCCAACCTCACCAAACCTCTCAGCCCCAAGAGTGTCCACCCTTATGTCTCCTCCAGCTGTGGGTCTAGATATGGTCAATCCAGGTTGCATCACAGCCCCTGAACGCATTGTGTAAGAATTTCTCTCTCTTTCACTGTCTTTGCTTCATGGGTTTTTCGAAGCAATTTATTTTTATAATGCGGTTTAGCTGCTTTTCACTGCTGTGTTTATGCCGCTTTACACCCACTTGACACACTAACAGAGAGATATCAATACATAGGTTTTAAGATTATTACTAGTGAGATATATTCTTGTGCGTTGAATAGGGTTTGTTGAGTCTAGTTCTCTGAGCAAGGAGTAGGTCTTGTCTATTACATATTGGGTTTATGGAACGGTATCTGAGCTAATTTGAAACCCTTGTTTTATGTATCACCCCACCTCACCTTTCCCGTTAAGCAGCCATAGTGTGTTTTCTGCATGTGTGACTCTGTTCTGTTTTGTAATTCAGTTCAAGTGTAACGGTTTTGACATTCCCTCTATAAGTGATACCTTATGAGAAGTGTCCTTTTCTGTGTGACTTATTTCACTTAGAATCGTCGTACCTAAATCCACTCATCATGCTGCTACTAGCCTTATGACATTGATTTCATGGCTGAGTGATATTCCATTGTACATAAGGACCACAACTTCTTTATCCATTTTTCTCTTTCCTGGGATATTGAAGGTGGAATGAAGTGGAGGTCCTTGTCAACAGAGCAGCCCTCAATTTTGGGGTGCTTGTGTCTTGCTGATTTTTCATTTTCCCAATTTATACCCCCATGAGTGGAAGTGCCCTATGCTCTCTAAGCTGTGTTTTTCAGATGTTTCAGGACACACCGTACACTTCTCCAGAGTGGCTGTTGGCAATTTACATCCCGCCCATCAGTGTAGCAAGGCTCCCATTTCTCCATGGCCTGTCCTGCATTTCTGGTTTTGAGACTTTTTTCAGCATGGCCCTTTTGACCGATGGGTAGCGAGTCTTCTTTGTAGCCCTGATTTGCCTTTCCAGGTTGCTTGGTTGGCCAAAAAGGGCGTATGCGTTTTTTCCTGAATATATTCAGGAAAAAACGCATACGCCCTTTTTGGCCAAGGGCATCATTGTCAACGTTTTGCCGCTTTTCATGTGCTTTAAAGGCGATTGGAATCTACCTCCTGAAATCTGTTTCCTGCAATTCTGCCTTGATTTCAAATCCTCTTCTTTGCCTTCCCTCAATATATTTGTGGACGAGAGTTATCATTTATAACTCTGCAGGTTTGTGAATTGCAGTGCCCTGAATCTCCATTTTACAACTCGCATTTTTGGGAGCTGGCCGCAAAAGCGCAGGATGGCTTCAGGCCCTGTTCTGGTTCCGGGGGGGAGGATGAGCCTGTGGTTAATTCTTCTTCCTGATGGGAAAATAGAGTGACCTGTGCCTGTCCCAACACCAAGAGCTAGTCTCTCACTGGTTCCCCGTGTACCCGTTCATCCTCAGGACAAATTGCAACCTGTACGGAACAGGAGGTTAAAGGTGCTGATGCTCCAAGTAGGGAGATTGTTAGTAAAGCGGCTGGAATGGCGAACCCGGGCACAAGGAGAAGAGAAATGAGGTGCGTTTTAGAAACCTTTCCCCATCACATGGTGTACCATCTTTTTGTTTTCTCATGCATGTTTTCGATGTAGGAAGATGCCCTTGAACCTGGAGATTTGGGACCCATGCGATGGGTACCACGCAGTATTACTTTAAAGGGTCGGCGTTTGCTCACCCAACCTCACCAAACCTCTCAGCCCCAAGAGTGTCCACCCTTATGTCTCCTCCAGCTGTGGGTCTAGATATGGTCAATCCAGGTTGCATCACAGCCCCTGAACGCATTGTGTAAGAATTTCTCTCTCTTTCACTGTCTTTGCTTCATGGGTTTTTCGAAGTAATTTATTTTTATAATGCGGTTTAGCTGCTTTTCACTGCTGTGTTTATGCCGCTTTACACCCACTTGACACACTAACAGAGAGATATCAATACATAGGTTTTAAGATTATTACTAGTCAGATATATTCTTGTTCGGTGAATAGGGTTTGTTGAGTCTAGTTCTCTGAGCAAGGAGTAGATCTTGTCTATTACATATTGGGTTTATGGAACGGTATCTGAGCTAATTTGAAACCCTTGTTTTATGTATCACCCCACCTCACCTTTCCCGTTAAGCAGCCATAGTGTGTTTTCTGCATGTGTGACTCTGTTCTGTTTTGTAATTCAGTTCAAGTGTAACGGTTTTGACATTCCCTCTATAAGTGATACCTTATGAGAAGTGTCCTTTTCTGTGTGACTTATTTCACTTAGAATCGTCGTACCTAAATCCACTCATCATGCTTCTACTAGCCTTATGACATTGATTTCATGGCTGAGTGATATTCCATTGTACATAAGGACCACAACTTCTTTATCCATTTTTCTCTTTCCTGGGATATTGAAGATGGAATGAAGTGGAGGTCCTTGTCAACAGAGCAGCCCTAAACTTTGGGGTGCTTGTGTCTTGCTGATTTTTCATTTTCCCAATTTATACCCCCATGAGTGGAAGTGCCCTATGCTCTCTAAGCTGTGTTTTTTAGATGTTTCAGGACACACCGTACACTTCTCCAGAGTGGCTGTTGGCAATTTACATCCCGCCCATCAGTGTAGCAAGGCTCCCATTTCTCCATGGCCTGTCCTGCATTGCTGGTTTTGAGACTTTTTTCAGCATTGCCCTTTTGACCGATGGGTAGCGAGTCTTCTTTGTAGCGCTGATTTGCCTTTCCAGGTTGCTTGGTTGGCCAAAAAGGGCGTATGCGGTTTTTCCTGAATATATTCCGGAAAAAACGCATACGCCCTTTTTGACCAAGGGCATCATTGTCAACGTTTTGCCGCTTTTCATGTGCTTTAAAGGCGATTGGAATCTACCTCCTGAAATCTGTTTCCTGCAATTCTGCCTTGATTTCAAATCCTCTTCTTTGCCTTCCCTCAATATATTTGTGGACGAGAGTTATCATTTATAACTCTGCAGGTTTGTGAATTGCAGTGCCCTGAATCTCCATTTTACAACTCGCATTTTTGGGAGCTGGCCGCAAAAGCGCAGGATGGCTTCAGGCCCTGTTCTGGTTCCGGGGGGGAGGATGAGCCTGTGGTTAATTCTTCTTCCTGATGGGAAAATAGAATGACCTGTGCCTGTCCCAACACCAAGAGCTAGTCTCTCACTGGTTCCCCGTGTACCCGTTCATCCTCAGGACAAATTGCAACCTGTACGGAACAGGAGGTTAAAGGTGCTGATGCTCCAAGTAGGGAGATTTTTAGTAAAGCGGCTGGAATGGCGAAACCAGGCACAAGGAGAAGAGAAATGAGGTGCGTTTTAGAAACCTTTCCCCATCACATGGTGTACCATCTTTTTGTTTTCTCATGCATGTTTTCGATGTAGGAAGATGCCCTTGAACCTGGAGATTTGGGACCCATGCGATGGGTACCACGCAGTATTACTTTAAAGGGTCGGCGTTTGCTCACCCAACCTCACCAAACCTCTCAGCCCCAAGAGTGTCCACCCTTATGTCTCCTCCAGCTGTGGGTCTAGATATGGTCAATCCAGGTTGCATCACAGCCCCTGAACGCATTGTGTAAGAATTTCTCTCTCTTTCACTGTCTTTGCTTCATGGGTTTTTCGAAGCAATTTATTTTTATAATGCGGTTTAGCTGCTTTTCACTGCTGTGTTTATGCCGCTTTACACCCACTTGACACACTAACAGAGAGATATCAATACATAGGTTTTAAGATTATTACTAGTGAGATATATTCTTGTGCGTTGAATAGGGTTTGTTGAGTCTAGTTCTCTGAGCAAGGAGTAGGTCTTGTCTATTACATATTGGGTTTATGGAACGGTATCTGAGCTAATTTGAAACCCTTGTTTTATGTATCACCCCACCTCACCTTTCCCGTTAAGCAGCCATAGTGTGTTTTCTGCATGTGTGACTCTGTTCTGTTTTGTAATTCAGTTCAAGTGTAACGGTTTTGACATTCCCTCTATAAGTGATACCTTATGAGAAGTGTCCTTTTCTGTGTGACTTATTTCACTTAGAATCGTCGTACCTAAATCCACTCATCATGCTGCTACTAGCCTTATGACATTGATTTCATGGCTGAGTGATATTCCATTGTACATAAGGACCACAACTTCTTTATCCATTTTTCTCTTTCCTGGGATATTGAAGGTGGAATGAAGTGGAGGTCCTTGTCAACAGAGCAGCCCTCAACTTTGGGGTGCTTGTGTCTTGCTGATTTTTCATTTTCCCAATTTATACCCCCATGAGTGGAAGTGCCCTATGCTCTCTAAGCTGTGTTTTTCAGATGTTTCAGGACACACCGTACACTTCTCCAGAGTGGCTGTTGGCAATTTACATCCCGCCCATCAGTGTAGCAAGGCTCCCATTTCTCCATGGCCTGTCCTGCATTTCTGGTTTTGACACTTTTTTCAGCATGGCCCTTTTGACCGATGGGTAGCGAGTCTTCTTTGTAGCCCTGATTTGCCTTTCCAGGTTGCTTGGTTGGCCAAAAAGGGCGTATGCGTTTTTTCCTGAATATATTCAGGAAAAAACGCATACGCCCTTTTTGGCCAAGGGCATCATTGTCAACGTTTTGCCGCTTTTCATGTGCTTTAAAGGCGATTGGAATCTACCTCCTGAAATCTGTTTCCTGCAATTCTGCCTTGATTTCAAATCCTCTTCTTTGCCTTCCCTCAATATATTTGTGGACGAGAGTTATCATTTATAACTCTGCAGGTTTGTGAATTGCAGTGCCCTGAATCTCCATTTTACAACTCGCATTTTTGGGAGCTGGCCGCAAAAGCGCAGGATGGCTTCAGGCCCTGTTCTGGTTCCGGGGGGGAGGATGAGCCTGTGGTTAATTCTTCTTCCTGATGGGAAAATAGAATGACCTGTGCCTGTCCCAACACCAAGAGCTAGTCTCTCACTGGTTCCCCGTGTACCCGTTCATCCTCAGGACAAATTGCAACCTGTACGGAACAGGAGGTTAAAGGTGCTGATGCTCCAAGTAGGGAGATTGTTAGTAAAGCGGCTGGAATGGCGAACCCGGGCACAAGGAGAAGAGAAATGAGGTGCGTTTTAGAAACCTTTCCCCATCACATGGTGTACCATCTTTTTGTTTTCTCATGCATGTTTTCGATGTAGGAAGATGCCCTTGAACCTGGAGATTTGGGACCCATGCGATGGGTACCACGCAGTATTACTTTAAAGGGTCGGCGTTTGCTCACCCAACCTCACCAAACCTCTCAGCCCCAAGAGTGTCCACCCTTATGTCTCCTCCAGCTGTGGGTCTAGATATGGTCAATCCAGGTTGCATCACAGCCCCTGAACGCATTGTGTAAGAATTTCTCTCTCTTTCACTGTCTTTGCTTCATGGGTTTTTCGAAGTAATTTATTTTTATAATGCGGTTTAGCTGCTTTTCACTGCTGTGTTTATGCCGCTTTACACCCACTTGACACACTAACAGAGAGATATCAATACATAGGTTTTAAGATTATTACTAGTCAGATATATTCTTGTTCGGTGAATAGGGTTTGTTGAGTCTAGTTCTCTGAGCAAGGAGTAGATCTTGTCTATTACATATTGGGTTTATGGAACGGTATCTGAGCTAATTTGAAACCCTTGTTTTATGTATCACCCCACCTCACCTTTCCCGTTAAGCAGCCATAGTGTGTTTTCTGCATGTGTGACTCTGTTCTGTTTTGTAATTCAGTTCAAGTGTAACGGTTTTGACATTCCCTCTATAAGTGATACCTTATGAGAAGTGTCCTTTTCTGTGTGACTTATTTCACTTAGAATCGTCGTACCTAAATCCACTCATCATGCTTCTACTAGCCTTATGACATTGATTTCATGGCTGAGTGATATTCCATTGTACATAAGGACCACAACTTCTTTATCCATTTTTCTCTTTCCTGGGATATTGAAGATGGAATGAAGTGGAGGTCCTTGTCAACAGAGCAGCCCTAAACTTTGGGGTGCTTGTGTCTTGCTGATTTTTCATTTTCCCAATTTATACCCCCATGAGTGGAAGTGCCCTATGCTCTCTAAGCTGTGTTTTTTAGATGTTTCAGGACACACCGTACACTTCTCCAGAGTGGCTGTTGGCAATTTACATCCCGCCCATCAGTGTAGCAAGGCTCCCATTTCTCCATGGCCTGTCCTGCATTGCTGGTTTTGAGACTTTTTTCAGCATTGCCCTTTTGACCGATGGGTAGCGAGTCTTCTTTGTAGCGCTGATTTGCCTTTCCAGGTTGCTTGGTTGGCCAAAAAGGGCGTATGCGGTTTTTCCTGAATATATTCCGGAAAAAACGCATACGCCCTTTTTGACCAAGGGCATCATTGTCAACGTTTTGCCGCTTTTCATGTGCTTTAAAGGCGATTGGAATCTACCTCCTGAAATCTGTTTCCTGCAATTCTGCCTTGATTTCAAATCCTCTTCTTTGCCTTCCCTCAATATATTTGTGGACGAGAGTTATCATTTATAACTCTGCAGGTTTGTGAATTGCAGTGCCCTGAATCTCCATTTTACAACTCGCATTTTTGGGAGCTGGCCGCAAAAGCGCAGGATGGCTTCAGGCCCTGTTCTGGTTCCGGGGGGGAGGATGAGCCTGTGGTTAATTCTTCTTCCTGATGGGAAAATAGAGTGACCTGTGCCTGTCCCAACACCAAGAGCTAGTCTCTCACTGGTTCCCCGTGTACCCGTTCATCCTCAGGACAAATTGCAACCTGTACGGAACAGGAGGTTAAAGGTGCTGATGCTCCAAGTAGGGAGATTTTTAGTAAAGCGGCTGGAATGGCGAAACCAGGCACAAGGAGAAGAGAAATGAGGTGCGTTTTAGAAACCTTTCCCCATCACATGGTGTACCATCTTTTTGTTTTCTCATGCATGTTTTCGATGTAGGAAGATGCCCTTGAACCTGGAGATTTGGGACCCATGCGATGGGTACCACGCAGTATTACTTTAAAGGGTCGGCGTTTGCTCACCCAACCTCACCAAACCTCTCAGCCCCAAGAGTGTCCACCCTTATGTCTCCTCCAGCTGTGGGTCTAGATATGGTCAATCCAGGTTGCATCACAGCCCCTGAACGCATTGTGTAAGAATTTCTCTCTCTTTCACTGTCTTTGCTTCATGGGTTTTTCGAAGCAATTTATTTTTATAATGCGGTTTAGCTGCTTTTCACTGCTGTGTTTATGCCGCTTTACACCCACTTGACACACTAACAGAGAGATATCAATACATAGGTTTTAAGATTATTACTAGTGAGATATATTCTTGTGCGTTGAATAGGGTTTGTTGAGTCTAGTTCTCTGAGCAAGGAGTAGGTCTTGTCTATTACATATTGGGTTTATGGAACGGTATCTGAGCTAATTTGAAACCCTTGTTTTATGTATCACCCCACCTCACCTTTCCCGTTAAGCAGCCATAGTGTGTTTTCTGCATGTGTGACTCTGTTCTGTTTTGTAATTCAGTTCAAGTGTAACGGTTTTGACATTCCCTCTATAAGTGATACCTTATGAGAAGTGTCCTTTTCTGTGTGACTTATTTCACTTAGAATCGTCGTACCTAAATCCACTCATCATGCTGCTACTAGCCTTATGACATTGATTTCATGGCTGAGTGATATTCCATTGTACATAAGGACCACAACTTCTTTATCCATTTTTCTCTTTCCTGGGATATTGAAGGTGGAATGAAGTGGAGGTCCTTGTCAACAGAGCAGCCCTCAATTTTGGGGTGCTTGTGTCTTGCTGATTTTTCATTTTCCCAATTTATACCCCCATGAGTGGAAGTGCCCTATGCTCTCTAAGCTGTGTTTTTCAGATGTTTCAGGACACACCGTACACTTCTCCAGAGTGGCTGTTGGCAATTTACATCCCGCCCATCAGTGTAGCAAGGCTCCCATTTCTCCATGGCCTGTCCTGCATTTCTGGTTTTGAGACTTTTTTCAGCATGGCCCTTTTGACCGATGGGTAGCGAGTCTTCTTTGTAGCCCTGATTTGCCTTTCCAGGTTGCTTGGTTGGCCAAAAAGGGCGTATGCGTTTTTTCCTGAATATATTCAGGAAAAAACGCATACGCCCTTTTTGGCCAAGGGCATCATTGTCAACGTTTTGCCGCTTTTCATGTGCTTTAAAGGCGATTGGAATCTACCTCCTGAAATCTGTTTCCTGCAATTCTGCCTTGATTTCAAATCCTCTTCTTTGCCTTCCCTCAATATATTTGTGGACGAGAGTTATCATTTATAACTCTGCAGGTTTGTGAATTGCAGTGCCCTGAATCTCCATTTTACAACTCGCATTTTTGGGAGCTGGCCGCAAAAGCGCAGGATGGCTTCAGGCCCTGTTCTGGTTCCGGGGGGGAGGATGAGCCTGTGGTTAATTCTTCTTCCTGATGGGAAAATAGAGTGACCTGTGCCTGTCCCAACACCAAGAGCTAGTCTCTCACTGGTTCCCCGTGTACCCGTTCATCCTCAGGACAAATTGCAACCTGTACGGAACAGGAGGTTAAAGGTGCTGATGCTCCAAGTAGGGAGATTGTTAGTAAAGCGGCTGGAATGGCGAACCCGGGCACAAGGAGAAGAGAAATGAGGTGCGTTTTAGAAACCTTTCCCCATCACATGGTGTACCATCTTTTTGTTTTCTCATGCATGTTTTCGATGTAGGAAGATGCCCTTGAACCTGGAGATTTGGGACCCATGCGATGGGTACCACGCAGTATTACTTTAAAGGGTCGGCGTTTGCTCACCCAACCTCACCAAACCTCTCAGCCCCAAGAGTGTCCACCCTTATGTCTCCTCCAGCTGTGGGTCTAGATATGGTCAATCCAGGTTGCATCACAGCCCCTGAACGCATTGTGTAAGAATTTCTCTCTCTTTCACTGTCTTTGCTTCATGGGTTTTTCGAAGTAATTTATTTTTATAATGCGGTTTAGCTGCTTTTCACTGCTGTGTTTATGCCGCTTTACACCCACTTGACACACTAACAGAGAGATATCAATACATAGGTTTTAAGATTATTACTAGTCAGATATATTCTTGTTCGGTGAATAGGGTTTGTTGAGTCTAGTTCTCTGAGCAAGGAGTAGATCTTGTCTATTACATATTGGGTTTATGGAACGGTATCTGAGCTAATTTGAAACCCTTGTTTTATGTATCACCCCACCTCACCTTTCCCGTTAAGCAGCCATAGTGTGTTTTCTGCATGTGTGACTCTGTTCTGTTTTGTAATTCAGTTCAAGTGTAACGGTTTTGACATTCCCTCTATAAGTGATACCTTATGAGAAGTGTCCTTTTCTGTGTGACTTATTTCACTTAGAATCGTCGTACCTAAATCCACTCATCATGCTTCTACTAGCCTTATGACATTGATTTCATGGCTGAGTGATATTCCATTGTACATAAGGACCACAACTTCTTTATCCATTTTTCTCTTTCCTGGGATATTGAAGATGGAATGAAGTGGAGGTCCTTGTCAACAGAGCAGCCCTAAACTTTGGGGTGCTTGTGTCTTGCTGATTTTTCATTTTCCCAATTTATACCCCCATGAGTGGAAGTGCCCTATGCTCTCTAAGCTGTGTTTTTTAGATGTTTCAGGACACACCGTACACTTCTCCAGAGTGGCTGTTGGCAATTTACATCCCGCCCATCAGTGTAGCAAGGCTCCCATTTCTCCATGGCCTGTCCTGCATTGCTGGTTTTGAGACTTTTTTCAGCATTGCCCTTTTGACCGATGGGTAGCGAGTCTTCTTTGTAGCGCTGATTTGCCTTTCCAGGTTGCTTGGTTGGCCAAAAAGGGCGTATGCGGTTTTTCCTGAACATATTCCGGAAAAAACGCATACGCCCTTTTTGACCAAGGGCATCATTGTCAACGTTTTGCCGCTTTTCATGTGCTTTAAAGGCGATTCGAATCTACCTCCTGAAATCTGTTTCCTGCAATTCTGCCTTGATTTCAAATCCTCTTCTTTGCCTTCCCTCAATATATTTGTGGACGAGAGTTATCATTTATAACTCTGCAGGTTTGTGAATTGCAGTGCCCTGAATCTCCATTTTACAACTCGCATTTTTGGGAGCTGGCCGCAAAAGCGCAGGATGGCTTCAGGCCCTGTTCTGGTTCCGGGGGGGAGGATGAGCCTGTGGTTAATTCTTCTTCCTGATGGGAAAATAGAGTGACCTGTGCCTGTCCCAACACCAAGAGCTAGTCTCTCACTGGTTCCCCGTGTACCCGTTCATCCTCAGGACAAATTGCAACCTGTACGGAACAGGAGGTTAAAGGTGCTGATGCTCCAAGTAGGGAGATTGTTAGTAAAGCGGCTGGAATGGCGAACCCGGGCACAAGGAGAAGAGAAATGAGGTGCGTTTTAGAAACCTTTCCCCATCACATGGTGTACCATCTTTTTGTTTTCTCATGCATGTTTTCGATGTAGGAAGATGCCCTTGAACCTGGAGATTTGGGACCCATGCGATGGGTACCACGCAGTATTACTTTAAAGGGTCGGCGTTTGCTCACCCAACCTCACCAAACCTCTCAGCCCCAAGAGTGTCCACCCTTATGTCTCCTCCAGCTGTGGGTCTAGATATGGTCAATCCAGGTTGCATCACAGCCCCTGAACGCATTGTGTAAGAATTTCTCTCTCTTTCACTGTCTTTGCTTCATGGGTTTTTCGAAGTAATTTATTTTTATAATGCGGTTTAGCTGCTTTTCACTGCTGTGTTTATGCCGCTTTACACCCACTTGACACACTAACAGAGAGATATCAATACATAGGTTTTAAGATTATTACTAGTGAGATATATTCTTGTGCGTTGAATAGGGTTTGTTGAGTCTAGTTCTCTGAGCAAGGAGTAGGTCTTGTCTATTACATATTGGGTTTATGGAACGGTATCTGAGCTAATTTGAAACCCTTGTTTTATGTATCACCCCACCTCACCTTTCCCGTTAAGCAGCCATAGTGTGTTTTCTGCATGTGTGACTCTGTTCTGTTTTGTAATTCAGTTCAAGTGTAACGGTTTTGACATTCCCTCTATAAGTGATACCTTATGAGAAGTGTCCTTTTCTGTGTGACTTATTTCACTTAGAATCGTCGTACCTAAATCCACTCATCATGCTGCTACTAGCCTTATGACATTGATTTCATGGCTGAGTGATATTCCATTGTACATAAGGACCACAACTTCTTTATCCATTTTTCTCTTTCCTGGGATATTGAAGGTGGAATGAAGTGGAGGTCCTTGTCAACAGAGCAGCCCTCAATTTTGGGGTGCTTGTGTCTTGCTGATTTTTCATTTTCCCAATTTATACCCCCATGAGTGGAAGTGCCCTATGCTCTCTAAGCTGTGTTTTTCAGATGTTTCAGGACACACCGTACACTTCTCCAGAGTGGCTGTTGGCAATTTACATCCCGCCCATCAGTGTAGCAAGGCTCCCATTTCTCCATGGCCTGTCCTGCATTTCTGGTTTTGAGACTTTTTTCAGCATGGCCCTTTTGACCGATGGGTAGCGAGTCTTCTTTGTAGCCCTGATTTGCCTTTCCAGGTTGCTTGGTTGGCCAAAAAGGGCGTATGCGTTTTTTCCTGAATATATTCAGGAAAAAACGCATACGCCCTTTTTGGCCAAGGGCATCATTGTCAACGTTTTGCCGCTTTTCATGTGCTTTAAAGGCGATTGGAATCTACCTCCTGAAATCTGTTTCGTGCAATTCTGCCTTGATTTCAAATCCTCTTCTTTGCCTTCCCTCAATATATTTGTGGACGAGAGTTATCATTTATAACTCTGCAGGTTTGTGAATTGCAGTGCCCTGAATCTCCATTTTACAACTCGCATTTTTGGGAGCTGGCCGCAAAAGCGCAGGATGGCTTCAGGCCCTGTTCTGGTTCCGGGGGGGAGGATGAGCCTGTGGTTAATTCTTCTTCCTGATGGGAAAATAGAGTGACCTGTGCCTGTCCCAACACCAAGAGCTAGTCTCTCACTGGTTCCCCGTGTACCCGTTCATCCTCAGGACAAATTGCAACCTGTACGGAACAGGAGGTTAAAGGTGCTGATGCTCCAAGTAGGGAGATTGTTAGTAAAGCGGCTGGAATGGCGAACCCGGGCACAAGGAGAAGAGAAATGAGGTGCGTTTTAGAAACCTTTCCCCATCACATGGTGTACCATCTTTTTGTTTTCTCATGCATGTTTTCGATGTAGGAAGATGCCCTTGAACCTGGAGATTTGGGACCCATGCGATGGGTACCACGCAGTATTACTTTAAAGGGTCGGCGTTTGCTCACCCAACCTCACCAAACCTCTCAGCCCCAAGAGTGTCCACCCTTATGTCTCCTCCAGCTGTGGGTCTAGATATGGTCAATCCAGGTTGCATCACAGCCCCTGAACGCATTGTGTAAGAATTTCTCTCTCTTTCACTGTCTTTGCTTCATGGGTTTTTCGAAGTAATTTATTTTTATAATGCGGTTTAGCTGCTTTTCACTGCTGTGTTTATGCCGCTTTACACCCACTTGACACACTAACAGAGAGATATCAATACATAGGTTTTAAGATTATTACTAGTCAGATATATTCTTGTTCGGTGAATAGGGTTTGTTGAGTCTAGTTCTCTGAGCAAGGAGTAGATCTTGTCTATTACATATTGGGTTTATGGAACGGTATCTGAGCTAATTTGAAACCCTTGTTTTATGTATCACCCCACCTCACCTTTCCCGTTAAGCAGCCATAGTGTGTTTTCTGCATGTGTGACTCTGTTCTGTTTTGTAATTCAGTTCAAGTGTAACGGTTTTGACATTCCCTCTATAAGTGATACCTTATGAGAAGTGTCCTTTTCTGTGTGACTTATTTCACTTAGAATCGTCGTACCTAAATCCACTCATCATGCTTCTACTAGCCTTATGACATTGATTTCATGGCTGAGTGATATTCCATTGTACATAAGGACCACAACTTCTTTATCCATTTTTCTCTTTCCTGGGATATTGAAGATGGAATGAAGTGGAGGTCCTTGTCAACAGAGCAGCCCTAAACTTTGGGGTGCTTGTGTCTTGCTGATTTTTCATTTTCCCAATTTATACCCCCATGAGTGGAAGTGCCCTATGCTCTCTAAGCTGTGTTTTTTAGATGTTTCAGGACACACCGTACACTTCTCCAGAGTGGCTGTTGGCAATTTACATCCCGCCCATCAGTGTAGCAAGGCTCCCATTTCTCCATGGCCTGTCCTGCATTGCTGGTTTTGAGACTTTTTTCAGCATTGCCCTTTTGACCGATGGGTAGCGAGTCTTCTTTGTAGCGCTGATTTGCCTTTCCAGGTTGCTTGGTTGGCCAAAAAGGGCGTATGCGGTTTTTCCTGAACATATTCCGGAAAAAACGCATACGCCCTTTTTGACCAAGGGCATCATTGTCAACGTTTTGCCGCTTTTCATGTGCTTTAAAGGCGATTCGAATCTACCTCCTGAAATCTGTTTCCTGCAATTCTGCCTTGATTTCAAATCCTCTTCTTTGCCTTCCCTCAATATATTTGTGGACGAGAGTTATCATTTATAACTCTGCAGGTTTGTGAATTGCAGTGCCCTGAATCTCCATTTTACAACTCGCATTTTTGGGAGCTGGCCGCAAAAGCGCAGGATGGCTTCAGGCCCTGTTCTGGTTCCGGGGGGGAGGATGAGCCTGTGGTTAATTCTTCTTCCTGATGGGAAAATAGAGTGACCTGTGCCTGTCCCAACACCAAGAGCTAGTCTCTCACTGGTTCCCCGTGTACCCGTTCATCCTCAGGACAAATTGCAACCTGTACGGAACAGGAGGTTAAAGGTGCTGATGCTCCAAGTAGGGAGATTGTTAGTAAAGCGGCTGGAATGGCGAACCCGGGCACAAGGAGAAGAGAAATGAGGTGCGTTTTAGAAACCTTTCCCCATCACATGGTGTACCATCTTTTTGTTTTCTCATGCATGTTTTCGATGTAGGAAGATGCCCTTGAACCTGGAGATTTGGGACCCATGCGATGGGTACCACGCAGTATTACTTTAAAGGGTCGGCGTTTGCTCACCCAACCTCACCAAACCTCTCAGCCCCAAGAGTGTCCACCCTTATGTCTCCTCCAGCTGTGGGTCTAGATATGGTCAATCCAGGTTGCATCACAGCCCCTGAACGCATTGTGTAAGAATTTCTCTCTCTTTCACTGTCTTTGCTTCATGGGTTTTTCGAAGTAATTTATTTTTATAATGCGGTTTAGCTGCTTTTCACTGCTGTGTTTATGCCGCTTTACACCCACTTGACACACTAACAGAGAGATATCAATACATAGGTTTTAAGATTATTACTAGTCAGATATATTCTTGTTCGGTGAATAGGGTTTGTTGAGTCTAGTTCTCTGAGCAAGGAGTAGATCTTGTCTATTACATATTGGGTTTATGGAACGGTATCTGAGCTAATTTGAAACCCTTGTTTTATGTATCACCCCACCTCACCTTTCCCGTTAAGCAGCCATAGTGTGTTTTCTGCATGTGTGACTCTGTTCTGTTTTGTAATTCAGTTCAAGTGTAACGGTTTTGACATTCCCTCTATAAGTGATACCTTATGAGAAGTGTCCTTTTCTGTGTGACTTATTTCACTTAGAATCGTCGTACCTAAATCCACTCATCATGCTTCTACTAGCCTTATGACATTGATTTCATGGCTGAGTGATATTCCATTGTACATAAGGACCACAACTTCTTTATCCATTTTTCTCTTTCCTGGGATATTGAAGATGGAATGAAGTGGAGGTCCTTGTCAACAGAGCAGCCCTAAATTTTGGGGTGCTTGTGTCTTGCTGATTTTTCATTTTCCCAATTTATACCCCCATGAGTGGAAGTGCCCTATGCTCTCTAAGCTGTGTTTTTTAGATGTTTCAGGACACACCGTACACTTCTCCAGAGTGGCTGTTGGCAATTTACATCCCGCCCATCAGTGTAGCAAGGCTCCCATTTCTCCATGGCCTGTCCTGCATTGCTGGTTTTGAGACTTTTTTCAGCATTGCCCTTTTGACCGATGGGTAGCGAGTCTTCTTTGTAGCGCTGATTTGCCTTTCCAGGTTGCTTGGTTGGCCAAAAAGGGCGTATGCGGTTTTTCCTGAATATATTCCGGAAAAAACGCATACGCCCTTTTTGACCAAGGGCATCATTGTCAACGTTTTGCCGCTTTTCATGTGCTTTAAAGGCGATTGGAATCTACCTCCTGAAATCTGTTTCCTGCAATTCTGCCTTGATTTCAAATCCTCTTCTTTGCCTTCCCTCAATATATTTGTGGACGAGAGTTATCATTTATAACTCTGCAGGTTTGTGAATTGCAGTGCCCTGAATCTCCATTTTACAACTCGCATTTTTGGGAGCTGGCCGCAAAAGCGCAGGATGGCTTCA
This sequence comes from Balaenoptera borealis, assembly GCF_965194805.1. Lineage (NCBI taxonomy): Eukaryota > Metazoa > Chordata > Mammalia > Artiodactyla > Balaenopteridae > Balaenoptera > Balaenoptera borealis. Next base: position 964,700 of record NW_028123921.1, read on the forward strand.
GGCCCTGTTCTGGTTCCGGGGGGGAGGATGAGCCTGTGGTTAATTCTTCTTCCTGATGGGAAAATAGAGTGACCTGTGCCTGTCCCAACACCAAGAGCTAGTCTCTCACTGGTTCCCCGTGTACCCGTTCATCCTCAGGACAAATTGCAACCTGTACGGAACAGGAGGTTAAAGGTGCTGATGCTCCAAGTAGGGAGATTTTTAGTAAAGCGGCTGGAATGGCGAAACCAGGCACAAGGAGAAGAGAAATGAGGTGCGTTTTAGAAACCTTTCCCCATCACATGGTGTACCATCTTTTTGTTTTCTCATGCATGTTTTCGATGTAGGAAGATGCCCTTGAACCTGGAGATTTGGGACCCATGCGATGGGTACCACGCAGTATTACTTTAAAGGGTCGGCGTTTGCTCACCCAACCTCACCAAACCTCTCAGCCCCAAGAGTGTCCACCCTTATGTCTCCTCCAGCTGTGGGTCTAGATATGGTCAATCCAGGTTGCATCACAGCCCCTGAACGCATTGTGTAAGAATTTCTCTCTCTTTCACTGTCTTTGCTTCATGGGTTTTTCGAAGCAATTTATTTTTATAATGCGGTTTAGCTGCTTTTCACTGCTGTGTTTATGCCGCTTTACACCCACTTGACACACTAACAGAGAGATATCAATACATAGGTTTTAAGATTATTACTAGTGAGATATATTCTTGTGCGTTGAATAGGGTTTGTTGAGTCTAGTTCTCTGAGCAAGGAGTAGGTCTTGTCTATTACATATTGGGTTTATGGAACGGTATCTGAGCTAATTTGAAACCCTTGTTTTATGTATCACCCCACCTCACCTTTCCCGTTAAGCAGCCATAGTGTGTTTTCTGCATGTGTGACTCTGTTCTGTTTTGTAATTCAGTTCAAGTGTAACGGTTTTGACATTCCCTCTATAAGTGATACCTTATGAGAAGTGTCCTTTTCTGTGTGACTTATTTCACTTAGAATCGTCGTACCTAAATCCACTCATCATGCTGCTACTAGCCTTATGACATTGATTTCATGGCTGAGTGATATTCCATTGTACATAAGGACCACAACTTCTTTATCCATTTTTCTCTTTCCTGGGATATTGAAGGTGGAATGAAGTGGAGGTCCTTGTCAACAGAGCAGCCCTCAATTTTGGGGTGCTTGTGTCTTGCTGATTTTTCATTTTCCCAATTTATACCCCCATGAGTGGAAGTGCCCTATGCTCTCTAAGCTGTGTTTTTCAGATGTTTCAGGACACACCGTACACTTCTCCAGAGTGGCTGTTGGCAATTTACATCCCGCCCATCAGTGTAGCAAGGCTCCCATTTCTCCATGGCCTGTCCTGCATTTCTGGTTTTGAGACTTTTTTCAGCATGGCCCTTTTGACCGATGGGTAGCGAGTCTTCTTTGTAGCCCTGATTTGCCTTTCCAGGTTGCTTGGTTGGCCAAAAAGGGCGTATGCGTTTTTTCCTGAATATATTCAGGAAAAAACGCATACGCCCTTTTTGGCCAAGGGCATCATTGTCAACGTTTTGCCGCTTTTCATGTGCTTTAAAGGCGATTGGAATCTACCTCCTGAAATCTGTTTCCTGCAATTCTGCCTTGATTTCAAATCCTCTTCTTTGCCTTCCCTCAATATATTTGTGGACGAGAGTTATCATTTATAACTCTGCAGGTTTGTGAATTGCAGTGCCCTGAATCTCCATTTTACAACTCGCATTTTTGGGAGCTGGCCGCAAAAGCGCAGGATGGCTTCAGGCCCTGTTCTGGTTCCGGGGGGGAGGATGAGCCTGTGGTTAATTCTTCTTCCTGATGGGAAAATAGAGTGACCTGTGCCTGTCCCAACACCAAGAGCTAGTCTCTCACTGGTTCCCCGTGTACCCGTTCATCCTCAGGACAAATTGCAACCTGTACGGAACAGGAGGTTAAAGGTGCTGATGCTCCAAGTAGGGAGATTGTTAGTAAAGCGGCTGGAATGGCGAACCCGGGCACAAGGAGAAGAGAAATGAGGTGCGTTTTAGAAACCTTTCCCCATCACATGGTGTACCATCTTTTTGTTTTCTCATGCATGTTTTCGATGTAGGAAGATGCCCTTGAACCTGGAGATTTGGGACCCATGCGATGGGTACCACGCAGTATTACTTTAAAGGGTCGGCGTTTGCTCACCCAACCTCACCAAACCTCTCAGCCCCAAGAGTGTCCACCCTTATGTCTCCTCCAGCTGTGGGTCTAGATATGGTCAATCCAGGTTGCATCACAGCCCCTGAACGCATTGTGTAAGAATTTCTCTCTCTTTCACTGTCTTTGCTTCATGGGTTTTTCGAAGTAATTTATTTTTATAATGCGGTTTAGCTGCTTTTCACTGCTGTGTTTATGCCGCTTTACACCCACTTGACACACTAACAGAGAGATATCAATACATAGGTTTTAAGATTATTACTAGTCAGATATATTCTTGTTCGGTGAATAGGGTTTGTTGAGTCTAGTTCTCTGAGCAAGGAGTAGATCTTGTCTATTACATATTGGGTTTATGGAACGGTATCTGAGCTAATTTGAAACCCTTGTTTTATGTATCACCCCACCTCACCTTTCCCGTTAAGCAGCCATAGTGTGTTTTCTGCATGTGTGACTCTGTTCTGTTTTGTAATTCAGTTCAAGTGTAACGGTTTTGACATTCCCTCTATAAGTGATACCTTATGAGAAGTGTCCTTTTCTGTGTGACTTATTTCACTTAGAATCGTCGTACCTAAATCCACTCATCATGCTTCTACTAGCCTTATGACATTGATTTCATGGCTGAGTGATATTCCATTGTACATAAGGACCACAACTTCTTTATCCATTTTTCTCTTTCCTGGGATATTGAAGATGGAATGAAGTGGAGGTCCTTGTCAACAGAGCAGCCCTAAACTTTGGGGTGCTTGTGTCTTGCTGATTTTTCATTTTCCCAATTTATACCCCCATGAGTGGAAGTGCCCTATGCTCTCTAAGCTGTGTTTTTTAGATGTTTCAGGACACACCGTACACTTCTCCAGAGTGGCTGTTGGCAATTTACATCCCGCCCATCAGTGTAGCAAGGCTCCCATTTCTCCATGGCCTGTCCTGCATTGCTGGTTTTGAGACTTTTTTCAGCATTGCCCTTTTGACCGATGGGTAGCGAGTCTTCTTTGTAGCGCTGATTTGCCTTTCCAGGTTGCTTGGTTGGCCAAAAAGGGCGTATGCGGTTTTTCCTGAATATATTCCGGAAAAAACGCATACGCCCTTTTTGACCAAGGGCATCATTGTCAACGTTTTGCCGCTTTTCATGTGCTTTAAAGGCGATTCGAATCTACCTCCTGAAATCTGTTTCCTGCAATTCTGCCTTGATTTCAAATCCTCTTCTTTGCCTTCCCTCAATATATTTGTGGACGAGAGTTATCATTTATAACTCTGCAGGTTTGTGAATTGCAGTGCCCTGAATCTCCATTTTACAACTCGCATTTTTGGGAGCTGGCCGCAAAAGCGCAGGATGGCTTCAGGCCCTGTTCTGGTTCCGGGGGGGAGGATGAGCCTGTGGTTAATTCTTCTTCCTGATGGGAAAATAGAATGACCTGTGCCTGTCCCAACACCAAGAGCTAGTCTCTCACTGGTTCCCCGTGTACCCGTTCATCCTCAGGACAAATTGCAACCTGTACGGAACAGGAGGTTAAAGGTGCTGATGCTCCAAGTAGGGAGATTTTTAGTAAAGCGGCTGGAATGGCGAAACCAGGCACAAGGAGAAGAGAAATGAGGTGCGTTTTAGAAACCTTTCCCCATCACATGGTGTACCATCTTTTTGTTTTCTCATGCATGTTTTCGATGTAGGAAGATGCCCTTGAACCTGGAGATTTGGGACCCATGCGATGGGTACCACGCAGTATTACTTTAAAGGGTCGGCGTTTGCTCACCCAACCTCACCAAACCTCTCAGCCCCAAGAGTGTCCACCCTTATGTCTCCTCCAGCTGTGGGTCTAGATATGGTCAATCCAGGTTGCATCACAGCCCCTGAACGCATTGTGTAAGAATTTCTCTCTCTTTCACTGTCTTTGCTTCATGGGTTTTTCGAAGCAATTTATTTTTATAATGCGGTTTAGCTGCTTTTCACTGCTGTGTTTATGCCGCTTTACACCCACTTGACACACTAACAGAGAGATATCAATACATAGGTTTTAAGATTATTACTAGTGAGATATATTCTTGTGCGTTGAATAGGGTTTGTTGAGTCTAGTTCTCTGAGCAAGGAGTAGGTCTTGTCTATTACATATTGGGTTTATGGAACGGTATCTGAGCTAATTTGAAACCCTTGTTTTATGTATCACCCCACCTCACCTTTCCCGTTAAGCAGCCATAGTGTGTTTTCTGCATGTGTGACTCTGTTCTGTTTTGTAATTCAGTTCAAGTGTAACGGTTTTGACATTCCCTCTATAAGTGATACCTTATGAGAAGTGTCCTTTTCTGTGTGACTTATTTCACTTAGAATCGTCGTACCTAAATCCACTCATCATGCTGCTACTAGCCTTATGACATTGATTTCATGGCTGAGTGATATTCCATTGTACATAAGGACCACAACTTCTTTATCCATTTTTCTCTTTCCTGGGATATTGAAGGTGGAATGAAGTGGAGGTCCTTGTCAACAGAGCAGCCCTCAACTTTGGGGTGCTTGTGTCTTGCTGATTTTTCATTTTCCCAATTTATACCCCCATGAGTGGAAGTGCCCTATGCTCTCTAAGCTGTGTTTTTCAGATGTTTCAGGACACACCGTACACTTCTCCAGAGTGGCTGTTGGCAATTTACATCCCGCCCATCAGTGTAGCAAGGCTCCCATTTCTCCATGGCCTGTCCTGCATTTCTGGTTTTGAGACTTTTTTCAGCATGGCCCTTTTGACCGATGGGTAGCGAGTCTTCTTTGTAGCCCTGATTTGCCTTTCCAGGTTGCTTGGTTGGCCAAAAAGGGCGTATGCGTTTTTTCCTGAATATATTCAGGAAAAAACGCATACGCCCTTTTTGGCCAAGGGCATCATTGTCAACGTTTTGCCGCTTTTCATGTGCTTTAAAGGCGATTGGAATCTACCTCCTGAAATCTGTTTCCTGCAATTCTGCCTTGATTTCAAATCCTCTTCTTTGCCTTCCCTCAATATATTTGTGGACGAGAGTTATCATTTATAACTCTGCAGGTTTGTGAATTGCAGTGCCCTGAATCTCCATTTTACAACTCGCATTTTTGGGAGCTGGCCGCAAAAGCGCAGGATGGCTTCAGGCCCTGTTCTGGTTCCGGGGGGGAGGATGAGCCTGTGGTTAATTCTTCTTCCTGATGGGAAAATAGAGTGACCTGTGCCTGTCCCAACACCAAGAGCTAGTCTCTCACTGGTTCCCCGTGTACCCGTTCATCCTCAGGACAAATTGCAACCTGTACGGAACAGGAGGTTAAAGGTGCTGATGCTCCAAGTAGGGAGATTGTTAGTAAAGCGGCTGGAATGGCGAACCCGGGCACAAGGAGAAGAGAAATGAGGTGCGTTTTAGAAACCTTTCCCCATCACATGGTGTACCATCTTTTTGTTTTCTCATGCATGTTTTCGATGTAGGAAGATGCCCTTGAACCTGGAGATTTGGGACTCATGCGATGGGTACCACGCAGTATTACTTTAAAGGGTCGGCGTTTGCTCACCCAACCTCACCAAACCTCTCAGCCCCAAGAGTGTCCACCCTTATGTCTCCTCCAGCTGTGGGTCTAGATATGGTCAATCCAGGTTGCATCACAGCACCTGAACGCATTGTGTAAGAATTTCTCTCTCTTTCACTGTCTTTGTTTCATGGGTTTTTCGAAGTAATTTATTTTTATAATGCGGTTTAGCTGCTTTTCACTGCTGTGTTTATGCCGCTTTACACCCACTTGACACACTAACAGAGAGATATCAATACATAGGTTTTAAGATTATTACTAGTCAGATATATTCTTGTGCAGTGAATACGGCGTGTTGAATCCAGTTCTCTGAGCAAGGAGTAGGTCTTGTCTATTACATATTGGGTTTATGGAACGGTATCTGAGCTAATTTGAAACCCTTGTTTTATGTATCACCCCACCTCACCTTTCCCGTTAAGCAGCCATAGTGTGTTTTCTGCATGTGTGACTCTGTTCTGTTTTGTAATTCAGTTCAAGTGTAACGGTTTTGACATTCCCTCTATAAGTGATACCTTATGAGAAGTGTCCTTTTCTGTGTGACTTATTTCACTTAGAATCGTCGTACCTAAATCCACTCATCATGCTGCTACTAGCCTTATGACATTGATTTCATGGCTGAGTGATATTCCATTGTACATAAGGACCACAACTTCTTTATCCATTTTTCTCTTTCCTGGGATATTGAAGGTGGAATGAAGTGGAGGTCCTTGTCAACAGAGCAGCCCTAAACTTTGGGCTGCTTGTGTCTTGCTGATTTTTCATTTTCCCCATTTATACCCCCATGAGTGGAAGTGCCCTATGCTCTCTAAGCTGTGTTTTTTAGATGTTTCAGGACACACCGTACACTTCTCCAGAGTGGCTGTTGGCAATTTACATCCCGCCCATCAGTGTAGCAAGGCTCCCATTTCTCCATGGCCTGTCCTACATTTCTGCTTTTGACACGTTTTTCAGCAATGCCCTTTTGACCGAAGGGTAGCGAGTCTTCTTTGTAGCGCTGATTTGCCTTTCCAGGTTGCTTGGTTGGCCAAAAAGGGCGTATGCGTTTTTTCCTGAATATATTCAGGAAAAAACGCATACGCCCTTTTTGGCCAAGGGCATCATTGTCAACGTTTTGCCGCTTTTCATGTGCTTTAAAGGCGATTGGAATCTACCTCCTGAAATCTGTTTCCTGCAATTCTGCCTTGATTTCAAATCCTCTTCTTTGCCTTCCCTCAATATATTTGTGGACGAGAGTTATCATTTATAACTCTGCAGGTTTGTGAATTGCAGTGCCCTGAAGCTCCACTTTACAACTCGCTTTTTTGGGAGCTGGCCGCAAAAGCACTGGATGGCTTCAGGCCCTGTTCTGGTTCCGGGGGATGGAGGATGAGCCTGTGGTTAATTCTTCTTCCTGATGGGAAAATAGAGTGACCTGTGCCTGTCCCAACACCAAGAGCTAGTCTCTCACTGGTTCCCCGTGTACCCGTTCATCCTCAGGACAAATTGCAACCTGTACGGAACAGGAGGTTAAAGGTGCTGATGCTCCAAGTAGGGAGATTGTTAGTAAAGCGGCTGGAATGGCGAAACCAGGCACAAGGAGAAGAGAAATGAGGTGCGTTTTAGAAACCTTTCCCCATCACATGGTGTACCCTCTTTTTGTTTTCTCATGCATGTTTTCGATGTAGGAATATGCCCTTGAACCTGGAGATGTGGGTCCCATGGGATGGGTACCACGCAGTATTACTTTAAAGGGTCTGCGTTTGCTCACCCAACCTCACCAAAGCTCTCAGCCCCAAGAGTGTCCACCCTTATGTCTCATCCAGCTGTGGGTCTAGATATGGTCAATCCAGGTTGCATCACAGCCCCTGAACACATTGTGTAAGAATTTCTCTCTCTTTCACTGTCTTGGTTTCATGGGTTTTTCAAAGTAATTTATTTTTATAATGGGGTTTAGCTGCTTTTCACTGCTGTGTTTATGCCGCTTTACACCCACTTGACACACTAACAGAGAGATATCAATACATAGGTTTTAAGATTATTACTAGTGAGATATATTCTTGTGCGTTGAATAGGGTTTGTTGAGTCTAGTTCTCTGAGCAAGGAGTAGGTCTTGTCTATTACATATTGGGTTTATGGAACGGTATCTGAGCTAATTTGAAACCCTTGTTTTATGTATCACCCCACCTCACCTTTCCCGTTAAGCAGCCATAGTGTGTTTTCTGCATGTGTGACTCTGTTCTGTTTTGTAATTCAGTTCAAGTGTAACGGTTTTGACATTCCCTCTATAAGTGATACCTTATGAGAAGTGTCCTTTTCTGTGTGACTTATTTCACTTAGAATCGTCGTACCTAAATCCACTCATCATGCTGCTACTAGCCTTATGACATTGATTTCATGGCTGAGTGATATTCCATTGTACATAAGGACCACAACTTCTTTATCCATTTTTCTCTTTCCTGGGATATTGAAGGTGGAATGAAGTGGAGGTCCTTGTCAACAGAGCAGCCCTCAACTTTGGGGTGCTTGTGTCTTGCTGATTTTTCATTTTCCCAATTTATACCCCCATGAGTGGAAGTGCCCTATGCTCTCTAAGCTGTGTTTTTCAGATGTTTCAGGACACACCGTACACTTCTCCAGAGTGGCTGTTGGCAATTTACATCCCGCCCATCAGTGTAGCAAGGCTCCCATTTCTCCATGGCCTGTCCTGCATTGCTGGTTTTGAGACTTTTTTCAGCATGGCCCTTTTGACCGATGGGTAGCGAGTCTTCTTTGTAGCCCTGATTTGCCTTTCCAGGTTGCTTGGTTGGCCAAAAAGGGCGTATGCGTTTTTTCCTGAATATATTCAGGAAAAAACGCATACGCCCTTTTTGGCCAAGGGCATCATTGTCAACGTTTTGCCGCTTTTCATGTGCTTTAAAGGCGATTCGAATCTACCTCCTGAAATCTGTTTCCTGCAATTCTGCGTTGATTTCAAATCCTCTTCTTTGCCTTCCCTCAATATATTTGTGGACGAGAGTTATCATTTATAACTCTGCAGGTTTGTGAATTGCAGTGCCCTGAATCTCCATTTTACAACTCGCATTTTTGGGAGCTGGCCGCAAAAGCGCAGGATGGCTTCAGGCCCTGTTCTGGTTCCGGGGGGCAGGCTGAGCCTGTGGTTAATTCTTCTTCCTGATGGGAAAATAGAGTGACCTGTGCCTGTCCCAACACCAAGAGCTAGTCTCTCACTGGTTCCCCGTGTACCCGTTCATCCTCAGGACAAATTGCAACCTGTACGGAACAGGAGGTTAAAGGTGCTGATGCTCCAAGTAGGGAGATTGTTAGTAAAGCGGCTGGAATGGCCAACCCGGGCACAAGGAGAAGAGAAATGAGGTGCGTTTTAGAAACCTTTCCCCATCACATGGTGTACCATCTTTTTGTTTTCTCATGCATGTTTTCGATGTAGGAAGATGCCCTTGAACCTGGAGATTTGGGACCCATGCGATGGGTACCACGCAGTATTACTTTAAAGGGTCGGCGTTTGCTCACCCAACCTCACCAAACCTCTCAGCCCCAAGAGTGTCCACCCTTATGTCTCCTCCAGCTGTGGGTCTAGATATGGTCAATCCAGGTTGCATCACAGCACCTGAACGCATTGTGTAAGAATTTCTCTCTCTTTCACTGTCTTTGTTTCATGGGTTTTTCGAAGTAATTTATTTTTATAATGCGGTTTAGCTGCTTTTCACTGCTGTGTTTATGCCGCTTTACACCCACTTGACACACTAACAGAGAGATATCAATACATAGGTTTTAAGATTATTACTAGTCAGATATATTCTTGTGCGGTGAATAGGGCGTGTTGAGTCCAGTTCTCTGAGCAAGGAGTAGGTCTTGTCTATTACATATTGGGTTTATGGAACGGTATCTGAGCTAATTTGAAACCCTTGTTTTATGTATCACCCCACCTCACCTTTCCCGTTAAGCAGCCATAGTGTGTTTTCTGCATGTGTGACTCTGTTCTGTTTTGTAATTCAGTTCAAGTGTAACGCTTTTTACATTCCCTCTATAAGTGATACCTTATGAGAAGTGTCCTTTTCTGTGTGACTTATTTCACTTAGAATCGTCGTACCTAAATCCACTCATCATGCTGCTACTAGCCTTATGACATTGATTTCATGGCTGAGTGATATTCCATTGTACATAAGGACCACAACTTCTTTATCCATTTTTCTCTTTCCTGGGATATTGAAGGTGGAATGAAGTGGAGGTCCTTGTCAACAGAGCAGCCCTAAACTTTGGGGTGCTTTTGTCTTGCTGATTTTTCATTTTCCCAATTTATACCCCCATGAGTGGAAGTGCCCTATGCTCTCTAAGCTGTGTTTTTTAGATGTTTCAGGACACACCGTACACTTCTCCAGAGTGGCTGTCGGCAATTTACATCCCGCCCATCAGTGTAGCAAGGCTCCCATTTCTCCATGGCCTTTCCTGCATTTCTGCTTTTGACACGTTTTTCAGCATGGCCCTTTTGACCGAAGGGTAGCGAGTCTTCTTTGTAGCGCTGATTTGCCTTTCCAGGTTGCTTGGTTGGCCAAAAAGGGCGTATGCGTTTTTTCCTGAATATATTCAGGAAAAAACGCATACGCCCTTTTTGGCCAAGGGCATCATTGTCAACGTTTTGCCGCTTTTCATCTGCTTTAAAGGCGATTCGAATCTACCTCCTGAAATCTGTTTCCTGCAATTCTGCCTTGATTTCAAATCCTCTTCTTTGCCTTCCCTCAATATATTTGTGGACGAGAGTTATCATTTATAACTCTGCAGGTTTGTGAATTGCAGTGCCCTGAAGCTCCATTTTACAACTCGCTTTTTTGAGAGCTGGCCGCAAAAGTGCAAGATGCCTTCAGGCCCTGTTCTGGTTCCGTGGGGGGAGGATGAGCCTGTGGTTAATTCTTCTTCCTGATGGAAAAATAGAGTGACCTGTGCCTGTCCCAACACCAAGAGCTGGTCTCTCACTGGTTCCCCGTGTACCCGTTCATCCTCAGGAGAAATTGCAACCTGTACGGAACAGGAGGTTAAAGGTGCTGATGCTCCAAGTAGGGAGATTGTTAGTAAAGCGGCTGGAATGGCGAACCCGGGCACAAGGAGAAGAGAAATGAGGTGCGTTTTAGAAACCTTTCCCCATCACATGGTGTACCCTCTTTTTGTTTTCTCATGCATGTTTTCGATGTAGGAATATGCCCTTGAACCTGGAGATTAGGGACCCATGCGATGGGTACCACGCAGTATTACTTTAATGGGTCTGCGTTTGCTCACCCAACCTAACCAAACCTCTCAGCCCCAAGAGTGTCCACCCTTATGTCTCCTCCAGCTGTGGGTCTAGATATGGTCAATCCAGGTTGCATCACAGCCCCTGAACGCATTGTGTAAGAATTTCTCTCTCTTTCACTGTCTTTGTTTAATGGGTTTTTCAAAGTAATTTATTTTTATAATGGGGTTTAGCTGCTTTTCACTGCTGTGTTTATGCCGCTTTACACCCGCTTGACACACTAACAGTGAGATATCAATACATAGTTTTTAAGATTATTACTAGTCAGATATATTCTTGTGCAGTGAATACGGCGTGTTGAATCCAGTTCTCTGAGCAAGGAGTAGGTCTTGTCTATTACATATTGGGTTTATGGAACGGTATCTGAGCTAATTTGAAACCCTTGTTTTATGTATCACCCCACCTCACCTTTCCCGTTAAGCAGCCATAGTGTGTTTTCTGCATGTGTGACTCTGTTCTGTTTTGTAATTCAGTTCAAGTGTAACGGTTTTGACATTCCCTCTATAAGTGATACCTTATGAGAAGTGTCCTTTTCTGTGTGACTTATTTCACTTAGAATCGTCGTACCTAAATCCACTCATCATGCTGCTACTAGCCTTATGACATTGATTTCATGGCTGAGTGATATTCCATTGTACATAAGGACCACAACTTCTTTATCCATTTTTCTCTTTCCTGGGATATTGAAGGTGGAATAAAGTGGAGGTCCTTGTCAACAGAGCAGCCCTAAACTTTGGGGTGCTTGTGTCTTGCTGATTTTTCATTTTCCCAATTTATACCCCCATGAGTGGAAGTGCCCTATGCTCTCTAAGCTGTGTTTTTCAGATGTTTCAGGACACACCGTACACTTCTCCAGAGTGGCTGTTGGCAATTTACATCCCGCCCATCAGTGTAGCAAGGCTCCCATTTCTCCATGGCCTGTCCTGCATTTCTGGTTTTGAGACTTTTTTCAGCATGGCCCTTTTGACCGATGGGTAGCGAGTCTTCTTTGTAGCCCTGATTTGCCTTTCCAGGTTGCTTGGTTGGCCAAAAAGGGCGTATGCGTTTTTTCCTGAATATATTCAGGAAAAAACGCATACGCCCTTTTTGGCCAAGGGCATCATTGTCAACGTTTTGCCGCTTTTCATGTGCTTTAAAGGAGATTCGAATCTACCTCCTGAAATCTGTTTCCTGGAATTCTGCCTTGATTTCAAATCCTCTTCTTTGCCTTCCCTCAATATATTTGTGGACGAGAGTTATCATTTATAACTCTGCAGGTTTGTGAATTGCAGTGCCCTGAATCTCCATTTTACAACTCGCATTTTTGGGAGCTGGCCGCAAAAGCGCAGGATGGCTTCAGGCCCAGTTCTGGTTCCGGGGGGGAGGATGAGCCTGTGGTTAATTCTTCTTCCTGATGGGAAAATAGAGTGACCTGTGCCTGTGCCAACACCAAGAGCTAGTCTCTCACTGGTTCCCCGTGTACCCGTTCATCCTCAGGACAAATTGCAACCTGTACGGAACAGGAGGTTAAAGGTGCTGATGCTCCAAGTAGGGAGATTGTTAGTAAAGCGGCTGGAATGGCGATCCCGGGCACAAGGAGAAGAGAAATGAGGTGCGTTTTAGAAACCTTTCCTCATCACATGGTGTACCATCTTTTTGTTTTCTCATGCATGTTTTCGATGTAGGAAGATGCCCTTGAACCTGGAGATTTGGGACCCATGCGATGGGTACCACGCAGTATTACTTTAAAGGGTCGGCGTTTGCTCACCCAACCTCACCAAACCTCTCAGCCCCAAGAGTGTCCACCCTTATGTCTCCTCCAGCTGTGGGTGTAGATATGGTCAATCCAGGTTGCATCACAGCACCTGAACGCATTGTGTAAGAATTTCTCTCTCTTTCACTGTCTTTGTTTCATGGGTTTTCCGAAGTAATTTATTTTTATAATGCGGTTTAGCTGCTTTTCACTGCTGTGTTTATGCCGCTTTACACCCACTTGACACACTAACAGAGAGATATCAATACATAGGTTTTAAGATTATTACTAGTCAGATATATTCTTGTGCGGTGAATAGGGTGTGTTGAGTCCAGTTCTCTGAGCAAGGAGTAGGTCTTGTCTATTACATATTGGGTTTATGGAATGGTATCTGAGCTAATTTGAAACCCTTGTTTTATGTATCACCCCACCTCACCTTTCCCGTTAAGCAGCCATAGTGTGTTTTCTGCATGTGTGACTCTGTTCTGTTTTGTAATTCAGTTCAAGTGTAACGGTTTTTACATTCCCTCTATAAGTGATACCTTATGAGAAGTGTCCTTTTCTGTGTGACTTATTTCACTTAGAATCGTCGTACCTAAATCCACTCATCATGCTGCTACTAGCCTTATGACATTGATTTCATGGCTGAGTGATATTCCATTGTACATAAGGACCACAACTTCTTTATCCATTTTTCTCTTTCCTGGGATATTGAAGGTGGAATGAAGTGGAGGTCCTTGTCAACAGAGCAGCCCTAAACTTTGGGGTGCTTGTGTCTTGCTGATTTTTCATTTTCCCAATTTATACCCCCATGAGTGGAAGTGCCCTATGCTCTCTAAGCTGTGTTTTTTAGATGTTTCAGGACACACCGTACACTTCTCCAGAGTGGTTGTTGGCAATTTACATCCCGCCCATCAGTGTAGCAAGGCTCCCATTTCTCCATGGCCTGTCCTGCATTTCTGCTTTTGACACGTTTTTCAGCAATGCCCTTTTGACCGAAGGGTAGCGAGTCTTCTTTGTAGCCCTGATTTGCCTTTCCAGGTTGCTTGGTTGGCCAAAAAGGGCGTATGCGTTTTTTCCTGAATATATTCAGGAAAAAACGCATACGCCCTTTTTGGCCAAGGGCATCATTGTCAACGTTTTGCCGCTTTTCATGTGCTTTAAAGGCGATTGGAATCTACCTCCTGAAATCTGTTTCCTGCAATTCTGCCTTGATTTCAAATCCTCTTCTTTGCCTTCCCTCAATATATTTGTGGACGAGAGTTATCATTTATAACTCTGCAGGTTTGTGAATTGCAGTGCCCTGAAGCTCCATTTTACAACTCGCTTTTTTGGGAGCTGGCCGCAAAAGCGCAGGATGCTTTCAGGCCCTGTTCTGGTTCCGTGGGGGTAGGATGAGCCTGTGGTTAATTCTTCTTCCTGATGGAAAAATAGAGTGACCTGTGCCTGTCCCAACACCAAGAGCTAGTCTCTCACTGGTTCCCCGTGTGCCCGTTCATCCTCAGGAGAAATTGCAACCTGTACGGAACAGGAGGTTAAAGGTGCTGATGCTCCAAGTAGGGAGATTGTTAGTAAAGCGGCTGGAATGGCGAAACCAGGCACAAGGAGAAGAGAAATGAGGTGCGTTTTAGAAACCTTTCCCCATCACATGGTGTACCCTCTTTTTGTTTTCTCATGCATGTTTTCGATGTAGGAATATGCCCTTGAACCTGGAGATTAGGGACCCATGCGATGGGTACCACACAGTATTACTTTAATGGGTCTGCGTTTGCTCACCCAACCTAACCAAACCTCTCAGCCCCAAGAGTGTCCACCCTTATGTCTCCTCCAGCTGTGGGTCTAGATATGGTCAATCCAGGTTGCATCACAGCCCCTGAACGCATTGTGTAAGAATTTCTCTCTCTTTCACTGTCTTTGTTTCATGGGTTTGTAAAAGTAATTTATTTTTATAATGGGGTTTAGCTGCTTTTCACTGCTGTGTTTATGCCGCTTTACACCCGCTTGACACACTAACAGTGAGATATCAATACATAGGTTTTAAGATTATTACTAGTCAGATATATTCTTGTGCAGTGAATACGGCGTGTTGAATCCAGTTCTCTGAGCAAGGAGTAGGTCTTGTCTATTACATATTGGGTTTATGGAACGGTATCTGAGCTAATTTGAAACCCTTGTTTTATGTATCACCCCACCTCACCTTTCCCGTTAAGCAGCCATAGTGTGTTTTCTGCATGTGTGACTCTGTTCTGTTTTGTAATTCAGTTCAAGTGTAACGGTTTTGACATTCCCTCTATAAGTGATACCTTATGAGAAGTGTCCTTTTCTGTGTGACTTATTTCACTTAGAATCGTCGTACCTAAATCCACTCATCATGCTGCTACTAGCCTTATGACATTGATTTCATGGCTGAGTGATATTCCATTGTACATAAGGACCACAACTTCTTTATCCATTTTTCTCTTTCCTAGGATATTGAAGGTGGAATGAAGTGGAGGTCCTTGTCAACAGAGCAGCCCTAAACTTTGGGGTGCTTTTGTCTTGCTGATTTTTCATTTTCCCAATTTATACCCCCATGAGTGGTAGTGCCCTATGCTCTCTAAGCTGTGTTTTTTAGATGTTTCAGGACACACCGTACACTTCTCCAGAGTGGCTGTTGGCAATTTACATCCCGCCCATCAGTGTAGCAAGGCTCCCATTTCTCCATGGCCTGTCCTGCATTTCTGGTTTTGAGACTTTTTTCAGCATGGCCCTTTTGACCGATGGGTAGCGAGTCTTCTTTGTAGCCCTGATTTGCCTTTCCAGGTTGCTTGGTTGGCCAAAAAGGGCGTATGCGTTTTTTCCTGAATATATTCAGGAAAAAACGCATACGCCCTTTTTGGCCAAGGGCATCATTGTCAACGTTTTGCCGCTTTTCATGTGCTTTAAAGGCGATTCGAATCTACCTCCTGAAATCTGTTTCCTGCAATTCTGCCTTGATTTCAAATCCTCTTCTTTGCCTTCCCTCAATATATTTGTGGACGAGAGTTATCATTTATAACTCTGCAGGTTTGTGAATTGCAGTGTCCTGAAGCTCCACTTTACAACTCGCTTTTTTGGGAGCTGGCCGCAAAAGCACTGGATGGCTTCAGGCCCTGTTCTGGTTCCGGGGGAGGGAGGATGAGCCTGTGGTTAATTCTTCTTCCTGATGGGAAAATAGAGTGACCTGTGCCTGTCCCAACACCAAGAGCTAGTCTCTCACTGGTTCCCCGTGTACCCGTTCATCCTCAGGAGAAATTGCAACCTGTACGGAACAGGAGGTTAAAGGTGCTGATGCTCCAAGTAGGGAGATTGTTAGTAAAGCGGCTGGAATGGCGAAACCAGGCACAAGGAGAAGAGAAATGAGGTGCGTTTTAGAAACCTTTCCCCATCACATGGTGTACCCTCTTTTTGTTTTCTCATGCATGTTTTCGATGTAGGAATATGCCCTTGAACCTGGAGATGTGGGTCCCATGGGATGGGTACCACGCAGTATTACTTTAAAGGGTCTGCGTTTGCTCACCCAACCTCACCAAAGCTCTCAGCCCCAAGAGTGTCCACCCTTATGTCTCATCCAGCTGTGGGTCTAGATATGGTCAATCCAGGTTGCATCACAGCCCCTGAACACATTGTGTAAGAATTTCTCTCTCTTTCACTGTCTTGGTTTCATGGGTTTTTCAAAGTAATTTATTTTTATAATGGGGTTTAGCTGCTTTTCACTGCTGTGTTTATGCCGCTTTACACCCACTTGACACAGTAACAGAGAGATATCAATACATAGGTTTTAAGATTATTACTAGTGAGATATATTCTTGTGCGTTGAATAGGGTTTGTTGAGTCTAGTTCTCTGAGCAAGGAGTAGGTCTTGTCTATTACATATTGGGTTTATGGAACGGTATCTGAGCTAATTTGAAACCCTTGTTTTATGTATCACCCCACCTCACCTTTCCCGTTAAGCAGCCATAGTGTGTTTTCTGCATGTGTGACTCTGTTCTGTTTTGTAATTCAGTTCAAGTGTAACGGTTTTGACATTCCCTCTATAAGTGATACCTTATGAGAAGTGTCCTTTTCTGTGTGACTTATTTCACTTAGAATCGTCGTACCTAAATCCACTCATCATGCTGCTACTAGCCTTATGACATTGATTTCATGGCTGAGTGATATTCCATTGTACATAAGGACCACAACTTCTTTATCCATTTTTCTCTTTCCTGGGATATTGAAGGTGGAATGAAGTGGAGGTCCTTGTCAACAGAGCAGCCCTCAACTTTGGGGTGCTTGTGTCTTGCTGATTTTTCATTTTCCCAATTTATACCCCCATGAGTGGAAGTGCCCTATGCTCTCTAAGCTGTGTTTTTCAGATGTTTCAGGACACACCGTACACTTCTCCAGAGTGGCTGTTGGCAATTTACATCCCGCCCATCAGTGTAGCAAGGCTCCCATTTCTCCATGGCCTTTCCTCCATTTCTGGTTTTGAGACTTTTTTCAGCATGGCCCTTTTGACCGATGGGTAGCGAGTCTTCTTTGTAGCCCTGATTTGCCTTTCCAGGTTGCTTGGTTGGCCAAAAAGGGCGTATGCGTTTTTTCCTGAATATATTCAGGAAAAAACGCATACGCCCTTTTTGGCCAAGGGCATCATTGTCAACGTTTTGCCGCTTTTCATGTGCTTTAAAGGCGATTCGAATCTACCTCCTGAAATCTGTTTCCTGCAATTCTGCCTTGATTTCAAATCCTCTTCTTTGCCTTCCCTCAATATATTTGTGGACGAGAGTTATCATTTATAACTCTGCAGGTTTGTGAATTGCAGTGCCCTGAATCTCCATTTTACAACTCGCATTTTTGGGAGCTGGCCGCAAAAGCGCAGGATGGCTTCAGGCCCTGTTCTGGTTCCGGGGGGGAGGATGAGCCTGTGGTTAATTCTTCTTCCTGATGGGAAAATAGAGTGACCTGTGCCTGTCCCAACACCAAGAGCTAGTCTCTCACTGGTTCCCCGTGTACCCGTTCATCCTCAGGAGAAATTGCAACCTGTACGGAACAGGAGGTTAAAGGTGCTGATGCTCCAAGTAGGGAGATTGTTAGTAAAGCGGCTGGAATGGCGAACCCGGGCACAAGGAGAAGAGAAATGAGGTGCGTTTTAGAAACCTTTCCCCATCACATGGTGTACCCTCTTTTTGTTTTCTCATGCATGTTTTCGATGTAGGAATATGCCCTTGAACCTGGAGATTAGGGCCCCATGCGATGGGTACCACGCAGTATTACTTTAATGGGTCTGCGTTTGCTCACCCAACCTAACCAAACCTCTCAGACCCAAGAGTGTCCACCCTTATGTCTCCTCCAGCTGTGGGTCTAGATATGGTCAATCCAGGTTGCATCACAGCCCCTGAACGTATTGTGTAAGAATTTCTCTCTCTTTCACTGTCTTTGTTTCATGGGTTTTTCAAAGTAATTTATTTTTATAATGGGGTTTAGCTGCTTTTCACTGCTGTGTTTATGCCGCTTTACACCCGCTTGACACACTAACAGTGAGATATCAATACATAGGTTTTAAGATTATTACTAGTCAGATATATTCTTGTGCAGTGAATACGGCGTGTTGAATCCAGTTCTCTGAGCAAGGAGTAGGTCTTGTCTATTACATATTGGGTTTATGGAACGGTATCTGAGCTAATTTGAAACCCTTGTTTTATGTATCACCCCACCTCACCTTTCCCGTTAAGCAGCCATAGTGTGTTTTCTGCATGTGTGACTCTGTTCTGTTTTGTAATTCAGTTCAAGTGTAACGGTTTTGACATTCCCTCTATAAGTAATACCTTATGAGAAGTGTCCTTTTCTGTGTGACTTATTTCACTTAGAATCGTCGTACCTAAATCCACTCATCATGCTGCTACTAGCCTTATGACATTGATTTCATGGCTGAGTGATATTCCATTGTACATAAGGACCACAACTTCTTTATCCATTTTTCTCTTTCCTGGGATATTGAAGGTGGAATAAAGTGGAGGTCCTTGTCAACAGAGCAGCCCTCAACTTTGGGTTGCTTGTGTCTTGCTGATTTCCCAATTTATACCCCCATGAGTGGAAGTGCCCTATGCTCTCTAAGCTGTGTTTTTCAGATGTTTCAGGACACACCGTACACTTCTCCAGAGTGGCTGTTGGCAATTTACATCCCGCCCATCAGTGTAGCAAGGCTCCCATTTCTCCATGGCCTGTCCTGCATTTCTGGTTTTGAGACTTTTTTCAGCATGGCCCTTTTGACCGATGGGTAGCGAGTCTTCTTTGTAGCCCTGATTTGCCTTTCCAGGTTGCTTGGTTGGCCAAAAAGGGTGTATGCGTTTTTTCCTGAATATATTCAGGAAAAAACGCATACGCCCTTTTTGGCCAAGGGCATCATTGTCAACGTTTTGCCGCTTTTCATGTGCTTTAAAGGCGATTCGAATCTACCTCCTGAAATCTGTTTCCTGGAATTCTGCCTTGATTTCAAATCCTCTTCTTTGCCTTCCCTCAATATATTTGTGGACGAGAGTTATCATTTATAACTCTGCAGGTTTGTGAATTGCAGTGCCCTGAATCTCCATTTTACAACTCGCATTTTTGGGAGCTGGCCGCAAAAGCGCAGGATGGCTTCAGGCCCTGTTCTGGTTCCGGGGGGGAGGATGAGCCTGTGGTTAGTTCTTCTTCCTGATGGGAAAATAGAGTGACCTGTGCCTGTCCCAACACCAAGAGCTAGTCTCTCACTGGTTCCCCGTGTACCCGTTCATCCTCAGGACAAATTGCAACCTGTACGGAACAGGAGGTTAAAGGTGCTGATGCTCCAAGTAGGGAGATTGTTAGTAAAGCGGCTGGAATGGCGATCCCGGGCACAAGGAGAAGAGAAATGAGGTGCGTTTTAGAAACCTTTCCCCATCACATGGTGTACCATCTTTTTGTTTTCTCATGCATGTTTTCGATGTAGGAAGATGCCCTTGAACCTGGAGATTTGGGACCCATGCGATGGGTACCACGCAGTATTACTTTAAAGGTTGTGCGTTTGCTCACCCAACCTCACCAAACCTCTCAGCCCCAAGAGTGTCCACCCTTATGTCTCATCCAGCTGTGGGTCTAGATATGGTCAATCCAGGTTGCATCACAGCCCCTGAACGCATTGTGTAAGAATTTCTCTCTCTTTCACTGTCTTTGTTTCATGGGTTTTTCAAAGTAATTTATTTTTATAATGGGGTTTAGCTGCTTTTCACTGCTGTGTTTATGCCGCTTTACTCCCACTTGACACACTAACAGAGAGATATCAATACATAGGTTTTAAGATTATTACTAGTCAGATATATTCTTGTGCGGTGAATAGGGCGTGTTGAGTCCAGTTCTCTGAGCGAGGAGTAGGTCTTTTCTATTACATATTGGGTTTATGGAACGGTATCTGATCTAATTTGAAACCCTTGTTTTAGGTATCACCCCACCTCACCTTTCCCGTTAAGCAGCCATAGTGTGTTTTCTGCATGTGTGACTCTGTTCTGTTTTGTAATTCAGTTCAAGTGTAACGCTTTTTACATTCCCTCTATAAGTGATACCTTATGAGAAGTGTCCTTTTCTGTGTGACTTATTTCACTTAGAATCGTCGTACCTAAATCCACTCATCATGCTGCTACTAGCCTTATGACATTGATTTCTTGGCTGAGTGATATTCCATTGTACATAAGGACCACAACTTCTTTATCCATTTTTCTCTTTCCTGGGATATTGAAGGTGGAATGAAGTGGAGGTCCTTGTCAACAGAGCAGCTCTAAACTTTGGGGTGCTTGTGTCTTGCTGATTTTTCATTTTCCCAATTTATACCCCCATGAGTGGAAGTGCCCTATGCTCTCTATGCTGTGTTTTTTAGATGTTTCAGGACACACCGTACACTTCTCCAGAGTGGCTGTTGGCAATTTACATCCCGCCCATCAGTGTAGCAAGGCTCCCATTTCTCCATGGCCTGTCCTGCATTTCTGGTTTTGAGACTTTTTTCAGCGTGGCCCTTTTGACCGAAGGGTAGCGAGTCTTCTTTGTAGCGCTGATTTGCCTTTCCAGGTTGCTTGGTTGGCCAAAAAGGGCGTAGGCGTTTTTTCCTGAATATATTCAGGAAAAAACGCATACGCCCTTTTTGGCCAAGGGCATCATTGTCAACGTTTTGCCGCTTTTCATGTGCTTTAAAGGCGATTCGAATCTACCTCCTGAAATCTGTTTCCTGCAATTCTGCCTTGATTTCAAATCCTCTTCTTTGCCTTCCCTCAATATATTTGTGGACGAGAGTTATCATTTATAACTCTGCAGGTTTGTGAATTGCAGTGCCCTGAAGCTCCAGTTTACAACTCGCATTTTTGGGAGCTGGCCGCAAAAGCGCAGGATGGCTTCAGGCCCTGTTCTGGTTCCGGGTGGGAGGATGAGCCTGTGGTAAATTCTTCTTCCTGATGGGAAAATAGAGTGACCTGTGCCTGTCCCAACACCAAGAGCTAGTCTCTCACTGGTTCCCCGTGTACCCGTTCATCCTCAGGACAAATTGCAACCTGTACGGAACAGGAGGTTAAAGGTGCTGATGCTCCAAGTAGGGAGATTGCTAGTGAAGCGGCTGGAATGGCGAACCCAGGCACAAGGAGAAGAGAAATGAGGTGCGTTTTAGAAACCTTTCCCCATCACATGGTGTACCATCTTTTTGTTTTCTCATGCATGTTTTCGATGTAGGATGATGCCCTTGAACCTGGAGATTTGGGTCCCATGGGATGGGTACCACGCAGTATTACTTTAAAGGGTCTGCGTTTGCTCACCTAACCTCACCAAACCTTTCAGCCCCAAGAGTGTCCACCCTTATGTCTCATCCAGCTGTGCGTCTAGATATGGTCAATCCAGGTTGCATCACAGCCCCTGAACGCATTGTGTAAGAATTTCTCTCTCTTTCACTGTCTTTGTTTCATGGGTTTTTCAAAGTAATTTATTTTTATAATGGGGTTTAGCTGCTTTTCACGGCTGTGTTTATGCCGCTTTACACCCACTTGACACACTAACAGAGAGATATCAATATATAGGTTTTAAGATTATTACTAGTCAGATATATTCTTGTGCGGTGAATAGGGCGTGTTGAGTCCAGTTCTCTGAGCAAGGAGTAGGTCTTTTCTATTACATATTGGGTTTATGGAACGGTATCTGAGCTAATTTGAAACCCTTGTTTTAGGTATCACCCCACCTCACCTTTCACGTTAAGCAGCCATAGTGTGTTTTCTGCATGTGTGACTCTGTTCTGTTTTGTAATTCAGTTCAAGTGTAACGGTTTTTACATTCCCTCTATAAGTGATACCTTATGAGAAGTGTCCTTTTCTGTGTGACTTATTTCACTTAGAATCGTCGTACCTAAATCCACTCATCATGCTGCTACTAGCCTTATGACATTGATTTCATGGCTGAGTGATATTCCATTGTACATAAGGAGCACAACTTCTTTATCCATTTTTCTCTTTCCTGGGATATTGAAGGTGGAATGAAGTGGAGGTCCTTGTCAACAGAGCAGCCCTAAACTTTGGGGTGCTTGTGTCTTGCTGATTTTTCATTTTCCCAATTTATACCCCCATGAGTGGAAGTGCCCTATGCTCTCTAAGCTGTGTTTTTTAGATGTTTCAGGACACACCGTACACTTCTCCAGAGTGGCTGTTGGCAA
This sequence comes from Balaenoptera borealis, assembly GCF_965194805.1. Classification (NCBI taxonomy): domain Eukaryota; kingdom Metazoa; phylum Chordata; class Mammalia; order Artiodactyla; family Balaenopteridae; genus Balaenoptera; species Balaenoptera borealis. The sequence continues at coordinate 987,111 of NW_028123921.1, forward strand.
TTTACATCCCGCCCATCAGTGTAGCAAGGCTCCCATTTCTCCATGGCCTGTCCTGCATTTCTGGTTTTGAGACTTTTTTCATCATGGCCCTTTTGACCGATGGGTAGCGAGTCTTCTTTGTAGCCCTGATTTGCCTTCCCAGGTTGCTTGGTTGGCCAAAAAGGGCGTATGCGTTTTTTCCTGAATATATTCAGGAAAAAACGCATACGCCCTTTTTGGCCAAGGGCATCATTGTAAACGTTTTGCCGCTTTTCATGTGCTTTAAAGGCGATTCGAATCTACCTCCTGAAATCTGTTTCCTGCAATTCTGCCTTGATTTCAAATCCTCTTCTTTGCCTTCCCTCAATATATTTGTGGACGAGAGTTATCATTTATAACTCTGCAGGTTTGTGAATTGCAGTGCCCTGAAGCTCCATTTTACAACTTGCTTTTTTGGGAGCTGGCCGCAAAAGTGCAAGATGGCTTCAGGCCCTGTTCTGGTTCCGAGGGGGAGGATGAGCCAGTGGTTAATTCTTCTTCCTGATGGGAAAATAGAGTGACCTGTGCCTGTCCCAACACCAAGAGCTAGTCTCTCACTGGTTCCCCGTGTACCCGTTCATCCTCAGGAGAAATTGCAACCTGTACGGAACAGGAGGTTAAAGGTGCTGATGCTCCAAGTAGGGAGATTGTTAGTAAAGCGGCTGGAATGGCGAACCCGGGCACAAGGAGATGAGAAATGAGGTGCGTTTTAGAAATCTTTCCCCATCACACGGTGTACCATCTTCTGGGATTCTCATGCATGTTTTCGATGTAGGAAGATGCCCTTGAACCTGGAGATTTGGGTCCCATGGGATGGGTACCACGCAGTATTACTTTAAAGGGTCTGCGTTTGCTCACCCAACCTCAACAAAGCTCTCACCCCCAAGAGTGTCCACCCTTATGTCTCATCCAGCTGTGGGTCTAGATATGGTCAATCCAGTTTGCATCACAGCCCCTGAACGCATTGTGTAAGAATTTCTCTCTCTTTCACTGTCTTGGTTTCATGGGTTTTTCAAAGTAATTTATTTTTATAATGGGGTTTAGCTGCTTTTCACTGCTGTGTTTATGCCGCTTTACACCCACTTGACACACTAACAGAGAGATATCAATACATAGGTTTTAAGATTATTACTAGTCAGATATATTCTTGTGCGGTGAATAGGGTTTGTTGAGTCTAGTTCTCTGAGCAAGGAGTAGATCTTGTCTATTACATATTGGGTTTATGGAACGGTATCTGAGCTAATTTGAAACCCTTGTTTTATGTATCACCCCACCTCACCTTTCCCGTTAAGCAGCCATAGTGTGTTTTCTGCATGTGTGACTCTGTTCTGTTTTGTAATTCAGTTCAAGTGTAACGGTTTTTACATTCCCTCTATAAGTGATACCTTATGAGAAGTGTCCTTTTCTGTGTGACTTATTTCACTTAGAATCGTCGTACCTAAATCCACTCATCATGCTGCTACTAGCCTTATGACATTGATTTCATGGCTGAGTGATATTCCATTGTACATAAGGACCACAACTTCTTTATCCATTTTTCTCTTTCCTGGGATATTGAAGGTGGAATGAAGTGGAGGTCCTTGTCAACAGAGCAGCCCTAAACTTTGGGGTGCTTGTGTCTTGCTGATTTTTCATTTTCCCAATTTATACCCCCATGAGTGGAAGTGCCCTATGCTCTCTAAGCTGTGTTTTTTAGATGTTTCAGGACACACCGTACACTTCTCCAGAGTGGCTGTTGGCAATTTACATCCCGCCCATCAGTGTAGCAAGGCTCCCATTTCTCCATGGCCTGTCCTGCATTTCTGGTTTTGAGACTTTTTTCAGCATGGCCCTTTTGACCGATGGGTAGCGAGTCTTCTTTGTAGCGCTGATTTGCCTTTCCAGGTTGCTTGGTTGGCCAAAAAGGGCGTATGCGTTTTTTTCCTGAATATATTCAGGAAAAAACGCATACGCCCTTTTTGGCCAAGGGCATCATTGTCAACGTTTTGCCGCTTTTCATGTGCTTTAAAGGCGATTCGAATCTACCTCCTGAAATCTGTTTCCTGCAATTCTGCCTTGATTTCAAATCCTCTTCTTTGCCTTCCCTCAATATATTTGTGGACGAGAGTTATCATTTATAACTCTGAAGGTTTGTGAATTGCAGTGCCCTGAAGCTCCATTTTACAACTCGCATTTTTGGGAGCTGGCCGCAAAAGCGCATGATGGCTTCAGGCCCTGTTCTGCTTCCGGGGGGGAGGATGAGCCTGTGGTTAATTCTTCTTCCTGATGGGAAAATAGAGTGACCTGTGCCTGTCCCAACACCAAGAGCTAGTCTCTCACTGGTTCCCCGTCTACCCGTTCATCCTCAGGACAAATTGCAACCTGTACGGAACAGGAGGTTAAAGGTGCTGATGCTCCAAGTAGGGAGATTGTTAGTAAAGCGGCTGGAATGGCGAACCCGGGCACAAGGAGATGAGAAATGAGGTGCGTTTTAGAAACCTTTCCCCATCACATGGTGTACCATCTTTTTGTTTTCTCATGCATGTTTTCGATGTAGGAAGATGCCCTTGAACCTGGAGATTTGGGACCCATGTGATGGGTACCACGCAGTATTACTTTAAAGGGTCTGCGTTTGCTCACCCAACCTCACCAAACCTCTCAGCCCCAAGAGTGTCCACCCTTATGTCTCATCAAGCTGTGGGTCTAGATATGGTCAATCCAGGTTGCATCACAGCCCCTGAACGCATTGTGTAAGAATTTCTCTCTCTTTCACTGTCTTGGTTTCATGGGTTTTTCGAAGTAATTTATTTTTATAATGGGGTTTAGCTGCTTTTCACTGCTGTGTTTATGCCGCTTTACACCCACTTGACACACTAACAGAGAGATATCAATACATAGGTTTTAAGATTATTACTAGTCAGATATATTCTTGTGCGGTGAATAGGGCGTGTTGAGTCCAGTTCTCTGAGCAAGGAGTAGGTCTTGTCTATTACATATTGGGTTTATGGAACGGTATCTGAGCTAATTTGAAACCCTTGTTTTAGGTATCACCCCACCTCACCTTTCCCGTTAAGCAGCCATAGTGTGTTTTCTGCATGTGTGACTCTGTTCTGTTTTGTAATTCAGTTCAAGTGTAACGGTTTTGACATTCCCTCTATAAGTGATACCTTATGAGAAGTGTCCTTTTCTGTGTGACTTATTTCACTTAGAATCGTCGTACCTAAATCCACTCATCATGCTGCTACTAGCCTTATGACATTGATTTCATGGCTGAGTGATATTCCATTGTACATAAGGACCACAACTTCTTTATCCATTTTTCTCTTTCCTGGGATATTGAAGGTGGAATGAAGTGGAGGTCCTTGTCAACAGAGCAGCCCTAAACTTTGGGGTGCTTGTGTCTTGCTGATTTTTCATTTTCCCAATTTATACCCCCATGAGTGGAAGTGCCCTATGCTCTCTAAGCTGTGTTTTTTAGATGTTTCAGGACACACCGTACACTTCTCCAGAGTGGCTGTTGGCAATTTACATCCCGCCCATTAGTGTAGCAAGGCTCCCATTTCTCCATGGCCTGTCCTGCATTTCTGGTTTTGAGACTTTTTTCAGCATGGCCCTTTTGACCGATGGGTAGCGAGTCTTCTTTGTAGCCCTGATTTGCCTTTCCAGGTTGCTTGGTTGGCCAAAAAGGGCGTATGCGTTTTTTTCCTGAATATATTCAGGAAAAAACGCATACGCCCTTTTTGGCCAAGGGCATCATTGTCAACGTTTTGCCGCTTTTCATGTGCTTTAAAGGCGATTCGAATCTACCTCCTGAAATCTGTTTCCTGCAATTCTGCCTTGATTTCAAATCCTCTTCTTTGCCTTCCCTCAATATATTTGTGGACGAGAGTTATCATTTATAACTCTGCAGGTTTGTGAATTGCAGTGCCCTGAAGCTCCATTTTACAACTCGCATTTTTGGGAGCTGGACGCAAAAGCGCAGGATGGCTTCAGGCCCTGTTCTGCTTCCGGGGGGGAGGATGAGCCTGTGGTTAATTCTTCTTCCTGATGGGAAAATAGAGTGACCTGTGCCTGTCCCAACACCAAGAGCTAGTCTCTCACTGGTTCCCCGTGTACCCGTTCATCCTCAGGACAAATTGCAACCTGTACGGAACAGGAGGTTAAAGGTGCTGATGCTCCAAGTAGGGAGATTGTTAGTAAAGCGGCTGGAATGGCCAACCCGGGCACAAGGAGAAGAGAAATGAGGTGCGTTTTAGAAACCTTTCCCCATCACATGGTGTACCATCTTTTTGTTTTCTCATGCATGTTTTCGATGTAGGAAGATGCCCTTGAACCTGGAGATTTGGGACCCATGTGATGGGTACCACGCAGTATTACTTTAAAGGGTCTGCGTTTGCTCACCCAACCTCACCAAACCTCTCAGCCCCAAGAGTGTCCACCCTTATGTCTCATCCAGCTGTGGGTCTAGATATGGTCAATCCAGGTTGCATCACAGCCCCTGAACGCATTGTGTAAGAATTTCTCTCTCTTTCACTGTCTTGGTTTCATGGGTTTTTCGAAGTAATTTATTTTTATAATGGGGTTTAGCTGCTTTTCACTGCTGTGTTTATGCCGCTTTACACCCACTTGACACACTAACAGAGAGATATCAATACATAGGTTTTAAGATTATTACTAGTCAGATATATTCTTGTGCGGTGAATAGGGCGTGTTGAGTCCAGTTCTCTGAGCAAGGAGTAGGTCTTGTCTATTACATATTGGGTTTATGGAACGGTATCTGAGCTAATTTGAAACCCTTGTTTTATGTATCACCCCACCTCAACTTTCCCGTTAAGCAGCCATAGTGTGTTTTCTGCATGTGTGACTCTGTTCTGTTTTGTAATTCAGTTCAAGTGTAACGGTTTTGACATTCCCTCTATAAGTGATACCTTATGAGAAGTGTCCTTTTCTGTGTGACTTATTTCACTTAGAATCGTCGTACCTATATCCACTCATCATGCTGCTACTAGCCTTATGACATTGATTTCATGGCTGAGTGATATTCCATTGTACATAAGGACCACAACTTCTTTATCCATTTTTCTCTTTCCTGGGATATTGAAGGTGGAATGAAGTGGAGGTCCTTGTCAACAGAGCAGCCCTAAACTTTGGGCTGCTTGTGTCTTGCTGATTTTTCATTTTCCCAATTTATACCCCCATGAGTGCAAGTGTCCTATGCTCTCTAAGCTGTGTTTTTTAGATGTTTCAGGACACACCGTACACTTCTCCAGAGTGGCTGTTGGCAATTTACATCCCGCCCATCAGTGTAGCAAGGCTCCCATTTCTCCATGGCCTGTCCTGCATTTCTGGTTTTGACACGTTTTTCAGCAATTCCCTTTTGACCGAAGGGTAGCGAGTCTTCTTTGTAGCGCTGATTTGCCTTTCCAGGTTGCTTGGTTGGCCAAAAAGGGCGTATGCGTTTTTTCCTGAATATATTCAGGAAAAAACGCATACGCCCTTTTTGGCCAAGGGCATCATTGTCAACGTTTTGCCGCTTTTCATGTGCTTTAAAGGCGATTCGTATCTACCTCCTGAAATCTGTTTCGTGCAATTCTGCCTTGATTTCAAATCCTCTTCTTTGCCTTCCCTCAATATATTTGTGGACGAGAGTTATCATTTATAACTCTGCAGGTTTGTGAATTGCAGTGCCCTGAACCTCCATTTTACAACTCGCTTTTTTGGGAGCTGGCCGCAAAATCGCAGGATGGCTTCAGGCCCTGTTCTGGTTCCGGGGGGCAGGCTGAGCCTGTGGTTAATTCTTCTTCCTGATGGGAAAATAGAGTGACCTGTGCCTGTCCCAACACCAAGAGCTAGTATCTCGTTGGTTCCCCGTGTACCCGTTCATCCTCAGGAGAAATTGCAACCTGTACAGAACAGGAGGTTAAAGGTGCTGATGCTCCAAGTAGGGAGATTGTTAGTAAAGCGGCTGGAATGGCAAAACCAGGCACAAGGAGAAGAAAAATGAGGTGCGTTTTAGAAACCTTTCCCCATCACATGGTGTACCCTCTTTTTGTTTTCTCATGCATGTTTTCGATGTAGGAATATGCCCTTGAACCTGGAGATTAGGGACCCATGCGATGGGTACCACGCAGTATTACTTTAATGGGTCTGCGTTTGCTCACCCAACCTAACCAAACCTCTCAGCCCCAAGAGTGTCCACCCTTATGTCTCCTCCAGCTGTGGGTCTAGATATGGTCAATCCAGGTTGCATCACAGCCCCTGAACGCATTGTGTAAGAATTTCTCTCTCTTTCACTGTCTTTGTTTCATGGGTTTGTAAAAGTAATTTATTTTTATAATGGGGTTTAGCTGCTTTTCACTGCTGTGTTTATGCCGCTTTACACCCACTTGACACACTAACAGAGAGATATCAATACATAGGTTTTAAGATTATTACTAGTCAGATATATTCTTGTGCGGTGAATAGGGCGTGTTGAGTCCAGTTCTCTGAGCAAGGAGTAGGTCTTGTTTATTACATATTGGGTTTATGGAACGGTATCTGAGCTAATTTGATACCCTTGTTTTATGTATCACCCCACCTCACCTTTCCCGTTAAGCAGCCATAGTGTGTTTTCTGCATGTGTGACTCTGTTCTGTTTTGTAATTCAGTTCAAGTGTAACGGTTTTTACATTCCCTCTATAAGTGATACCTTATGAGAAGTGTCCTTTTCTGTGTGACTTATTTCACTTAGAATCGTTGTACCTAAATCCACTCATCATGCTGCTACTAGCCTTATGACATTGATTTCATGGCTGAGTGATATTCCATTGTACATAAGGACCACAACTTCTTTATCCATTTTTCTCTTTCCTGGGATATTGAAGGTGGAATGAAGTGGAGGTCCTTGTCAACAGAGCAGCCCTAAACTTTGGGGTGCTTGTGTCTTGCTGATTTTTCATTTTCCCAATTTATACCCCCATGAGTGGAAGTGCCCTATGCTCTCTAAGCTGTGTTTTTTAGATGTTTCAGGACACACCGTACACTTCTCCAGAGTGGCTGTTGGCAATTTACATCCCGCCCATCAGTGTAGCAAGGCTCCCATTTCTCCATGGCCTGTCCTGCATTTCTGGTTTTGAGACTTTTTTCAGCATGGCCCTTTTGACCGATGGGTAGCGAGTCTTCTTTGTAGCGCTGATTTGCCTTTCCAGGTTGCTTGGTTGGCCAAAAAGGGCGTATGCGTTTTTTTCCTGAATATATTCAGGAAAAAAGGCATACGCCCTTTTTGGCCAAGGGCATCATTGTCAACGTTTTGCCGCTTTTCATGTGCTTTAAAGGCGATTCGAATCTACCTCCTGAAATCTGTTTCCTGCAATTCTGCCTTGATTTCAAATCCTCTTCTTTGCCTTCCCTCAATATATTTGTGGACGAGAGTTATCATTTATAACTCTGAAGGTTTGTGAATTGCAGTGCCCTGAAGCTCCATTTTACAACTCGCATTTTTGGGAGCTGGCCGCAAAAGCACATGATGGCTTCAGGCCCTGTTCTGCTTCCGGGGGGGAGGATGAGCCTGTGGTTAATTCTTCTTCCTGATGGGAAAATAGAGTGACCTCTGCCTGTCCCAACACCAAGAGCTAGTCTCTCACTGGTTCCCGGTCTACCCGTTCATCCTCAGGACAAATTGCAACCTGTACGGAACAGGAGGTTAAAGGTGCTGATGCTCCAAGTAGGGAGATTGTTAGTAAAGCGGCTGGAATGGCGAACCCGGGCACAAGGAGAAGAGAAATGAGGTGCGGTTTAGAAACCTTTCCCCATCACATGGTGTACCATCTTTTTGTTTTCTCATGCATGTTTTCGATGTAGGAAGATGCCCTTGAACCTGGAGATTTGGGACCCATGTGATGGGTACCACGCAGTATTACTTTAAAGGGTCTGCGTTTGCTCACCCAACCTCACCAAACCTCTCAGCCGCAAGAGTGTCCACCCTTATGTCTCATCCAGCTGTGGGTCTAGATATGGTCAATCCAGGTTGCATCACAGCCCCTGAACGCATTGTGTAAGAATTTCTCTCTCTTTCACTGTCTTGGTTTCATGGGTTTTTCGAAGTAATTTATTTTTATAATGGGGTTTAGCTGCTTTTCACTGCTGTGTTTATGCCACTTTACACCCACTTGACACACTAACAGAGAGATATCAATACATAGGTTTTAAGATTATTACTAGTCAGATATATTCTTGTGCGGTGAATAGGGCGTGTTGAGTCCAGTTCTCTGAGCAAGGAGTAGGTCTTGTCTATTACATATTGGGTTTATGGAACGGTATCTGAGCTAATTTGAAACCCTTGTTTTATGTATCACCCCACCTCACCTTTCCCGTTAAGCAGCCATAGTGTGTTTTCTGCATGTGTGACTCTGTTCTGTTTTGTAATTCAGTTCAAGTGTAACGGTTTTTACATTCCCTCTATAAGTGATACCTTATGAGAAGTGTCCTTTTCTGTGTGACTTATTTCACTTAGAATCGTTGTACCTAAATCCACTCATCATGCTGCTACTAGCCTTATGACATTGATTTCATGGCTGAGTGATATTCCATTGTACATAAGGACCACAACTTCTTTATCCATTTTTCTCTTTCCTGGGATATTGAAGGTGGAATGAAGTGGAGGTCCTTGTCAACAGAGCAGCCCTAAACTTTGGGGTGCTTGTGTCTTGCTGATTTTTCATTTTCCCAATTTATACCCCCATGAGTGGAAGTGCCCTATGCTCTCTAAGCTGTGTTTTTTAGATGTTTCAGGACACACCGTACACTTCTCCAGAGTGGCTGTTGGCAATTTACATCCCGCCCATCAGTGTAGCAAGGCTCCCATTTCTCCATGGCCTGTCCTGCATTTCTGGTTTTGAGACTTTTTTCAGCATGGCCCTTTTGACCGATGGGTAGCGAGTCTTCTTTGTAGCGCTGATTTGCCTTTCCAGGTTGCTTGGTTGGCCAAAAAGGGCGTATGCGTTTTTTTCCTGAATATATTCAGGAAAAAAGGCATACGCCCTTTTTGGCCAAGGGCATCATTGTCAACGTTTTGCCGCTTTTCATGTGCTTTAAAGGCGATTCGAATCTACCTCCTGAAATCTGTTTCCTGCAATTCTGCCTTGATTTCAAATCCTCTTCTTTGCCTTCCCTCAATATATTTGTGGACGAGAGTTATCATTTATAACTCTGAAGGTTTGTGAATTGCAGTGCCCTGAAGCTCCATTTTACAACTCGCATTTTTGGGAGCTGGCCGCAAAAGCACATGATGGCTTCAGGCCCTGTTCTGCTTCCGGGGGGGAGGATGAGCCTGTGGTTAATTCTTCTTCCTGATGGGAAAATAGAGTGACCTCTGCCTGTCCCAACACCAAGAGCTAGTCTCTCACTGGTTCCCGGTCTACCCGTTCATCCTCAGGACAAATTGCAACCTGTACGGAACAGGAGGTTAAAGGTGCTGATGCTCCAAGTAGGGAGATTGTTAGTAAAGCGGCTGGAATGGCGAACCCGGGCACAAGGAGAAGAGAAATGAGGTGCGGTTTAGAAACCTTTCCCCATCACATGGTGTACCATCTTTTTGTTTTCTCATGCATGTTTTCGATGTAGGAAGATGCCCTTGAACCTGGAGATTTGGGACCCATGTGATGGGTACCACGCAGTATTACTTTAAAGGGTCTGCGTTTGCTCACCCAACCTCACCAAACCTCTCAGCCGCAAGAGTGTCCACCCTTATGTCTCATCCAGCTGTGGGTCTAGATATGGTCAATCCAGGTTGCATCACAGCCCCTGAACGCATTGTGTAAGAATTTCTCTCTCTTTCACTGTCTTGGTTTCATGGGTTTTTCGAAGTAATTTATTTTTATAATGGGGTTTAGCTGCTTTTCACTGCTGTGTTTATGCCACTTTACACCCACTTGACACACTAACAGAGAGATATCAATACATAGGTTTTAAGATTATTACTAGTCAGATATATTCTTGTGCGGTGAATAGGGCGTGTTGAGTCCAGTTCTCTGAGCAAGGAGTAGGTCTTGTCTATTACATATTGGGTTTATGGAACGGTATCTGAGCTAATTTGAAACCCTTGTTTTATGTATCACCCCACCTCACCTTTCCCGTTAAGCAGCCATAGTGTGTTTTCTGCATGTGTGACTCTGTTCTGTTTTGTAATTCAGTTCAAGTGTAACGGTTTTTACATTCCCTCTATAAGTGATACCTTATGAGAAGTGTCCTTTTCTGTGTGACTTATTTCACTTAGAATCGTTGTACCTAAATCCACTCATCATGCTGCTACTAGCCTTATGACATTGATTTCATGGCTGAGTGATATTCCATTGTACATAAGGACCACAACTTCTTTATCCATTTTTCTCTTTCCTGGGATATTGAAGGTGGAATGAAGTGGAGGTCCTTGTCAACAGAGCAGCCCTAAACTTTGGGGTGCTTGTGTCTTGCTGATTTTTCATTTTCCCAATTTATACCCCCATGAGTGGAAGTGCCCTATGCTCTCTAAGCTGTGTTTTTTAGATGTTTCAGGACACACCGTACACTTCTCCAGAGTGGCTGTTGGCAATTTACATCCCGCCCATCAGTGTAGCAAGGCTCCCATTTCTCCATGGCCTGTCCTGCATTTCTGGTTTTGAGACTTTTTTCAGCATGGCCCTTTTGACCGATGGGTAGCGAGTCTTCTTTGTAGCGCTGATTTGCCTTTCCAGGTTGCTTGGTTGGCCAAAAAGGGCGTATGCGTTTTTTTCCTGAATATATTCAGGAAAAAAGGCATACGCCCTTTTTGGCCAAGGGCATCATTGTCAACGTTTTGCCGCTTTTCATGTGCTTTAAAGGCGATTCGAATCTACCTCCTGAAATCTGTTTCCTGCAATTCTGCCTTGATTTCAAATCCTCTTCTTTGCCTTCCCTCAATATATTTGTGGACGAGAGTTATCATTTATAACTCTGAAGGTTTGTGAATTGCAGTGCCCTGAAGCTCCATTTTACAACTCGCATTTTTGGGAGCTGGCCGCAAAAGCACATGATGGCTTCAGGCCCTGTTCTGCTTCCGGGGGGGAGGATGAGCCTGTGGTTAATTCTTCTTCCTGATGGGAAAATAGAGTGACCTCTGCCTGTCCCAACACCAAGAGCTAGTCTCTCACTGGTTCCCGGTCTACCCGTTCATCCTCAGGACAAATTGCAACCTGTACGGAACAGGAGGTTAAAGGTGCTGATGCTCCAAGTAGGGAGATTGTTAGTAAAGCGGCTGGAATGGCGAACCCGGGCACAAGGAGAAGAGAAATGAGGTGCGGTTTAGAAACCTTTCCCCATCACATGGTGTACCATCTTTTTGTTTTCTCATGCATGTTTTCGATGTAGGAAGATGCCCTTGAACCTGGAGATTTGGGACCCATGTGATGGGTACCACGCAGTATTACTTTAAAGGGTCTGCGTTTGCTCACCCAACCTCACCAAACCTCTCAGCCGCAAGAGTGTCCACCCTTATGTCTCATCCAGCTGTGGGTCTAGATATGGTCAATCCAGGTTGCATCACAGCCCCTGAACGCATTGTGTAAGAATTTCTCTCTCTTTCACTGTCTTGGTTTCATGGGTTTTTCGAAGTAATTTATTTTTATAATGGGGTTTAGCTGCTTTTCACTGCTGTGTTTATGCCACTTTACACCCACTTGACACACTAACAGAGAGATATCAATACATAGGTTTTAAGATTATTACTAGTCAGATATATTCTTGTGCGGTGAATAGGGCGTGTTGAGTCCAGTTCTCTGAGCAAGGAGTAGGTCTTGTCTATTACATATTGGGTTTATGGAACGGTATCTGAGCTAATTTGAAACCCTTGTTTTATGTATCACCCCACCTCACCTTTCCCGTTAAGCAGCCATAGTGTGTTTTCTGCATGTGTGACTCTGTTCTGTTTTGTAATTCAGTTCAAGTGTAACGGTTTTGACATTCCCTCTATAAGTGATACCTTATGAGAAGTGTCCTTTTCTGTGTGACTTATTTCACTTAGAATCGTCGTACCTAAATCCACTCATCATGCTGCTACTAGCCTTATGACATTGATTTCATGGCTGAGTGATATTCCATTGTACATAAGGACCACAACTTCTTTATCCATTTTTCTCTTTCCTGGGATATTGAAGGTGGAATGAAGTGGAGGTCCTTGTCAACAGAGCAGCCCTAAACTTTGGGGTGCTTGTGTCTTGCTGATTTTTCATTTTCCCAATTTATACCCCCATGAGTGGAAGTGCCCTATGCTCTCTAAGCTGTGTTTTTTAGATGTTTCAGGACACACCGTACACTTCTCCAGAGTGGCTGTTGGCAATTTACATCCCGCCCATCAGTGTAGCAAGGCTCCCATTTCTCCATGGCCTGTCCTGCATTTCTGGTTTTGAGACTTTTTTCAGCATGGCCCTTTTGACCGATGGGTAGCGAGTCTTCTTTGTAGCGCTGATTTGCCTTTCCAGGTTGCTTGGTTGGCCAAAAAGGGCGTATGCGTTTTTTTCCTGAATATATTCAGGAAAAAAGGCATACGCCCTTTTTGGCCAAGGGCATCATTGTCAACGTTTTGCCGCTTTTCATGTGCTTTAAAGGCGATTCGAATCTACCTCCTGAAATCTGTTTCCTGCAATTCTGCCTTGATTTCAAATCCTCTTCTTTGCCTTCCCTCAATATATTTGTGGACGAGAGTTATCATTTATAACTCTGAAGGTTTGTGAATTGCAGTGCCCTGAAGCTCCATTTTACAACTCGCATTTTTGGGAGCTGGCCGCAAAAGCACATGATGGCTTCAGGCCCTGTTCTGCTTCCGGGGGGGAGGATGAGCCTGTGGTTAATTCTTCTTCCTGATGGGAAAATAGAGTGACCTCTGCCTGTCCCAACACCAAGAGCTAGTCTCTCACTGGTTCCCGGTCTACCCGTTCATCCTCAGGACAAATTGCAACCTGTACGGAACAGGAGGTTAAAGGTGCTGATGCTCCAAGTAGGGAGATTGTTAGTAAAGCGGCTGGAATGGCGAACCCGGGCACAAGGAGAAGAGAAATGAGGTGCGGTTTAGAAACCTTTCCCCATCACATGGTGTACCATCTTTTTGTTTTCTCATGCATGTTTTCGATGTAGGAAGATGCCCTTGAACCTGGAGATTTGGGACCCATGTGATGGGTACCACGCAGTATTACTTTAAAGGGTCTGCGTTTGCTCACCCAACCTCACCAAACCTCTCAGCCGCAAGAGTGTCCACCCTTATGTCTCATCCAGCTGTGGGTCTAGATATGGTCAATCCAGGTTGCATCACAGCCCCTGAACGCATTGTGTAAGAATTTCTCTCTCTTTCACTGTCTTGGTTTCATGGGTTTTTCGAAGTAATTTATTTTTATAATGGGGTTTAGCTGCTTTTCACTGCTGTGTTTATGCCACTTTACACCCACTTGACACACTAACAGAGAGATATCAATACATAGGTTTTAAGATTATTACTAGTCAGATATATTCTTGTGCGGTGAATAGGGCGTGTTGAGTCCAGTTCTCTGAGCAAGGAGTAGGTCTTGTCTATTACATATTGGGTTTATGGAACGGTATCTGAGCTAATTTGAAACCCTTGTTTTATGTATCACCCCACCTCACCTTTCCCGTTAAGCAGCCATAGTGTGTTTTCTGCATGTGTGACTCTGTTCTGTTTTGTAATTCAGTTCAAGTGTAACGGTTTTTACATTCCCTCTATAAGTGATACCTTATGAGAAGTGTCCTTTTCTGTGTGACTTATTTCACTTAGAATCGTTGTACCTAAATCCACTCATCATGCTGCTACTAGCCTTATGACATTGATTTCATGGCTGAGTGATATTCCATTGTACATAAGGACCACAACTTCTTTATCCATTTTTCTCTTTCCTGGGATATTGAAGGTGGAATGAAGTGGAGGTCCTTGTCAACAGAGCAGCCCTAAACTTTGGGGTGCTTGTGTCTTGCTGATTTTTCATTTTCCCAATTTATACCCCCATGAGTGGAAGTGCCCTATGCTCTCTAAGCTGTGTTTTTTAGATGTTTCAGGACACACCGTACACTTCTCCAGAGTGGCTGTTGGCAATTTACATCCCGCCCATCAGTGTAGCAAGGCTCCCATTTCTCCATGGCCTGTCCTGCATTTCTGGTTTTGAGACTTTTTTCAGCATGGCCCTTTTGACCGATGGGTAGCGAGTCTTCTTTGTAGCGCTGATTTGCCTTTCCAGGTTGCTTGGTTGGCCAAAAAGGGCGTATGCGTTTTTTTCCTGAATATATTCAGGAAAAAAGGCATACGCCCTTTTTGGCCAAGGGCATCATTGTCAACGTTTTGCCGCTTTTCATGTGCTTTAAAGGCGATTCGAATCTACCTCCTGAAATCTGTTTCCTGCAATTCTGCCTTGATTTCAAATCCTCTTCTTTGCCTTCCCTCAATATATTTGTGGACGAGAGTTATCATTTATAACTCTGAAGGTTTGTGAATTGCAGTGCCCTGAAGCTCCATTTTACAACTCGCATTTTTGGGAGCTGGCCGCAAAAGCACATGATGGCTTCAGGCCCTGTTCTGCTTCCGGGGGGGAGGATGAGCCTGTGGTTAATTCTTCTTCCTGATGGGAAAATAGAGTGACCTCTGCCTGTCCCAACACCAAGAGCTAGTCTCTCACTGGTTCCCGGTCTACCCGTTCATCCTCAGGACAAATTGCAACCTGTACGGAACAGGAGGTTAAAGGTGCTGATGCTCCAAGTAGGGAGATTGTTAGTAAAGCGGCTGGAATGGCGAACCCGGGCACAAGGAGAAGAGAAATGAGGTGCGGTTTAGAAACCTTTCCCCATCACATGGTGTACCATCTTTTTGTTTTCTCATGCATGTTTTCGATGTAGGAAGATGCCCTTGAACCTGGAGATTTGGGACCCATGTGATGGGTACCACGCAGTATTACTTTAAAGGGTCTGCGTTTGCTCACCCAACCTCACCAAACCTCTCAGCCGCAAGAGTGTCCACCCTTATGTCTCATCCAGCTGTGGGTCTAGATATGGTCAATCCAGGTTGCATCACAGCCCCTGAACGCATTGTGTAAGAATTTCTCTCTCTTTCACTGTCTTGGTTTCATGGGTTTTTCGAAGTAATTTATTTTTATAATGGGGTTTAGCTGCTTTTCACTGCTGTGTTTATGCCACTTTACACCCACTTGACACACTAACAGAGAGATATCAATACATAGGTTTTAAGATTATTACTAGTCAGATATATTCTTGTGCGGTGAATAGGGCGTGTTGAGTCCAGTTCTCTGAGCAAGGAGTAGGTCTTGTCTATTACATATTGGGTTTATGGAACGGTATCTGAGCTAATTTGAAACCCTTGTTTTATGTATCACCCCACCTCACCTTTCCCGTTAAGCAGCCATAGTGTGTTTTCTGCATGTGTGACTCTGTTCTGTTTTGTAATTCAGTTCAAGTGTAACGGTTTTGACATTCCCTCTATAAGTGATACCTTATGAGAAGTGTCCTTTTCTGTGTGACTTATTTCACTTAGAATCGTCGTACCTAAATCCACTCATCATGCTGCTACTAGCCTTATGACATTGATTTCATGGCTGAGTGATATTCCATTGTACATAAGGACCACAACTTCTTTATCCATTTTTCTCTTTCCTGGGATATTGAAGGTGGAATGAAGTGGAGGTCCTTGTCAACAGAGCAGCCCTAAACTTTGGGGTGCTTGTGTCTTGCTGATTTTTCATTTTCCCAATTTATAACCCCATGAGTGGAAGTGCCCTATGCTCTCTAAGCTGTGTTTTTTAGATGTTTCAGGACACACCGTACACTTCTCCAGAGTGGCTCTTGGCAATTTACATCCCGCGTATCAGTGTAGCAAGGCTCCCATTTCTCCATGGCCTGTCCTGCATTTCTGGTTTTGACACGTTTTTCAGCATGGTCCTTTTGACCGAAGGGTAGCGAGTCTTCTTTGTAGCGCTGATTTGCCTTTCCAGGTTGCTTAGTTGGCCAAATAGGGCGTATGCGTTTTTTCCTGAATATATTCAGGAAAAAAGGCATACGCCCTTTTTGGCCAAGGGCATCATTGTCAACGTTTTGCCGCTTTTCATGTGCTTTAAAGGCGATTCGAATCTACCTCCTGAAATCTGTTTCCTGCAATTCTGCCTTGATTTCAAATCCTCTTCTTTGCCTTCCCTCAATATATTTGTGGACGAGAGTTATCATTTATAACTCTGCAGGTCTGTGAATTGCAGTGCCCTGAATCTCCATTTTACAACTCGCATTTTTGGGAGCTGGCCGCAAAAGCGCAGGATGGCTTCAGGCCCTGTTCTGGTTCCGAGGGGGAGGATGAGCCTGTGGTTAATTCTTCTTCCTGATGGGAAAATAGAGTGACCTGTGCCTGTCCCAACACCAAGAGCTAGTCTCTCACTGGTTCCCCGTGTACCCGTTCATCCTCAGGACAAATTGCAACCTGTACGGAACAGGAGGTTAAAGGTGCTGATGCTCCAAGTAGGGAGATTGTTAGTAAAGCGGCTGGAATGGCGAACCCGGGCACAAGGAGAAGAGAAATGAGGTGCGTTTTAGAAACCTTTCCCCATCACATGGTGTACCATCCTTTTGTTTTCTCATGCATGTTTTCGATGTAGGAAGATGCCCTTGAACCTGGAGATTTGGGACCCATGCGATGGGTACCACGCAGTATTACTTTAAAGGGTCGGCGTTTGCTCACCCAACCTCACCAAACCTCTCAGCCCCAAGAGTGTCCACCCTTATGTCTCCTCCAGCTGTGGGTCTAGATATGGTCAATCCAGGTTGCATCACAGCCCCTGAACGCATTGTGTAAGAATTTCTCTCTCTTTCACTGTCTTGGTTTCATGGGTTTTTCGAAGTAATTTATTTTTATAATGCGGTTTAGCTGCTTTTCACTGCTGTGTTTATGCCGCTTTACACCCACTTGACAC
Source organism: Balaenoptera borealis (assembly GCF_965194805.1). Taxonomy (NCBI): domain Eukaryota; kingdom Metazoa; phylum Chordata; class Mammalia; order Artiodactyla; family Balaenopteridae; genus Balaenoptera; species Balaenoptera borealis. The sequence goes on from NW_028123921.1 coordinate 1,004,066, forward strand.
ACTAACAGAGAGATATCAATACATAGGTTTTAAGACTATTACTAGTCAGATATATTCTTGTGCGGTGAATAGGGCGTGTTGAGTCCAGTTCTCTGAGCAAGGAGTAGGTCTTGTCTATTACATATTGGGTTTATGGAACGGTATCTGAGCTAATTTGAAACCCTTGTTTTATGTATCACCCCACCTCACCTTTCCCGTTAAGCAGCCATAGTGTGTTTTCTGCATGTGTGACTCTGTTCTGTTTTGTAATTCAGTTCAAGTGTAACGGTTTTTACATTCCCTCTATAAGTGATACCTTATGAGAAGTGTCCTTTTCTGTGTGACTTATTTCACTTAGAATCGTCGTACCTAAATCCACTCATCATGCTGCTACTAGCCTTATGACATTGATTTCATGGCTGAGTGATATTCCATTGTACATAAGGACCACAACTTCTTTATCCATTTTTCTCTTTCCTGGGATATTGAAGGTGGAATGAAGTGGAGGTCCTTGTCAACAGAGCAGCCCTAAACTTTGGGGTGCTTGTGTCTTGCTGATTTTTCATTTTCCCAATTTATACCCCCATGAGTGGAAGTGCCCTATGCTCTCTAAGCTGTGTTTTTTAGATGTTTCAGGACACACCGTACACTTCTCCAGAGTGGCTGTTGGCAATTTACATCCCGCCTATCAGTGTAGCAAGGCTCCCATTTCTCCATGGCCTGTCCTGCATTTCTGGTTTTGACACGTTTTTCAGCATGGCCCTTTTGACCGAAGGGTAGCGAGTCTTCTTTGTAGCGCTGATTTGCCTTTCCAGGTTGCTTAATTGGCCAAATAGGGCGTATGCGTTTTTTCCTGAATATATTCAGGAAAAAAGGCATACGCCCTTTTTGGCCAAGGGCATCATTGTCAACGTTTTGCCGCTTTTCATGTGCTTTAAAGGCGATTCGAATCTACCTCCTGAAATCTGTTTCCTGCAATTCTGCCTTGATTTCAAATCCTCTTCTTTGCCATCCCTCAATATATTTGTGGACGAGAGTTATCATTTATAACTCTGCAGGTTTGTGAATTGCAGTGCGCTGAAGCTCCATTTTACAACTCGCTTTTTTGGGAGCTGGCCGCAAAAGTGCAAGATGGCTTCAGGCCCTGTTCTGGTTCCGGGCGGAGAGGATGAGCCTGTGGTTAATTCTTCTTCCTGATGGGAAAATAGAGTGACCTGTGCCTGTCCCAACACCAAGAGCTAGTCTCTCACTGGTTCCCCGTGTACCCGTTCATCCTCAGGACAAATTGCAACCTGTACGGAACAGGAGGTTAAAGGTGCTGATGCTCCAAGTAGGGAGATTGTTAGTAAAGCGGCTGGAATGGCGAACCCGGGCACAAGGAGAAGAGAAATGAGGTGCGGTTTAGAAACCTTTCCCCATCACATGGTGTACCATCTTTTTGTTTTCTCATGCATGTTTTCGATGTAGGAAGATGCCCTTGAACCTGGAGATTTGGGACCCATGTGATGGGTACCACGCAGTATTACTTTAAAGGGTCTGCGTTTGCTCACCCAACCTCACCAAAGCTCTCAGCCCCAAGAGTGTCCACCCTTATGTCTCATCCAGCTGTGGGTCTAGATATGGTCAATCCAGGTTGCATCACAGCCCCTGAACGCATTGTGTAAGAATTTCTCTCTCTTTCACTGTCTTGGTTTCATGGGTTTTTCAAAGTAATTTATTTTTATAATGGGGTTTAGCTGCTTTTCACTGCTGTGTTTATGCCGCTTTACACCCACTTGACACACTAACAGAGAGATATCAATACATAGGTTTTAAGATTATTACTAGTCAGATATATTCTTGTGCGGTGAATAGGGCGTGTTGAGTCCAGTTCTCTGAGCAAGGAGTAGGTCTTGTCTATTACATATTGGGTTTATGGAACGGTATCTGAGCTAATTTGAAACCCTTGTTTTATGTATCACCCCACCTCACCTTTCCCGTTAAGCAGCCATAGTGTGTTTTCTGCATGTGTGACTCTGTTCTGTTTTGTAATTCAGTTCAAGTGTAACGCTTTTTACATGCCCTCTATAAGTGATACCTTATGAGAAGTGTCCTTTTCTGTGTGACTTATTTCACTTAGAATCGTCGTACCTAAATCCACTCATCATGCTGCTACTAGCCTTATGACATTGATTTCATGGCTGAGTGATATTCCATTGTACATAAGGACCACAACTTCTTTATCCATTTTTCTCTTTCCTGGGATATTGAAGGTGGAATGAAGTGGAGGTCCTTGTCAACAGAGCAGCCCTAAACTTTGGGGTGCTTGTGTCTTGCTGATTTTTCATTTTCCCAATTTATACCCCCATGAGTGGAAGTGCCCTATGCTCTCTAAGCTGTGTTTTTTAGATGTTTCAGGACACACCGTACACTTCTCCAGAGTGGCTGTTGGCAATTTACATCCCGCCCATCAGTGTAGCAAGGCTCCCATTTCTCCATGGCCTGTCCTGCATTTCTGGTTTTGAGACTTTTTTCATCATGGCCCTTTTGACCGATGGGTAGCGAGTCTTCTTTGTAGCCCTGATTTGCCTTCCCAGGTTGCTTGGTTGGCCAAAAAGGGCGTATGCGTTTTTTCCTGAATATATTCAGGAAAAAACGCATACGCCCTTTTTGGCCAAGGGCATCATTGTAAACGTTTTGCCGCTTTTCATGTGCTTTAAAGGCGATTCGAATCTACCTCCTGAAATCTGTTTCCTGCAATTCTGCCTTGATTTCAAATCCTCTTCTTTGCCTTCCCTCAATATATTTGTGGACGAGAGTTATCATTTATAACTCTGCAGGTTTGTGAATTGCAGTGCCCTGAAGCTCCATTTTACAACTTGCTTTTTTGGGAGCTGGCCGCAAAAGTGCAAGATGGCTTCAGGCCCTGTTCTGGTTCCGAGGGGGAGGATGAGCCAGTGGTTAATTCTTCTTCCTGATGGGAAAATAGAGTGACCTGTGCCTGTCCCAACACCAAGAGCTAGTCTCTCACTGGTTCCCCGTGTACCCGTTCATCCTCAGGAGAAATTGCAACCTGTACGGAACAGGAGGTTAAAGGTGCTGATGCTCCAAGTAGGGAGATTGTTAGTAAAGCGGCTGGAATGGCGAACCCGGGCACAAGGAGATGAGAAATGAGGTGCGTTTTAGAAATCTTTCCCCATCACACGGTGTACCATCTTCTGGGATTCTCATGCATGTTTTCGATGTAGGAAGATGCCCTTGAACCTGGAGATTTGGGTCCCATGGGATGGGTACCATGCAGTATTACTTTAAAGGGTCTGCGTTTGCTCACCCAACCTCAACAAAGCTCTCACCCCCAAGAGTGTCCACCCTTATGTCTCATCCAGCTGTGGGTCTAGATATGGTCAATCCAGTTTGCATCACAGCCCCTGAACGCATTGTGTAAGAATTTCTCTCTCTTTCACTGTCTTGGTTTCATGGGTTTTTCAAAGTAATTTATTTTTATAATGGGGTTTAGCTGCTTTTCACTGCTGTGTTTATGCCGCTTTACACCCACTTGACACACTAACAGAGAGATATCAATACATAGGTTTTAAGATTATTACTAGTCAGATATATTCTTGTGCGGTGAATAGGGTTTGTTGAGTCTAGTTCTCTGAGCAAGGAGTAGATCTTGTCTATTACATATTGGGTTTATGGAACGGTATCTGAGCTAATTTGAAACCCTTGTTTTATGTATCACCCCACCTCACCTTTCCCGTTAAGCAGCCATAGTGTGTTTTCTGCATGTGTGACTCTGTTCTGTTTTGTAATTCAGTTCAAGTGTAACGGTTTTTACATTCCCTCTATAAGTGATACCTTATGAGAAGTGTCCTTTTCTGTGTGACTTATTTCACTTAGAATCGTCGTACCTAAATCCACTCATCATGCTGCTACTAGCCTTATGACATTGATTTCATGGCTGAGTGATAGTCCATTGTACATAAGGACCACAACTTCTTTATCCATTTTTCTCTTTCCTGGGATATTGAAGGTGGAATGAAGTGGAGGTCCTTGTCAACAGAGCAGCCCTAAACTTTGGGGTGCTTGTGTCTTGCTGATTTTTCATTTTCCCAATTTATACCCCCATGAGTGGAAGTGCCCTATGCTCTCTAAGCTGTGTTTTTTAGATGTTTCAGGACACACCGTACACTTCTCCAGAGTGGCTGTTGGCAATTTACATCCCGCCCATCAGTGTAGCAAGGCTCCCATTTCTCCATGGCCTGTCCTGCATTTCAGGTTTTGAGACTTTTTTCAGCATGGCCCTTTTGACCGATGGGTAGCGAGTCTTCTTTGTAGCGCTGATTTGCCTTTCCAGGTTGCTTGGTTGGCCAAAAAGGGCGTATGCGTTTTTTTCCTGAATATATTCAGGAAAAAACGCATACGCCCTTTTTGGCCAAGGGCATCATTGTCAACGTTTTGCCGCTTTTCATGTGCTTTAAAGGCGATTCGAATCTACCTCCTGAAATCTGTTTCCTGCAATTCTGCCTTGATTTCAAATCCTCTTCTTTGCCTTCCCTCAATATATTTGTGGACGAGAGTTATCATTTATAACTCTGAAGGTTTGTGAATTGCAGTGCCCTGAAGCTCCATTTTACAACTCGCATTTTTGGGAGCTGGCCGCAAAAGCGCATGATGGCTTCAGGCCCTGTTCTGCTTCCGGGGGGGAGGATGAGCCTGTGGTTAATTCTTCTTCCTGATGGGAAAATAGAGTGACCTGTGCCTGTCCCAACACCAAGAGCTAGTCTCTCACTGGTTCCCCGTCTACCCGTTCATCCTCAGGACAAATTGCAACCTGTACGGAACAGGAGGTTAAAGGTGCTGATGCTCCAAGTAGGGAGATTGTTAGTAAAGCGGCTGGAATGGCGAACCCGGGCACAAGGAGATGAGAAATGAGGTGCGTTTTAGAAACCTTTCCCCATCACATGGTGTACCATCTTTTTGTTTTCTCATGCATGTTTTCGATGTAGGAAGATGCCCTTGAACCTGGAGATTTGGGACCCATGTGATGGGTACCACGCAGTATTACTTTAAAGGGTCTGCGTTTGCTCACCGAACCTCACCAAACCTCTCAGCCCCAAGAGTGTCCACCCTTATGTCTCATCAAGCTGTGGGTCTAGATATGGTCAATCCAGGTTGCATCACAGCCCCTGAACGCATTGTGTAAGAATTTCTCTCTCTTTCACTGTCTTGGTTTCATGGGTTTTTCGAAGTAATTTATTTTTATAATGGGGTTTAGCTGCTTTTCACTGCTGTGTTTATGCCGCTTTACACCCACTTGACACACTAACAGAGAGATATCAATACATAGGTTTTAAGATTATTACTAGTCAGATATATTCTTGTGCGGTGAATAGGGCGTGTTGAGTCCAGTTCTCTGAGCAAGGAGTAGGTCTTGTCTATTACATATTGGGTTTATGGAACGGTATCTGAGCTAATTTGAAACCCTTGTTTTAGGTATCACCCCACCTCACCTTTCCCGTTAAGCAGCCATAGTGTGTTTTCTGCATGTGTGACTCTGTTCTGTTTTGTAATTCAGTTCAAGTGTAACGGTTTTGACATTCCCTCTATAAGTGATACCTTATGAGAAGTGTCCTTTTCTGTGTGACTTATTTCACTTAGAATCGTCGTACCTAAATCCACTCATCATGCTGCTACTAGCCTTATGACATTGATTTCATGGCTGAGTGATATTCCATTGTACATAAGGACCACAACTTCTTTATCCATTTTTCTCTTTCCTGGGATATTGAAGGTGGAATGAAGTGGAGGTCCTTGTCAACAGAGCAGCCCTAAACTTTGGGGTGCTTGTGTCTTGCTGATTTTTCATTTTCCCAATTTATACCCCCATGAGTGGAAGTGCCCTATGCTCTCTAAGCTGTGTTTTTTAGATGTTTCAGGACACACCGTACACTTCTCCAGAGTGGCTGTTGGCAATTTACATCCCGCCCATTAGTGTAGCAAGGCTCCCATTTCTCCATGGCCTGTCCTGCATTTCTGGTTTTGAGACTTTTTTCAGCATGGCCCTTTTGACCGATGGGTAGCGAGTCTTCTTTGTAGCCCTGATTTGCCTTTCCAGGTTGCTTGGTTGGCCAAAAAGGGCGTATGCGTTTTTTTCCTGAATATATTCAGGAAAAAACGCATACGCCCTTTTTGGCCAAGGGCATCATTGTCAACGTTTTGCCGCTTTTCATGTGCTTTAAAGGCGATTCGAATCTACCTCCTGAAATCTGTTTCCTGCAATTCTGCCTTGATTTCAAATCCTCTTCTTTGCCTTCCCTCAATATATTTGTGGACGAGAGTTATCATTTATAACTCTGCAGGTTTGTGAATTGCAGTGCCCTGAAGCTCCATTTTACAACTCGCATTTTTGGGAGCTGGACGCAAAAGCGCAGGATGGCTTCAGGCCCTGTTCTGCTTCCGGGGGGGAGGATGAGCCTGTGGTTAATTCTTCTTCCTGATGGGAAAATAGAGTGACCTGTGCCTGTCCCAACACCAAGAGCTAGTCTCTCACTGGTTCCCCGTGTACCCGTTCATCCTCAGGACAAATTGCAACCTGTACGGAACAGGAGGTTAAAGGTGCTGATGCTCCAAGTAGGGAGATTGTTAGTAAAGCGGCTGGAATGGCCAACCCGGGCACAAGGAGAAGAGAAATGAGGTGCGTTTTAGAAACCTTTCCCCATCACATGGTGTACCATCTTTTTGTTTTCTCATGCATGTTTTCGATGTAGGAAGATGCCCTTGAACCTGGAGATTTGGGACCCATGTGATGGGTACCACGCAGTATTACTTTAAAGGGTCTGCGTTTGCTCACCCAACCTCACCAAACCTCTCAGCCCCAAGAGTGTCCACCCTTATGTCTCATCCAGCTGTGGGTCTAGATATGGTCAATCCAGGTTGCATCACAGCCCCTGAACGCATTGTGTAAGAATTTCTCTCTCTTTCACTGTCTTGGTTTCATGGGTTTTTCGAAGTAATTTATTTTTATAATGGGGTTTAGCTGCTTTTCACTGCTGTGTTTATGCCGCTTTACACCCACTTGACACACTAACAGAGAGATATCAATACATAGGTTTTAAGATTATTACTAGTCAGATATATTCTTGTGCGGTGAATAGGGCGTGTTGAGTCCAGTTCTCTGAGCAAGGAGTAGGTCTTGTCTATTACATATTGGGTTTATGGAACGGTATCTGAGCTAATTTGAAACCCTTGTTTTATGTATCACCCCACCTCACCTTTCCCGTTAAGCAGCCATAGTGTGTTTTCTGCATGTGTGACTCTGTTCTGTTTTGTAATTCAGTTCAAGTGTAACGGTTTTGACATTCCCTCTATAAGTGATACCTTATGAGAAGTGTCCTTTTCTGTGTGACTTATTTCACTTAGAATCGTCGTACCTATATCCACTCATCATGCTGCTACTAGCCTTATGACATTGATTTCATGGCTGAGTGATATTCCATTGTACATAAGGACCACAACTTCTTTATCCATTTTTCTCTTTCCTGGGATATTGAAGGTGGAATGAAGTGGAGGTCCTTGTCAACAGAGCAGCCCTAAACTTTGGGCTGCTTGTGTCTTGCTGATTTTTCATTTTCCCAATTTATACCCCCATGAGTGCAAGTGTCCTATGCTCTCTAAGCTGTGTTTTTTAGATGTTTCAGGACACACCGTACACTTCTCCAGAGTGGCTGTTGGCAATTTACATCCCGCCCATCAGTGTAGCAAGGCTCCCATTTCTCCATGGCCTGTCCTGCATTTCTGGTTTTGACACGTTTTTCAGCAATTCCCTTTTGACCGAAGGGTAGCGAGTCTTCTTTGTAGCGCTGATTTGCCTTTCCAGGTTGCTTGGTTGGCCAAAAAGGGCGTATGCGTTTTTTCCTGAATATATTCAGGAAAAAACGCATACGCCCTTTTTGGCCAAGGGCATCATTGTCAACGTTTTGCCGCTTTTCATGTGCTTTAAAGGCGATTCGTATCTACCTCCTGAAATCTGTTTCGTGCAATTCTGCCTTGATTTCAAATCCTCTTCTTTGCCTTCCCTCAATATATTTGTGGACGAGAGTTATCATTTATAACTCTCCAGGTTTGTGAATTGCAGTGCCCTGAACCTCCATTTTACAACTCGCTTTTTTGGGAGCTGGCCGCAAAATCGCAGGATGGCTTCAGGCCCTGTTCTGGTTCCGGGGGGCAGGCTGAGCCTGTGGTTAATTCTTCTTCCTGATGGGAAAATAGAGTGACCTGTGCCTGTCCCAACACCAAGAGCTAGTATCTCGTTGGTTCCCCGTGTACCCGTTCATCCTCAGGAGAAATTGCAACCTGTACAGAACAGGAGGTTAAAGGTGCTGATGCTCCAAGTAGGGAGATTGTTAGTAAAGCGGCTGGAATGGCAAAACCAGGCACAAGGAGAAGAAAAATGAGGTGCGTTTTAGAAACCTTTCCCCATCACATGGTGTACCCTCTTTTTGTTTTCTCATGCATGTTTTCGATGTAGGAATATGCCCTTGAACCTGGAGATTAGGGACCCATGCGATGGGTACCACGCAGTATTACTTTAATGGGTCTGCGTTTGCTCACCCAACCTAACCAAACCTCTCAGCCCCAAGAGTGTCCACCCTTATGTCTCCTCCAGCTGTGGGTCTAGATATGGTCAATCCAGGTTGCATCACAGCCCCTGAACGCATTGTGTAAGAATTTCTCTCTCTTTCACTGTCTTTGTTTCATGGGTTTGTAAAAGTAATTTATTTTTATAATGGGGTTTAGCTGCTTTTCACTGCTGTGTTTATGCCGCTTTACACCCACTTGACACACTAACAGAGAGATATCAATACATAGGTTTTAAGATTATTACTAGTCAGATATATTCTTGTGCGGTGAATAGGGCGTGTTGAGTCCAGTTCTCTGAGCAAGGAGTAGGTCTTGTCTATTACATATTGGGTTTATGGAACGGTATCTGAGCTAATTTGATACCCTTGTTTTATGTATCACCCCACCTCACCTTTCCCGTTAAGCAGCCATAGTGTGTTTTCTGCATGTGTGACTCTGTTCTGTTTTGTAATTCAGTTCAAGTGTAACGGTTTTGACATTCCCTCTATAAGTGATACCTTATGAGAAGTGTCCTTTTCTGTGTGACTTATTTCACTTAGAATCGTTGTACCTAAATCCACTCATCATGCTGCTACTAGCCTTATGACATTGATTTCATGGCTGAGTGATATTCCATTGTACATAAGGACCACAACTTCTTTATCCATTTTTCTCTTTCCTGGGATATTGAAGGTGGAATGAAGTGGAGGTCCTTGTCAACAGAGCAGCCCTAAACTTTGGGGTGCTTGTGTCTTGCTGATTTTTCATTTTCCCAATTTATACCCCCATGAGTGGAAGTGCCCTATGCTCTCTAAGCTGTGTTTTTTAGATGTTTCAGGACACACCGTACACTTCTCCAGAGTGGCTGTTGGCAATTTACATCCCGCCCATCAGTGTAGCAAGGCTCCCATTTCTCCATGGCCTGTCCTGCATTTCTGGTTTTGAGACTTTTTTCAGCATGGCCCTTTTGACCGATGGGTAGCGAGTCTTCTTTGTAGCGCTGATTTGCCTTTCCAGGTTGCTTGGTTGGCCAAAAAGGGCGTATGCGTTTTTTTCCTGAATATATTCAGGAAAAAAGGCATACGCCCTTTTTGGCCAAGGGCATCATTGTCAACGTTTTGCCGCTTTTCATGTGCTTTAAAGGCGATTCGAATCTACCTCCTGAAATCTGTTTCCTGCAATTCTGCCTTGATTTCAAATCCTCTTCTTTGCCTTCCCTCAATATATTTGTGGACGAGAGTTATCATTTATAACTCTGAAGGTTTGTGAATTGCAGTGCCCTGAAGCTCCATTTTACAACTCGCATTTTTGGGAGCTGGCCGCAAAAGCACATGATGGCTTCAGGCCCTGTTCTGCTTCCGGGGGGGAGGATGAGCCTGTGGTTAATTCTTCTTCCTGATGGGAAAATAGAGTGACCTCTGCCTGTCCCAACACCAAGAGCTAGTCTCTCACTGGTTCCCGGTCTACCCGTTCATCCTCAGGACAAATTGCAACCTGTACGGAACAGGAGGTTAAAGGTGCTGATGCTCCAAGTAGGGAGATTGTTAGTAAAGCGGCTGGAATGGCGAACCCGGGCACAAGGAGAAGAGAAATGAGGTGCGGTTTAGAAACCTTTCCCCATCACATGGTGTACCATCTTTTTGTTTTCTCATGCATGTTTTCGATGTAGGAAGATGCCCTTGAACCTGGAGATTTGGGACCCATGTGATGGGTACCACGCAGTATTACTTTAAAGGGTCTGCGTTTGCTCACCCAACCTCACCAAACCTCTCAGCCGCAAGAGTGTCCACCCTTATGTCTCATCCAGCTGTGGGTCTAGATATGGTCAATCCAGGTTGCATCACAGCCCCTGAACGCATTGTGTAAGAATTTCTCTCTCTTTCACTGTCTTGGTTTCATGGGTTTTTCGAAGTAATTTATTTTTATAATGGGGTTTAGCTGCTTTTCACTGCTGTGTTTATGCCACTTTACACCCACTTGACACACTAACAGAGAGATATCAATACATAGGTTTTAAGATTATTACTAGTCAGATATATTCTTGTGCGGTGAATAGGGCGTGTTGAGTCCAGTTCTCTGAGCAAGGAGTAGGTCTTGTCTATTACATATTGGGTTTATGGAACGGTATCTGAGCTAATTTGAAACCCTTGTTTTATGTATCACCCCACCTCACCTTTCCCGTTAAGCAGCCATAGTGTGTTTTCTGCATGTGTGACTCTGTTCTGTTTTGTAATTCAGTTCAAGTGTAACGGTTTTTACATTCCCTCTATAAGTGATACCTTATGAGAAGTGTCCTTTTCTGTGTGACTTATTTCACTTAGAATCGTTGTACCTAAATCCACTCATCATGCTGCTACTAGCCTTATGACATTGATTTCATGGCTGAGTGATATTCCATTGTACATAAGGACCACAACTTCTTTATCCATTTTTCTCTTTCCTGGGATATTGAAGGTGGAATGAAGTGGAGGTCCTTGTCAACAGAGCAGCCCTAAACTTTGGGGTGCTTGTGTCTTGCTGATTTTTCATTTTCCCAATTTATACCCCCATGAGTGGAAGTGCCCTATGCTCTCTAAGCTGTGTTTTTTAGATGTTTCAGGACACACCGTACACTTCTCCAGAGTGGCTGTTGGCAATTTACATCCCGCCCATCAGTGTAGCAAGGCTCCCATTTCTCCATGGCCTGTCCTGCATTTCTGGTTTTGAGACTTTTTTCAGCATGGCCCTTTTGACCGATGGGTAGCGAGTCTTCTTTGTAGCGCTGATTTGCCTTTCCAGGTTGCTTGGTTGGCCAAAAAGGGCGTATGCGTTTTTTTCCTGAATATATTCAGGAAAAAAGGCATACGCCCTTTTTGGCCAAGGGCATCATTGTCAACGTTTTGCCGCTTTTCATGTGCTTTAAAGGCGATTCGAATCTACCTCCTGAAATCTGTTTCCTGCAATTCTGCCTTGATTTCAAATCCTCTTCTTTGCCTTCCCTCAATATATTTGTGGACGAGAGTTATCATTTATAACTCTGAAGGTTTGTGAATTGCAGTGCCCTGAAGCTCCATTTTACAACTCGCATTTTTGGGAGCTGGCCGCAAAAGCACATGATGGCTTCAGGCCCTGTTCTGGTTCCGGGGGGGAGGATGAGCCTGTGGTTAATTCTTCTTCCTGATGGGAAAATAGAGTGACCTCTGCCTGTCCCAACACCAAGAGCTAGTCTCTCACTGGTTCCCGGTCTACCCGTTCATCCTCAGGACAAATTGCAACCTGTACGGAACAGGAGGTTAAAGGTGCTGATGCTCCAAGTAGGGAGATTGTTAGTAAAGCGGCTGGAATGGCGAACCCGGGCACAAGGAGAAGAGAAATGAGGTGCGGTTTAGAAACCTTTCCCCATCACATGGTGTACCATCTTTTTGTTTTCTCATGCATGTTTTCGATGTAGGAAGATGCCCTTGAACCTGGAGATTTGGGACCCATGTGATGGGTACCACGCAGTATTACTTTAAAGGGTCTGCGTTTGCTCACCCAACCTCACCAAACCTCTCAGCCGCAAGAGTGTCCACCCTTATGTCTCATCCAGCTGTGGGTCTAGATATGGTCAATCCAGGTTGCATCACAGCCCCTGAACGCATTGTGTAAGAATTTCTCTCTCTTTCACTGTCTTGGTTTCATGGGTTTTTCGAAGTAATTTATTTTTATAATGGGGTTTAGCTGCTTTTCACTGCTGTGTTTATGCCACTTTACACCCACTTGACACACTAACAGAGAGATATCAATACATAGGTTTTAAGATTATTACTAGTCAGATATATTCTTGTGCGGTGAATAGGGCGTGTTGAGTCCAGTTCTCTGAGCAAGGAGTAGGTCTTGTCTATTACATATTGGGTTTATGGAACGGTATCTGAGCTAATTTGAAACCCTTGTTTTATGTATCACCCCACCTCACCTTTCCCGTTAAGCAGCCATAGTGTGTTTTCTGCATGTGTGACTCTGTTCTGTTTTGTAATTCAGTTCAAGTGTAACGGTTTTTACATTCCCTCTATAAGTGATACCTTATGAGAAGTGTCCTTTTCTGTGTGACTTATTTCACTTAGAATCGTCGTACCTAAATCCACTCATCATGCTGCTACTAGCCTTATGACATTGATTTCATGGCTGAGTGATATTCCATTGTACATAAGGACCACAACTTCTTTATCCATTTTTCTCTTTCCTGGGATATTGAAGGTGGAATGAAGTGGAGGTCCTTGTCAACAGAGCAGCCCTAAACTTTGGGGTGCTTGTGTCTTGCTGATTTTTCATTTTCCCAATTTATAACCCCATGAGTGGAAGTGCCCTATGCTCTCTAAGCTGTGTTTTTTAGATGTTTCAGGACACACCGTACACTTCTCCAGAGTGGCTCTTGGCAATTTACATCCCGCGTATCAGTGTAGCAAGGCTCCCATTTCTCCATGGCCTGTCCTGCATTTCTGGTTTTGACACGTTTTTCAGCATGGCCCTTTTGACCGAAGGGTAGCGAGTCTTCTTTGTAGCGCTGATTTGCCTTTCCAGGTTGCTTAGTTGGCCAAATAGGGCGTATGCGTTTTTTCCTGAATATATTCAGGAAAAAAGGCATACGCCCTTTTTGGCCAAGGGCATCATTGTCAACGTTTTGCCGCTTTTCATGTGCTTTAAAGGCGATTCAAATCTACCTCCTGAAATCTGTTTCCTGCAATTCTGCCTTGATTTCAAATCCTCTTCTTTGCCTTCCCTCAATATATTTGTGGACGAGAGTTATCATTTAAAACTCTGCAGGTTTGTGAATTGCAGTGCGATGAAGCTCCATTTTACAACTCGCTTTTTTGGGAGCTGGCCGCAAAAGTGCAAGATGGCTTCAGGCCCTGTTCTGGTTCCGGGGGGGGAGGATGAGCCTGTGGTTAATTCTTCTTCCTGATGGGAAAATAGAGTGACCTGTGCCTGTCCCAACACCAAGAGCTAGTCTCTCACTGGTTCCCCGTGTACCCGTTCATCCTCAGGACAAATTGCAACCTGTACGGAACAGGAGGTTAAAGGTGCTGATGCTCCAAGTAGGGAGATTGTTAGTAAAGCGGCTGGAATGGCGAACCCGGGCACAAGGAGAAGAGAAATGAGGTGCGTTTTAGAAACCTTTCCCCATCACATGGTGTACCATCCTTTTGTTTTCTCATGCATGTTTTCGATGTAGGAAGATGCCCTTGAACCTGGAGATTTGGGACCCATGCGATGGGTACCACGCAGTATTACTTTAAAGGGTCGGCGTTTGCTCACCCAACCTCACCAAACCTCTCAGCCCCAAGAGTGTCCACCCTTATGTCTCCTCCAGCTGTGGGTCTAGATATGGTCAATCCAGGTTGCATCACAGCCCCTGAACGCATTGTGTAAGAATTTCTCTCTCTTTCACTGTCTTGGTTTCATGGGTTTTTCGAAGTAATTTATTTTTATAATGCGGTTTAGCTGCTTTTCACTGCTGTGTTTATGCCGCTTTACACCCACTTGACACACTAACAGAGAGATATCAATACATAGGTTTTAAGATTATTACTAGTCAGATATATTCTTGTGCGGTGAATAGGGCGTGTTGAGTCCAGTTCTCTGAGCAAGGAGTAGGTCTTGTCTATTACATATTGGGTTTATGGAACGGTATCTGAGCTAATTTGAAACCCTTGTTTTATGTATCACCCCACCTCACCTTTCCCGTTAAGCAGCCATAGTGTGTTTTCTGCATGTGTGACTCTGTTCTGTTTTGTAATTCAGTTCAAGTGTAACGGTTTTTACATTCCCTCTATAAGTGATACCTTATGAGAAGTGTCCTTTTCTGTGTGACTTATTTCACTTAGAATCGTCGTACCTAAATCCACTCATCATGCTGCTACTAGCCTTATGACATTGATTTCATGGCTGAGTGATATTCCATTGTACATAAGGACCACAACTTCTTTATCCATTTTTCTCTTTCCTGGGATATTGAAGGTGGAATGAAGTGGAGGTCCTTGTCAACAGAGCAGCCCTAAACTTTGGGGTGCTTGTGTCTTGCTGATTTTTCATTTTCCCAATTTATACCCCCATGAGTGGAAGTGCCCTATGCTCTCTAAGCTGTGTTTTTTAGATGTTTCAGGACACACCGTACACTTCTCCAGAGTGGCTGTTGGCAATTTACATCCCGCCTATCAGTGTAGCAAGGCTCCCATTTCTCCATGGCCTGTCCTGCATTTCTGGTTTTGACACGTTTTTCAGCATGGCCCTTTTGACCGAAGGGTAGCGAGTCTTCTTTGTAGCGCTGATTTGCCTTTCCAGGTTGCTTAATTGGCCAAATAGGGCGTATGCGTTTTTTCCTGAATATATTCAGGAAAAAAGGCATACGCCCTTTTTGGCCAAGGGCATCATTGTCAACGTTTTGCCGCTTTTCATGTGCTTTAAAGGCGATTCGAATCTACCTCCTGAAATCTGTTTCCTGCAATTCTGCCTTGATTTCAAATCCTCTTCTTTGCCATCCCTCAATATATTTGTGGACGAGAGTTATCATTTATAACTCTGCAGGTTTGTGAATTGCAGTGCGCTGAAGCTCCATTTTACAACTCGCTTTTTTGGGAGCTGGCCGCAAAAGTGCAAGATGGCTTCAGGCCCTGTTCTGGTTCCGGGCGGAGAGGATGAGCCTGTGGTTAATTCTTCTTCCTGATGGGAAAATAGAGTGACCTGTGCCTGTCCCAACACCAAGAGCTAGTCTCTCACTGGTTCCCCGTGTACCCGTTCATCCTCAGGACAAATTGCAACCTGTACGGAACAGGAGGTTAAAGGTGCTGATGCTCCAAGTAGGGAGATTGTTAGTAAAGCGGCTGGAATGGCGAACCCGGGCACAAGGAGAAGAGAAATGAGGTGCGGTTTAGAAACCTTTCCCCATCACATGGTGTACCATCTTTTTGTTTTCTCATGCATGTTTTCGATGTAGGAAGATGCCCTTGAACCTGGAGATTTGGGACCCATGTGATGGGTACCACGCAGTATTACTTTAAAGGGTCTGCGTTTGCTCACCCAACCTCACCAAAGCTCTCAGCCCCAAGAGTGTCCACCCTTATGTCTCATCCAGCTGTGGGTCTAGATATGGTCAATCCAGGTTGCATCACAGCCCCTGAACGCATTGTGTAAGAATTTCTCTCTCTTTCACTGTCTTGGTTTCATGGGTTTTTCAAAGTAATTTATTTTTATAATGGGGTTTAGCTGCTTTTCACTGCTGTGTTTATGCCGCTTTACACCCACTTGACACACTAACAGAGAGATATCAATACATAGGTTTTAAGATTATTACTAGTCAGATATATTCTTGTGCGGTGAATAGGGCGTGTTGAGTCCAGTTCTCTGAGCAAGGAGTAGGTCTTGTCTATTACATATTGGGTTTATGGAACGGTATCTGAGCTAATTTGAAACCCTTGTTTTATGTATCACCCCACCTCACCTTTCCCGTTAAGCAGCCATAGTGTGTTTTCTGCATGTGTGACTCTGTTCTGTTTTGTAATTCAGTTCAAGTGTAACGCTTTTTACATGCCCTCTATAAGTGATACCTTATGAGAAGTGTCCTTTTCTGTGTGACTTATTTCACTTAGAATCGTCGTACCTAAATCCACTCATCATGCTGCTACTAGCCTTATGACATTGATTTCATGGCTGAGTGATATTCCATTGTACATAAGGACCACAACTTCTTTATCCATTTTTCTCTTTCCTGGGATATTGAAGGTGGAATGAAGTGGAGGTCCTTGTCAACAGAGCAGCCCTAAACTTTGGGGTGCTTGTGTCTTGCTGATTTTTCATTTTCCCAATTTATACCCCCATGAGTGGAAGTGCCCTATGCTCTCTAAGCTGTGTTTTTTAGATGTTTCAGGACACACCGTACACTTCTCCAGAGTGGCTGTTGGCAATTTACATCCCGCCTATCAGTGTAGCAAGGCTCCCATTTCTCCATGGCCTGTCCTGCATTTCTGGTTTTGACACGTTTTTCAGCATGGCCCTTTTGACCGAAGGGTAGCGAATCTTCTTTGTAGCGCTGATTTGCCTTTCCAGGTTGCTTGGTTGGCCAAAAAGGGCGTATGCGTTTTTTCCTGAATATATTCAGGAAAAAACGCATACGCCCTTTTTGGCCAAGGGCATCATTGTCAACGTTTTGCCGCTTTTCATGTGCTTTAAAGGCGATTCGAATCTACCTCCTGAAGTCTGTTTCCTGCAATTCTGCCTTGATTTCAAATCCTCTTCTTTGCCTTCCCTCAATATATTTGTGGACGAGAGTTATCATTTATAACTCTGCAGGTTTGTGAATTGCAGTGCCCTGAAGCTCCATTTTACAACTCGCTTTTTTGGGAGCTGGCCGCAAAAGTGCAAGATGGCTTCAGGCCCTGTTCTGGTTCCGGGGGGGGAGGATGAGCCTGTGGTTAATTCTTCTTCCTGATGGGAAAATAGAGTGACCTGTGCCTGTCCCAACACCAAGAGCTAGTCTCTCACTGGTTCCCCGTCTTCCCGTTCATCCTCAGGACAAATTGCAACCTGTACGGAACAGGAGGTTAAAGGTGCTGATGCTCCAAGTAGGGAGATTGTTAGTGAAGCGGCTGGAATGGCGAACCCGGGCACAAGGAGATGAGAAATGAGGTGCGTTTTAGAAATCTTTCCCCATCACACGGTGTACCATCTTCTGGGATTCTCATGCATGTTTTCGATGTAGGAAGATGCCCTTGAACCTGGAGATTTGGGTCCCATGGGATGGGTACCACGCAGTATTACTTTAAAGGGTCTGCGTTTGCTCACCCAACCTCACCAAACCTCTCAGCCCCAAGAGTGTCCACCCTTATGTCTCATCCAGCTGTGGGTCTAGATATGGTCAATCCAGGTTGCATCACAGCCCCTGAACGCATTGTGTAAGAATTTCTCTCTCTTTCACTGTCTTGGTTTCATGGGTTTTTCGAAGTAATTTATTTTTATAATGGGGTTTAGCTGCTTTTCACTGCTGTGTTTATGCCGCTTTACACCCACTTGACACACTAACAGAGAGATATCAATACATAGGTTTTAAGATTATTACTAGTCAGATATATTCTTGTGCGGTGAATAGGGCGTGTTGAGTCCAGTTCTCTGAGCAAGGAGTAGGTCTTGTCTATTACATATTGGGTTTATGGAACGGTATCTGAGCTAATTTGAAACCCTTGTTTTATGTATCACCCCACCTCACCTTTCCCGTTAAGCAGCCATAGTGTGTTTTCTGCATGTGTGACTCTGTTCTGTTTTGTAATTCAGTTCAAGTGTAACGCTTTTTACATGCCCTCTATAAGTGATACCTTATGAGAAGTGTCCTTTTCTGTGTGACTTATTTCACTTAGAATCATCGTACCTAAATCCACTCATCATGCTGCTACTAGCCTTATGACATTGATTTCATGGCTGAGTGATATTCCATTGTACATAAGGACCACAACTTCTTTATCCATTTTTCTCTTTCCTGGGATATTGAAGGTGGAATGAAGTGGAGGTCCTTGTCAACAGAGCAGCCCTAAACTTTGGGGTGCTTGTGTCTTGCTGATTTTTCATTTTCCCAATTTATACCCCCATAAGTGGAAGTGCCCTATGCTCTCTAAGCTGTGTTTTTTAGATGTTTCAGGACACACCGTACACTTCTCCAGAGTGGCTGTTGGCAATTTACATCCCGCCTATCAGTGTAGCAAGGCTCCCATTTCTCCATGGCCTGTCCTGCATTTCTGGTTTTGACACGTTTTTCAGCATGGCCCTTTTGACCGAAGGGTAGCGAGTCTTCTTTGTAGCGCTGATTTGCCTTTCCAGGTTGCTTGGTTGGCCAAAAAGGGCGTATGCATTTTTTCCTGAATATATTCAGGAAAAAACGCATACGCCCTTTTTGGCCAAGGGCATCATTGTCAACGTTTTGCCGCTTTTCATGTGCTTTAAAGGCGATTCGAATCTACCTCCTGAAGTCTGTTTCCTGCAATTCTGCCTTGATTTCAAATCCTCTTCTTTGCCTTCCCTCAAAATATTTGTGGACGAGAGTTATCATTTATAACTCTGCAGGTTTGTGAATTGCAGTGCCCTGAAGCTCCATTTTACAACTCGCTTTTTTGGGAGCTGGCCGCAAAAGTGCAAGATGGCTTCAGGCCCTGTTCTGGTTCCGGGGGGGGAGGATGAGCCTGTGGTTAATTCTTCTTCCTGATGGGAAAATAGAGTGACCTGTGCCTGTCCCAACACCAAGAGCTAGTCTCTCACTGGTTCCCCGTCTTCCCGTTCATCCTCAGGACAAATTGCAACCTGTACGGAACAGGAGGTTAAATGTGCTGATGCTCCAAGTAGGGAGATCGCTAGGAAAGCGGCTGGAATGGCGAACCCGGGCACAAGGCGATGAGAAATGAGGTGCGTTTTAGAAACCTTTCCCCATCACACGGTGTACCATCTTCTGGGATTCTCATGCATGTTTTCGATGTAGGAATATGCCCTTGAACCTGGAGATTAGGGACCCATGCGATAGGTACCACGCAGTATTACTTTAATGGGTCTGCGTTTGCTCACCCAACCTCACCAAACCTCTCAGCCCCAAGAGTGTCCACCCTTATGTCTCATCCAGCTGTGGGTCTAGATATGGTCAATCCAGGTTGCATCACAGCCCCTGAACGCATTGTGTAAGAATTTCTCTCTCTTTCACTGTCTTGGTTTCATGGGTTTTTCGAAGTAATTTATTTTTATAATGGGGTTTAGCTGCTTTTCACTGCTGTGTTTATGCCGCTTTACACCCACTTGACACACTAACAGAGAGATATCAATACATAGGTTTTAAGATTATTACTAGTCAGATATATTCTTGTGCGGTGAATAGGGCGTGTTGAGTCCAGTTCTCTGAGCAAGGAGTAGGTCTTGTCTATTACATATTGGGTTTATGGAACGGTATCTGAGCTAATTTGAAACCCTTGTTTTATGTATCACCCCAGCTCACCTTTCCCGTTAAGCAGCCATAGTGTGTTTTCTGCATGTGTGACTCTGTTCTGTTTTGTAATTCAGTTCAAGTGTAACGGTTTTGACATTCCCTCTATAAGTGATACCTTATGAGAAGTGTCCTTTTCTGTGTGACTTACTTCACTTAGAATCGTCGTACCTAAATCCACTCATCATGCTGCTACTAGCCTTATGACATTGATTTCATGGCTGAGTGATATTCCACTGTACATAAGGACCACAACTTCTTTATCCATTTTTCTCTTTCCTGGGATATTGAAGGTGGAATGAAGTGGAGGCCCTTGTCAACAGAGCAGCCCTAAACTTTGGGGTGCTTGTGTCTTGCTGATTTTTCATTTTCCCAATTTATACCCCCATGAGTGGAAGTGCCCTATGCTCTCTAAGCTGTGTTTTTTAGATGTTTCAGGACACACCGTACACTTCTCCAGAGTGGCTGTTGGCAATTTACATCCCGCCCATCAGTGTAGCAAGGCTCCCATTTCTCCATGGCCTGTCCTGCATTTCTGGTTTTGAGACTTTTTTCAGCATGGCCCTTTTGACCGATGGGTAGCGAGTCTTCTTTGTAGCGCTGATTTGCCTTTCCAGGTTGCTTGGTTGGCCAAAAAGGGCGTATGCGTTTTTTCCTGAATATATTCAGGAAAAAACGCATACGCCCTTTTTGGCCAAGGGCATCATTGTCAACGATTTGCCGCTTTTCATGTGCTTTAAAGGCGATTCGAATCTACCTCCTGAAATCTGTTTCCTGCAATTCTGCCTTGATTTCAAATCCTCTTCTTTGCCTTCCCTCAATATATTTGTGGACGAGAGTTATCATTTATAACTCTGCAGGTCTGTGAATTGCAGTGCCCTGAATCTCCATTTTACAACTCGCATTTTTGGGAGCTGGCCGCAAAAGCGCAGGATGGCTTCAGGCCCTGTTCTGGTTCCGAGGGGGAGGATGAGCCTGTGGTTAATTCTTCTTCCTGATGGGAAAATAGAGTGACCTGTGCCTGTCCCAACACCAAGAGCTAGTCTCTCACTGGTTCCCCGTGTACCCGTTCATCCTCAGGACAAATTGCAACCTGTACGGAACAGGAGGTTAAAGGTGCTGATGCTCCAAGTAGGGAGATTGTTAGTAAAGCGGCTGGAATGGCGAACCCAGGCACAAGGAGAAGAGAAATGAGGTGCGTTTTAGAAACCTTTCCCCATCACATGGTGTACCATCCTTTTGTTTTCTCATGCATGTTTTCGATGTAGGAAGATGCCCTTGAACCTGGAGATTTGGGACCCATGCGATGGGTACCACGCAGTATTACTTTAAAGGGTCGGCGTTTGCTCACCCAACCTCACCAAACCTCTCAGCCCCAAGAGTGTCCACCCTTATGTCTCCTCCAGCTGTGGGTCTAGATATGGTCAATCCAGGTTGCATCACAGCCCCTGAACGCATTGTGTAAGAATTTCTCTCTCTTTCACTGTCTTTGTTTCATGGGTTTTTCGAAGTAATTTATTTTTATAATGCGGTTTAGCTGCTTTTCACTGCTGTGTTTATGCCGCTTTACACCCACTTGACACACTAACAGAGAGATATCAATACATAGGTTTTAAGATTATTACTAGTCAGATATATTCTTGTGCGGTGAATAGGGCGTGTTGAGTCCAGTTCTCTGAGCAAGGAGTAGGTCTTGTCTATTACATATTGGGTTTATGGAACGGTATCTGAGCTAATTTGAA